>NC_137822.1:835000-1265000 GCF_963921795.1 Nannobrachium achirus
TTGGTATTTATTGTTTTGAGTACAGCCTGGTCCATGACACAAGCTCCCCCCTCTTATCTTAGTGTGTAACTATATTATGTTCTAATCACAGCTTTTTTTTCTCCAGAGAATTATTTTACTTGAAACTTCAAGCTGAAGTTTAAGTGCTTTCAACTTGGCGTCCCTATTTTGGGCATGTCATATCGTCACTGTCGGGCAGAAACCTTGTATCTCCAAGTTTCACATTTGTACATTTTTTGTACAGTAAGTAAAGCCCTGCTTCATCATACAAGACTGTCACACTGGGGCATGGTGGCACAGTCCAGAAGGTCCTATGTTCAATTCCTGTCGGCAGTGTTCGAGTTATACCCAGAGAGCTATGGTGGCCCTCATATTTGGGTGATATCATGCCGGCGCACAGCGCCGGCCGAAAATTCGGATATTTTTTTAAAATGGATATTTTCAGGTGTAAAGTCGTCTAAAACAGGTTTCCTCTATTAAATCATATTTTTCCTTTCACAATTTTATTTTGGGTGTCTTTGGGGCTATAATGGAAGGCTAATTGAATTAATTCATATAGTTAAACAATTAATAGGGAACTCCAAGACTGACTGCTTTACAAGCATTGTGATACAGAGAATAAAATCTAATATAGGAGATAGCAAAAGTGAATTGTAAACGAGCTGTTTTCCCCCCTTTCCATTTGCAAATAGGCCTACATTTATGGACTGACCATTTAGTGGAGCCTATAATGATTATAATTTTAATAATGATTACATAGCCTACTTTTATTCGGGTAATTATTAATGTGGGTGTGCATGCGTGGTTCTGGGTAACAGCATGTGTACAGTATGTGTGTCCACTAAACACAAACAGTGCACTGCTGTGTTGCTCAAATTAACTTCACCTTAAAAATGAAGACAAGATTGCGACGTATTCTCCTCCACTCCCCTCTCCTCAGCTGCTCACTGCACGGAGCTACAAACCAAGCGTAACTTTCTTCTCTCTTCTTGCTCACTGTGCAAAGTTCAGTCCATTTACTCTGATTTATCTCAATAGCGCCCCCGCTACAAACAGTGCAGGCGGCTGGCTGTATTGCACCTATGTTAACTGCACTGTGCACAGTTAACTGGGAAAATCCCTGGTGTTATGAAAATTCGATATTTGCAGGCAATGTATGGTGGGAATACGTTTATCTATTTGGACATTTAGGTATGATATGTGGGACTGTCAGTAAAAATAAATAAATAATAATAATAAAAAAATAAAAATAAAACACTTGGGAAAATAAAGAGACCCCATAGGGGTTTTTGACTATGGGGTCCCAGACTTTATCTATGGGGGCTAAGCCCCCATTGGCCCCCACATAACTCGAACCCTGCCTGTCGGGGTACGCTGTGGGCGCTGGGGGCATTTTCTCTCCTCCGCTTCAGCAGTGCCCACACCCTATAGGTGGGGTTGGTGAAAGGGCCTTTCTGTGTGGAGTTTGCATGTTCTCCCCGTGGCAAAAACATGCAGTAATCCTGGTCTCTATACTGCCTCCCTCTGGCCAGCCGCGGCGCCTGATGGAGGGGAAAGGAACTGGTTGGAATAACGTGTTCCTTCCACGCGTTACGTCCAACCGGGTGAGCTCCCCCTGTCAGGTGATAAGAAGCGGCCCGCTCACTCCTCATGCACTGAAGGAGGCATGAGCTCACTTTGGGGCCCTCCCCAGGTTGGCAGAGGGAGACAGCGTAGGCAATTGGTACAGGGTGAAAAATGGGTTACAAAACTTTTTTAGAAAACTAAGAAAATAGCTGATCTACAAGCACACAACGCTTCGCGATGTGTGCTTGTAGAGCTGCTATTTTCACTTTTGGATCATTTTTAAAATGAAGAACACAAAATGAACGGTGTTGGACATACAAGGTTTCCACCCCGACAACAATGAGAAAAGCATCTTTTCATTGTGTTCCGTTGTTGAATCCTGCCCAGTAGTCTCAGAGAGAAGGAGCTCGCAGACCCCTCAAGTTCAGGAGAACACCATGCAGCCACTGTGAGCACAGCGCTGAGTAATAATCCTCCTCAGGGGGCTTCAGACGATTGTCGCGGACCAAAGGCAGTGGATCCTTCTGATCCCAGCAGGGTGCTTCTGTTGCTCAGTGAAAGTAGCGTGGTATACGGTGTGGAACGATTTAACAAAGGCTGTAAGCAAAATCATCTTGGCAGATTAAATAAGAGACCTGTCATATAAGAGCTCCTTTTCTTGTTTGCTCTTTTAAGCTTCTTGAGGGCAGGTAACGCCATCCCACCAGTCGATTAAAATAACCAAGAATAACACTACCAGTGTTGCCAAGTTCACTTATTTACCTCAACTTTTGGCTTGTTTTTCTTTTCCAGAGTTGCGGGAGAAAAAGATAAGTCTAGCCAGATTTGTCTTGTTTTATTTTGGCTTGTTTTCGGAAGTCGGTTGGCTTATTTCTCTCACGAGACTTGGCAACACTGGCCACTACTGTAACTCTCACCCCCCTTTTGACCTCCCTCCCACCGGGAAGCCCGATCCAGGTCACGGCATGTAATGCCCGGGATCCCAAACCCGGGTCTTCCACGTAGCACTGTCGCCGACTTAAACTATGATAAAAAATGTATGTCAACTACCTTTTTCACTGACGAAAACTAAATAAATAAAGACGGAAAGAAAACTAAGCTATGATGACTAAACATACTGACATTTTCGTCGACAAATACAAACTAGACTAAAATGTTTGGGAGGGGCTAGTGGATCCAGTAGAACTAAGGCAGGTCATCATGTTATCAAATCATTAAGTCAAGTCAAACATGGCTGTCACAGACCGAAAATAGCTGATCTACAAACTCGAAGAATTTGTAGATTAGCCAAGTGAATATCAGCCATTTCAATGCCATCGCAGCCCCCTAAATCAATTGTAGATTTTGTCCTCTAAAATCTTAAATTTAGCCAACTAAAACTAGACCAAAAGTAAAACATTTCGGATGAATAAAATATGACTAAAACTAAACAGATCTTTATTCAAAACACTATGACTAAAACGTAATCAAATTGCTGTCAAAACCAACACTACCGTGTGGAAAGCCAGTTACCAGTAGCTATGTTCTGGAAATGAAATTCACAAATTGCAGTGTCCCTGTTCATGCCCATTTTGCCGGGGGAGGAAATCTAGGAGGAATGTCATGGTGAGCACATGGTGCCCATGCATGGTGCCCTTGGGAGGTGCAAGGCAAAACATTCTTCCTGAACAGCAAGAACGGTCATTCTGACTTCTGAATAATTGTTTATATTCCGAGTTTACGGCTTGAGTATGTTTGACTCCGCGCTATATTATGTTTGTAACGTAACGTGTGCAGTCTGTGCACGCACTGTGTGCGTGGCTCTGTGGTCAACTGAGCGACAGAGGCCTATCTAGGAGCTGAGCTATGGAGAGATAGGGGAAAAGTACAAAGGAAGGATGTCCTTCCTGACTGCATATCCTGTGTTCTGCTGACTGAGGTCGATCTTCTCCGCGGCCCACACCACTGACCAACCGAGAGGGAACCTGTTTTCTCCTTCTGACCAAGGACTGCAGTGCATAGACTGGAGTGCATTATAGTCTACCTCAGTGTTTCTCAAACTTTGAAATAGCAAGTTCTCCCCTTAACTCTGACAGTGTACAAATGGAACCAATGTGTACACTGTCAGAGTTACAGACTTGTATGGGTCAAGTTAGACCCCCTAAAGGAACCCACAGAGTCCCTGGAATCCACTTTGAGAACCATTGGTCTACTGCTTGGTGTATTTTTCCATTTTGAAATGGAAACAGTATTTGGCCCCGAACCATTATCTGAAAATATTTTATGCCAGCGATTTGTGTGGTTAAAATGTTTCAAAAATATATAACTAAAAATCACACCAAGTGGGAAGTGAGCGGTGCTAGTTAATGGTTCATTTCATTAAACGTCCCGCAAAGCTTGGCCAATGTGACCGTGGGCGTACGACAAACTTTGAGTGCTTTGTGCCAAAATGTAGGCCAGATGTTTTTTTGGGGCCTACAATTTTCAAATTGCTGATGTACAGTACAGGCCTACTAGGGTTAGAGTGGTTCAGCTGATTTTATGCTACATTAACTCATTTTGCTGGGGACTCCCCTGGAAGCCAGCTGAAGGACCCATGGCGGTTCCCAGGACTCCACTTTGAGAACCACTGGCATAAACTGTATATCTCTGCTGTCGAGCCGAAACCGCCTAACTCCAAAATGTTAATTTTCGGGAAAATGACCTCAAGTGGAGTTAGGAGGTTTTGACCGAAGGGCTTTTTACTACTTTTCATTGGTTCAATATTATTTTAACCAACAAACAGACGTAAAGGGTGTTCAATAGCACATATTTATGAAAAAAAGAGAGGGCCAATCGGGTGGAGGTAGCTGGTTTGGCAGAAAGTGTGGAGTTAGGAGGTTTTGTCCCAAGCACCTTTTACTACTTTCCATTGGTTAAATATTATTTTAACCAACACTCAGCTGTAAAGGGTGCTCAATAGCCCTGATTCATGCCAAAAAATCAAAAACCTCAAAAATGGAGTTAAGAGGTTTTGGCCAGACAGTGACAAAACAGTAACAGTCTGTTACAGTACGTGTGCATAAATGTTACATGTAAAAGTAGCTCTTGCTATGTATTTCTATGTGTAATCAAGACCGCTGTGCAAAGCACGGTTACAATTTTTGTATTTCATTCATTGTTTTTACTACAGTTTATTGTACTGATGTTGTTATATTATACAGTAGGCCTAGAGCAGTGGTTCTCAACCTTTTCAGGCCGTGACCCCCAAATAATCATATTTTAACTGGGGAGCCCCTCACCCTGAAAAGCACTAAGAGTTGAGGAATTACATTTTGAATAACACGGTTCTATTGTGAAAATAGCAGATCTGCTATTTTCACAGTTTATTCCTCTAGTATTTGACAATTTGTCCAGTGTTTAATTTGCCATTTTTTAAAGTCCTTAAATTGTCACTTTAGAAATGTGTATATCGAGGGCTTGGAGCAAAAAGGGCGTAAGTGACATTCTCAAATATTTTACAGGACAGCTTTCCATTGATTGTAATTAATGGTAATTAAAAACATTAAAAAGTATTTTAAAATATATTCATTGAAGCCTAATCTGTATTAAAGTATAGATTGCTTAAACATATAGCTTTCAATTCAATAATTACAATCAATGGAAAGCTGTCCTGTAAAATGTCACTTATGCCCTTTTTGCTCCAAGCCCTCGATATACACTTAAAGGACCTACACCATGAATTTTCACTTTTTCTATTTTAAAACCTTTTTTTGGGGTCCCACTGGCACCTTCTATCCTCACAAAGTCCTATTTCTGACCGTTGTGTCTTTCTCTGGTTTTGGGCAGACAGAGATGAAAAGCTTTCCACGGGTTCTCAGAACAGTGCTGTTCTGAGAGTTGACGAGAGTGACGTCACTCTCGGATTCCCGTTTTTTTTTCAGAGTCAAAAAAAAAAAAAATTCAAAAATTTTTTTTTTTCAAAACTTTTTTTTTTCAAAACTTTTTTTTTTTCAAAATAATGCAATGCAGAGTCAAAAAATTTTTTTTCAAAAATTTTTTTTTTCAAAAAACTTTTTTTTTCAAAAACTTAAAAACTTTTTTTTTTCAAAAAACTTTTTTTTTCAAAAACTTTTTTTTTTCAAAAAACTTTTTTTTCAAAAAACTTTTTTTTTCAAAAACTTTTTTTTTTTCAAAAACGTTTTCTTTTTCAAAAAACTTATTTTTTTTTTCTGGAAAAACCCCACTAGATGCGCCCCTGAGCAAACAGAGGCCGTTTTGGTATTGCAGCTGGAGAGCCTCATTATAGTAGAGCTAGAACAAACAAAAAGAATGGTCAGAGTGTTTTTTGAGGGTTAAAACCTGTCTAAGACTCAATTTTGAGCATATATTTATACAAAAAATATAGTTTTAAAAGCATGGTGTAGGCCCTTTAAACTTTATGATGGTTTGTTTACTGTTTAGTGAGAAAACAATGTTGCACATTAAGTTAATCATCTGGGGATCCCCCAGAGGATTTGAGGGCCCCCCTGGGGTCCCGACCCACAGGTTGAGAACCACTGGCCTAGAGGGAGAGAGAGAGAGGGGGGGAGGGGCAGACATAAGAGGAAATGTGACATTATTATTAAACCCACTGACAATATTATGGCACTGAGACGTCAGTAGGTTCTGACCTGTTCCTTGTTCTCCTGAGGGTGATTCAGTGAGACTCCCGCCCAGCATTAACCACGCACAGCAACGTCTATTACAAAACGTCTGACCAAAAGAAAAACTAAACAAACTGAAAAACATATCACTAATAAAATCACTTCCCCATCCAGAGCGAAGGATGCAAACAGAGTTTACGCTCAAATATGTGGGAACTGCTTGGGGACTAGGGCTGTCACGATGTATGACATTTTACATGACGATTGTTTGTCACTCAAATGATTGCGATTAACGATTTAATTGTGTTTTTGTCGTTGACAATTACATTTCTGTTTGGCTTTTGGGCTTTTAAGTTGCACATGGCAGATATGACACATGACCTAAATATACAATATACATTTCTAAAAGGGCCTTTTGGTGAAATTATCGAAAATAGCAGACCTCCAAGCTCACAACGTGTCACACTTCAACCCATAGTGAGCTTGGAGGTTGGCTATTTTCGGTACTTGATACCACACAACACTAAGCATATTCAAGTCAATACTGGAGATGTGGCGTACGGCATGGATTTCTACACAGAGGGCATTTCTTTCAACATAAGATGCTGCATACAAGTTCAGGAGAGTTTGGACAAGGCAATTCTCTTGAATGCTGCCTTCAAGTATGTCATGCAGGAAAGGGAGCATTTGCATTTCTTTCACCATATAGCAGTGGTCTTCAACGTTTTCAGGCCAAGGACCCCTTAGTTGAGAGAGGGATGAAGCAGGGACCCCCACAACCTGTTCATAGATTCCATATAGTTTCATTGTTTGACAGCACAATCATCAGTGTAATTTGGATTCATGTCAATTTGTGTTTTCAGATATTTAACCACTTGAACTGTCAATACTTAATAAACTTGACCTTTCACTCTGTACTTATAGTCTGCTCTTTTCCCCCTCTACACTAAAGCTCTTTGCCAAAAATAGCCGATCTACAAGCTCACAACGCCTCGCAGTGCGAAGCATTGTGAGCTCGTAGATCTGCTATTTTTGGCTAAAGTTCTCCGAATATGGACGCTAGGGTTCAAGTGGTTAATATAAAAAAGGAGATTTTTTTTTCCTATCACACAAAGATTTGGAGGACCCCCTGTAGTAACTCTGGGGACCCCCTAGGGGTCCCCGACCCCCTGTTGAAGACCCCTGCCACATAGTAAAAACTGCATTCCATGTCTGGAGAGGGCACTTTTTACAGACGGGTAAAAGGGCAGCCCCGTTTGAAGTCTATGTGTGCACGTGCCTGTTGGGGGACCACTTGGAATGTCCCCACAGTCCGCCAGTGGGGGCCCCGGCCCGCAGGTTGGGAACCCCTGCGGCAGGCAAGAGGGTTCAGTTTTACGTCGACAATGCTAGCCAGAAAGAAATGTTAAGGGTATGTTTGCTTTCTTCGTTTTTTTATGACAGGAAGACCACAATCCCAGGAGGATCCATTTGGGGGGCGTGAATCCTGGCAGTTTGGCTGCCACCACGGCCCGGGACCCAAGGGAGCCACTTATCTCCAGGACATGGCTGAAGGAGTCGTCGCTTTTCTGTTCCTTTCTGCTTAAAGGGAGAAAACCCTCTACTTGTCTGCATTCATTTTACAGCAGCAACCTTTCCCCCTGTAGTTAGGGGTTATCGCCATGTTTGCTAGTTGCATGTTTGCTAAAAAAAAAAATGTTTTGGCCACAGACATACAAAATGAGAAGACAATAATATTACCAGAAACACATAAAGATATGGCCCTGAATGGCCATAGCATGTCTGTAACTTTGAGAGTGTACAACTGTAATCATAACAAATCATTTGGTTCCATTTGTACACTCTCAGAGTTATGGGGTCCTTGCAAATTAAACATTTGACAACCACTAGTACGAGTGGACTCAGTGGCGTCAGTTCAGAAAAAGCTAAGGTATGGCAACATGACTGGTGTCTTGCGCGCGTGCAAGACACCAGTCATGTTGCCATACCTTGCAACAGGCATGATACATTTATTTTAAGAAGTACATTCTATTTTCCCCCCGTTTCTATGGTTTCTTGGGCTGGATATGGCAGCCTGGAATGGTTGTTCAAGTGCAGCTAAACTTGGCATGTTAGTAAACGTGCCACAATTAACATTAATGAATTGCACTTATGCAGCTGAACTTGGGAACCTGGGGATATACCATTTTGTCAAGATGGGGAGAATACAAGTGTGGAGAATATAATTGTAATACCTTGTTTAAGTGACCATTTTGTTAAATTTTGCATTTGTAGTTATTTTACTGTAATTTAACAATAACCAGCACAGATAGACAAAGAGACATTCATGGATTGATATTTAAAAGGAATTTATATTTTCCCCCCAGGACCGAGGGTATGGCAGCTGCATACCCCTGCCATACCCAATTGACGCCCCTGAGTGGACTCATAATGTGCCACAGTGTCCTAGTAAATCAGTGTCATACATATTCTGAAGAAAACCTGGAGGCAGACATTCAGTATGTTTACTTATGATGGAAATAAGAAAACTATAATGGTAAAAAAGAAAATCTAGAAATTTGCCACAGACAAAACCAAGTCTCGCCACAGACACACGTGTCTGTGTAAGGCATACATGGGCAACTGGCGGCCCAGGGGCCACATGCGGCCCCCACCTTCACTTTATGCGGCCCACACGTTAATTTGGAGTACTGATATATTATTGATTTCAGCTGTTACAATTCTAAACTTGAAACAAATTACCGGCTTTAATTACTTTAGTCTATATTAAAAGCTAAATGACTAGTATTAAAATGTTATTGTATTTCTTTTATGTCCAATGTATTTGTATTTAAGTTCATAAAGTTAACATACAAACATATAAATGCATTTGAAATTTTAAAACAAAAGAAGAAAAACAAACTTTTCCGGATTCCAAATCAAAAATATTACAAGCTCAAAACGTGTCGCCCTGCGACGCGTTTTGAGCTTGTAGATCGGCTATTTTTGCTATGTATTGTGGCCCAATGGAGTGAGTGTGGAAATGTAGTGGCCCTCTCCATCATCAAAGTTGCCCACCCCTGGTGTAAGGACATGTTGATGACCCCTGCCCATATCTCTATTTCTGCTGCACTGTGAATCTAGAATATTCCTAAGTAGCCCCAAAGTTTAAAAACAACCTCATCGTTTTCTGGTGAAGTGAGGAAAGAATAATGAGCAACACCGGAATTTGCGTCAGCACGGCCAGTGGTGGACAGTAATGAAGTGCATTTACTTGAGTACGGTACTGTAGGCTACTTTGTATTTGTTGGACACTGGAGAAGTTCACCGTTTTGACAAAGACAAATATTGTACTTAACCCAACTCCACTGCATTTTGAGGAAGGGAAAAAAAAGTACATTAACCACTTGGGGTACACTCACACCTGACTTTGAGTCTGTCTGTGGCCGTCTTTTTGCAATGGTTTTCAATGGGAACGGAGCTTTTTTGTCGAACAATGTCAACAAAATTCTCAGTTGAAAACAGTTGCCAAAAGATGCACACATCAGCAGAATCAAAGTCAGGTGTAAGCATACCCTTAAAGGAGTAGTTCACCCCCAAAATGACTTTTTTTTCCTATTGATTACTCACGCCATGGAGACTTGAGTTCAGTAATATTTTTAGTTTTTTGTCGCATTCCAATAATTTGGTTACAACAAATTTACCCCCATTGATTCCGGATGGGGACCCAAATACATTTAGGTCCCCTAACTCAGTGTTTCTCAAATGGGGGTACGTGTACCCCTAGGGGTACGCAGAGGTACTACAGGGGGTACTTGAGATAAAATGGAAAATAGAAACATGTATATGTTTAATGATAAAACATTGACAAATGTATCTGAATATGCTGCTCTGTAAGGCTTTTAAACCAAGTTAAGTAAGACGTTTTACTGTTACTGAATAGAAAACAGGCTGTTTATTTTTATTTCCAACATATTGACATAAAAACTGGACTTTTCATGCCGTATTTTCTAGTCAAAATGTTGCTGTGGATTAAAGGGGGTACTTGGATTCATATTATCAGGAAAAGGGGTACTGAAGCCCAAAAAGTTTGAGAACCACTGCCCTAACTCAAGTCTCCATGGCGCGAGTAATCAATAGAAAAAAAGTCATTTTGGGGGTGAACTACTCCATCAAGCCCTATTTGAAACATAGTGAGAATAGCACATCTACAAGTATTATTTTAAAGCAAGTATTCCAGTACTTTAACTCGAGTACAAATGTGATTGAGCAACCTTCAGTTGTCGTTGAGTAATATTTGACCTTATCTGTACTTTTGAGTACATTCATTGTAGCAACTTTGTCTGCCACTGGTGGCAACAAAGTAATTCGATGTGATAGAAGCCTTTTTTATATTAACCACTTGAACCCCAGCATCCACACTCTGATAACTTTAGCCAAAAATAGCCGATCTACAAGCTTGTAGATCGCCTATTTTCGGCAAAGAGGTTTGGTGTGGGGGGGGGGGAGAGCAGACCAAGTACAGAGTGAAAGGTCAAGTTTATTAGGCCTAAGTATTGACGGTTCAAGCGGTTAAATATCCGAAAACACAAACTGACATGAATCCAAAATACACTGATGATTGCGCTGTCAAACGATTGAAACTATATGGAATCTATGAACAGGTTGTGGGGGTCCCTGCTTCAACTAAGGGGTCCTTGGCCTGAAAACGTTGAAGAGCCCTGCCCTATACCCCATGTTTATCCCCCTGCCCCCCCACTACAGAAAGTCTTTCCAGTCAGGAGAAACGTTGGCCAGCACCTTGCCTACCCTCCCCACCTTGCCTACCCTCCCCCCCCCCCCCCTGCCTACCCTCCCCGTTTCCTGAGAACTCTGGGAGGAAACTGCAGAATCCAGTAAAAAGTGCTGAGTTCAGCACATAGCTGTGCCTCCCAGGCGGAGCCCCGACCACATGGCCTCTGGGCAGGGGCGTCACACCAACTCCTGGGCCCCGGGTACAGGGATTCACTGCATTATTTGGTGCTTTAACTATTGAAAAAGTAAGCCATTTACCATGAGAGGGAGTGGGTTGTTGGCTGATTTACCACTGTTTCAGGGTTGTGCCACGAGCCGCAGGCGAGTGGCAAACAACCCTGAAACAGTTTTTTCCTGAAACTGTTTTTTTCTACCACTTTTTATCAGAATCCAGTATTGTGGTAGAATAGCAGATATACAAGTGCCGCGCTGCGAGCTGGTAGATCTGCTATTTTTTTAAAATCATGACAATTTGTGTCTTTTGAATATTTCAAATCCTTCTAAGGTTTTTTTTTTTTTTTTTTTTTTTAAACCTATGTTTCTATGTCAGTGGTGCTCAAACCTTTTCATGTGAAGGACCCCCAAAATGATATGTATTTGGCCACGGACCCCCATGTCAAAATATTTCGTTCCAGGGACCCCCCTCCCCCAGAAGCAAAATCTGAGTTACAAATGCTTGCTTAAAAAATACACGTATTCAAAGATTTGCACACATTTTCGCGACTTTTCAAAAATAGCAGATCTACGAGCTCGCAGCGCGGCACTTGGTGCCGCGCTGTGAGCTTGTAGATCTGCTATTTTTCAATAGTTAAAGTATGAAATAACCTTGGGCCCTAGTAACTCAGTCCCACTCCCCCCCCCCCCCCCCCCTTGTGACATCCCTGCTGCCCGTGTTCTGCTCAGAGTCATCTATCAAGGGCCAGGGGAAGGGTTAGGAGAGGGCAGCCCCCATATTGACTGGAGGGCACTGGGTTACATAGGGTTCCACTTGGGTTTTCTTCAAGTCAGCAAAAAAAACTAATAATCTGGTAAACACGGCCTTCCTGGTGTAATCACATACTAATGAGATCAATTATATGATCCATAACCTATGGCTTAAATATCAACCGCATCAGCATTTTTCATACCAACAGTGCGTCACGTCCAGGTGTGCCTTGGGATTGTTGCCAGAACCACACATTGTTATTGCAAATAATAGCTTATATGCAATACACAAGTTTTTGAATTATTGTTTTATGTACAGTACTATAACAGTACTTTTTTTCACTTATTTCCCAATACAAAGGCAAATGCTATATGTCCAGTGGCGTCAGTTCAGAAATAGCTAAGGTATGGCAACATGACTGGTGTCTAAGACACCAGTCATGTTGCCATACCTTAGCAACAGGCATGATACATTTATTTTACAGCAGCTAAGTACATTTTCTTTTTTCCTCCGTTTCTACGGTTTCTTGGGCTGTATATTCGGGCATGTCATCAGCTTGTAGATTGGTTATTTTAACTCTAAATACCTTGCGATGTTGACTTGCTCATTATGTGTGCCTGGGCGACAAAAGGTTTGACAACCAGTCAACCAGTGATCTACTCATATCTCTTTACTACATTCATTGGTCCAACCAGTCAACCATTCAACCAGTGATCTACTCATATCTCTTTACTACATTCATTGGTCCATTTATAGACACTGCAGCACTCCCTCCTTCTACCAAAAGGTTTTGCAGACTCAGCAAATGCCTGCCCAGTCACATGATGCTCTGTTAGTTGTAATAATCTGAAACTTCCTGGACATTACACAAGGTTTGTCTTCAGTCCTACTTGTCAAACAAGACACTGCATCGTGTCAGAAAATTATAGTTATGGAGATTGCATGTTTATTATCGTTACGTCTCCCCGTATTCCCTTTTGATTTGATAGATTGACCGAATACTTAGTTAACACTCTGAAAACGGAATGTGGTACAGTTTAACAAGCTATATGCAAAAGGCCTGGGGCTTTTCCATTGTGGTCCTGTACTAAATTCATCATCAAAACATGCAATACATACAATAGAATACCTATATGTCATCAACAATACCAAGAGTAACAATAGGTTTATATACAGAGGGGGGCAGAGGAAGGTCATAGTTTGAACTTTTCTAGGTCTATACTTCAACCAAAAGGTGTAGCATTTGGGACATGTTGCTAGATTTTGTATTGCTGAATAAAGTCTAGGCTTCAGTTGTAGAATGTTGCCATCTTGTGGACAAATGCAATAATGTGCCCCAGGAAGACAAACAGTCCAACAATGATTCTAGACTTTAGAATCATTGTTGTCCATCTAGACTCCATAGGCCTACCTACATCTAGATTCTAGAGGTAGGCCTACAGACAGAGCGTATATGGACAATAGATATTTGCCTTTACTGTGTTCTGTGTGTTTTGTCTAGGCCTATATCTGTTTATCTGTTGATATTTGCACTGAGACCAAGTTCTTTTGGAATCTTTTTTAATTTACTAGAATGTGTTGCTTGTCAGAACTGAATGTCTTTCTTGATACCATGTTAATTACCATACCATGTTAATTACCATACCATGTTAATTACCATACCATGTTAATTACCATACCATGTTAATTACCATACCATACCATGTTAATTACCATACCATGTTAATTACCATACCATGTTAATTACCATACCATACCATGTTAATTACCATACCATGTTAATTACCATACCATGTTAATTACCATACCATGTTAATTACCATACCATGTTAATTACCATACCATACCATGTTAATTACCATACCATGTTAATTACCATACCATGTTAATTACCATACCATGTTAATTACCATACCATGTTAATTACCATACCATGTTAATTACCATACCATGTTAATTACCATACCATACCATGTTAATTACCATACCATGTTAATTACCATACCATGTTAATTACCATACCATGTTAATTACCATACCATGTTAATTACCATACCATGTTAATTACCATACCATGTTAATTACCATACCATGTTAATTACCATACCATGTTAATTACCATACCATGTTAATTACCATACCATGTTAATTACCATACCATGTTAATTACCATACCATGTTAATTACCATAGGCTTTTTAAACATGTATGCTTTCTTACTGCTGTTCAGCACTTTGCAACGCATGCATGTTTTGAAAAAGTGCTTTATAAATAAAGTTATTATCAGTCTTCTGTTAGTCTATTACTACTAATAATTTATTAGTAGCAATAGACAATAGAAGACAGAATACCCTGAGAAAACCGTTGAGTGACACACATACATACACACACACACACACACACACACACATCTGTAATGCCACTTGTTGTTACATTTACACTTTACAAGTATAACCTTTAAGAAAGGTGTTATGAGTTGGTTTGTTTTTATATATGGAACACACTGAGAAGGCATTTCTGTCCATGAAACAAAAGTGGGGTCTTGTTGCTTCAGCATTCTATTTGATGCTTTTAGACACTCTCTGATGAATTTGATTGATATCACAAAATATGTTCTCAGAGTCATACAGTTAAATGTTGACCTAAATATTTCCTATGTTTACTTTCTCCTGTCAGTGGAACGGCCACAAAACCTTCGCCCCTCAATGTTTGCTCTGTCTTCCGGTAAATCGCTGTCCTACAATATTGCATAATACTGGTAGAAAACACAACTAAATGCTGTCAGTGATGAGAAATGGTCATCTTGAACAACAAACAAAACTGTGTGTGTGTGTGTGTGTGTGTGTGTGTGTGTGTGTGTGTGTGTGTGTGTGTGTGTGTGTGTGTGTGTGTGTGTGTGTGTGTGTGTGTGTGTGTGTGCGCGCGCGCATGCATGCACATGTGTGGGGGTGTGTGCACGTGTGCGTGTGTGTTTGTTTTTATATTTGGCAGCCTAGGAAATACCCACAGACTGGTTGTTAGAAGATTTCAACAACTTGGGTTGCCCAAAAAGGAGGCAAAAAGGCTGGCAAAATATTGTGCTGTCTCTATATTGTCAGAAGACGTGAAGACATAATATGCCATGATTTTGTGAATGTAACCTTAACTCTACCTTTAATATTTGTCCTTTATGCTATCCTTTATGTGGACATGAACAAATTAAAATGTATGCGTGCGTGCGTCCAGTATCAGACTAGCCTTTGTTTGCCTGTTTTTGGAACCGCAGATTACTTTATAGTAAATACTTTTGAACCTTGCCTCCTTTGTCAGCATTTGGGTCCTACTCAACATTCACCTGGCAATGGCACAACAGTTTAATATTAAAAAAATTGCCCAATAAAGCATTGCAGGATATGGTGTAAGTCATTCAGAAGAACACATTTATCAAAGCAGTCAGATTATTACTTTCAGAATGAAACGACTCGGGTCAGCAGCTGGACTGTATCAATATTGCTACATCATCTGAAATCCAAGGTATTGATTTTAAAGCAACATTATGGGTTTTCACAGTAGTGGGTCATCTTTGACACAGTAGTAGGCCTAGTAGTGCATAAAAACAAGTGGACATAAAGCTCTCTAGTTCTTTATGTCCCTCAGAATCATCATGAGGACCCCCACTGCACTCCCGCTGTGCTGCCTTGGCCTGGCTCTGACCGTGGTTCTACTCGGACAAGGAATGTACGTATGTAATGTATCTCCATTGATGCATCTCTGACCCACTTATTAGACCACCTTTCCAGCTTGTTGATCTGCTACTTTTGGTGCTTTTGTGTGACGCTGTAGTCCAGTGTTTCTCAAACCTTCAAATGTGAAGGTCTCCCCTTAACTCTGACAGTGTACAAATGGAACCAAATGGTTCCATTTGTACACTGTCAGAGTTACAGACTTGTATGGGTCAATTTAGACCTCCCTAAAGGAACCCACAGAGTCCCTGGAATCCACTTTGAGAACCACTGCTGTAGTCTGTAGTGTGATCAAGTAGGGCATTCATTTACGGAAAAAAAGAGAAAGAAAAACTAAAAAATGATATAGCAACAACTAATTGGGGCAACAGCTTGAACGTATACTGTAGGTGTATCGGGTCTATGGTTTAAAGGACAACTCTGCACTAAATAACATCTAGGCAGATTTTCCTACTTATATCGATCCCAAAATGATGCAGGCAGAAATGAGGAACCTGTTGTCCAGTTTCCCCAGCAGCCCTCATAGCAGTGGAGCCTATAAGCATATCGCTTTTGCACTATATTTGTTGCGGTCAAAAGTGATTAATTTTTTTCATGAACATTTTACTAGTGGTCATTACAAACACATCCATGCCTTGGTTGTACCACACAAGCCGCCACAGTCTCATAAATCATGTTTTGGGGCGAGCGTTCGGCACAGCTGCCAATCAAAGTGACTGTACTGGCCAATCACAGCGCGTCTTTTCAGTAAGTACAGAGTGAAAGTTCAAGTTTATTAAGTATTGACAGTTCAAGTGGTTAAATATCTGAAAACACCAATTTACATGAATCCAAAATACACCGATGATTGTGCTGTCAAACAATGAAACGATATGGAATCTATGAAAAGGTTGTGGGGGTCCCTGCTTCATCTCTCTCTCAACCTCGGGGTCCTTGGCCTGAAAATGTTGAAGACCCCTGACTTACACAGTCAGGGGTCTTCTGACTGTGAGCCATATTTTATACTTTGGCCATTAAAAAAAAAAAAAGCTCATAACACGTCACTTCTGACCCTCTCCTCACTCTTACAGGGGATTCTGTAATCAGTTGGGTTTAAATCAGGGTTGGAGGTGCCATGGCATTGGTCCAACATCTCATTGTTCCTACATCCCATTAGTCTGAATCGCTTATCAATGAGAGCGCCCTCAGGACTCTTGCTGGAGCCCTCATTCAGTCCCTCTATGACTACGCCTGCACCTCCTGGTACTCCAACACCAAAAAAACCAAAGACTAAACTTCAAAACTCCCAAAACAAACTGATTCGACTACTTCTTAAGCTGGGGCCCATGACCCACGTTTCTCCCGCGCACTTCGTTAGCCTAGTGTGGCTCAATGTAGACAACAGGGTTAAACAACAAAAAATGGGATTGACATTCAAAATAGTCAATGCAAATCGGCCCTCAACCCCCACAGTATTAGCATATCTGACCAATCACCTCCAAAAAGTTAGCGACACCCACAGCTACAACACCAGAGGGAGCGCTACAATGATTTTATAATACATACTCACTGCACTAATATGGGTAAATTCTCCTTCTACAATACTGCCACACAAGTGTGGAATTCCCTGACTATTTCCCTTAAGACAAGTATCACTGGGCTCCTTCAAGGCTGCTCTGAAAATCCACCTATCAGGAGGCCAGAGGTGAAGGTAAACACCCTTCCCCCGCTGATTATATTATTTATTTGCATTGAATATTGTTGTTATACGGTACCAATGTTGTTCATTATTGCTTGAAATGTTGTTATTGTTATTTACTTGTGACTTCCAATGTAAACAAAGCCGTAAAAGGTCTTATTTGGAATGTTCCTTTTTGGCCCTGGATGTGAAACCGGCCGGTGCTGCTTGGCATGTAAATATGTTGTATGTACCTTGTCTTGTTTTTCAATAATTGCCAAATAAATGATTCAATAAAAAAAAAATCTGGTGATGTTAACCTGGTGGAGAAATACTAAGCCTAAACCTAAACCTAGCCCCAACCCTAACCTCAGTAAAACTATGCCTAAACCTAACCCAAACCCTGACCCTAACCTCAGTAAAACTATGCCTAAACCTAACCCTAAAACCTAACCCTAACCAAAGTAGGACTAATGAGACGTAGGACTTATGGGCAGTCCCTGAGTTGCTATTATTTTATATATGCCACTGCATTGTCTGAAGGAAGCCGAACAAAAATAAGTTTTACTCTACTGTACAAAAGACATAACAATAAAGAACAACCTTGAACCTTGAACGTGTGTTTAGGGCAGCTCCCAGTCCTGCTGTTTCTGGTGACCCATCACCCATCAACTGCATGTGGAGTCGATGGTCGGAGTGGAGCGCATGCGATCCTTGTGGAAAAACCCCAACACGGGTATGTTTTCTGGCGCTCTGGTGATAATGCATAAACTGTGTGCACTGTGAAACGAAACCGAAAATCAACTTCAACCATATATCTATGTTCATCATATGATAACACAATTTCTGTCTATTGTGTCTCAGAAGAGGGCTGTGGACAGTTCAGAAAACCAGTGACATCATCTAAAACAGGGGTCTTCAACAGGGGGTCCGGGACCCCTAGGGGTCCACGGAGGGGGGTCCACGGAGTTACTACAGGGGGTCCTCCAAATCTTTGAGTGATGGAAACTTTTTTCTCCTTTTTTATGTTAACCACTTGAACCCTAGCATCCATATTCTGAGAACTTTAGCCAAAAATAGCAGATCTACAAGCTCACATCGCCTCGCGCTGCGAGGCGTTGTGAGCTTGTAGATCGGCTATTTTCGGCAAAGAGCTTTGGTGTAGAGGGGAAAAAGAGCAGACTAAGTACAGAGTGAAAGGTCAAGTGTATTAAGTATTGATGATTCAAGTGGTTAAATATCTGACAGAAATTGACATTAATCCAAAATACACTGATGATTGTGCTGTCAAACAATGAAACTACATGGAATCTCTGAACAGGTTATGGGGGGCCCTGCTTCATCTCTCTCTCAACTAAGGGGTCCTTAGCCTGAAAACGTTGAAGACCCCTGATCTAAAATATAGGGTTTGGTCATTTCAAATTAGATTTATTTTTATTCTATTTATTCTATTTATTCTATTTATTCTATTTATTCATTTATTTATTACGACCATACCATAGGTCGCGTTTACTAAGCTTCCAAGCTAATAGAAACTACAGCATGTATCTTCCCGGAAAGCTAGAATGCTGACTGACGCATGGACATGAGGTGTGACTGACACACAGGAGATGCAGGTTTTCATAGTAAATGCGTCCTAGGGTCGCAATAAATAAACAAATTAGCTTGGAATCCCCAACGATGATGTCACTGGTAGGCAGGATTCTGAACTGTCCATAGCCTTCCTCTGACAGAGGAGACAGGAATGGTTTCATCTTATAATGGGCATTAGTGAGGAGGACCAATTATATGAAGATGAGGTTGGAAATAGGCAAAGTGCTTGTTCAGAACGGGTACACATTATTGTGTATCATTATTTTATGCTTTAACTATTGAAAAATAGCAGATATACAAGCTCACAGCGCGGCACCGAGTGCCACGCTGCGAGCTTGTAGATCTGCTATTTTTGAAAAATCGTGCAAATTTGAATTTTGACCCGATTCTATAAGTGTCTTTTGAATCCTTCTAAGGTTTTTTGGAAAACCCTATGTTTCTATGTCAGCAATCTGGCTAGCCATCGTCAAAGAAAAGGTCCTTTTCACTTCAACTGGAGCTCAGTTAGTCTGTTCTTGAGAGACTACTATGTCAGTGGTTCTCAAACCTTTTCATGTGAAGGACCCCAAAATGATATTTATTTGGCCATGGACCCGCATCTCAAAATATTTAGTTCCAGGGACCCCCCAGAAGCTAAATTTGAGTCACAAACATTCGCTTTAAAAATTCAAGATTTGCACACATTTTCAATAATTCTAGGCCTAACCAACCCTACATACCGGAGTCCCCCAGGGCCCAGGGGTTTATCCAAGACCCCTCCTTTTCCCACCCCTCTACATCAAATGTCTTCACTGAAAAATAGCTGATCTACAGTACAAGCTCACAACGTGTGTGACACGTGAGCTTGTAGATCAGCTATTGCGCACCGATCAACGAAGTGTATACCGTCGTTGTCGGGTGGAAACCGTGTATGTCCAAAACCGTTTGTTTTGTATTTATCATTTTAAAAATCACACTCGTGTGAACTGAGCGGTGGAGGCTGCGTGTGTGTGCGTGCGTGCGTGCGTGCGTGTGTGTGTGTGTGTGTGTGTGAATGTGAGTCTGAACAACAGCGCCCCTCCCTTAACATGTGTGGTCAGAAAAGGTACTGCAGGCTACATACAGACACGGACGGACACATACACACACACACCCCCACCCACACACACGGCCACGTATAGGAGCGTTGTGACCACCGCTCAAAAATGATTTAAAATAGTGAAAATAGCCGATCTACAAGCACACAGCGCCTAGCCTGACACTTCAGTCCGCACATCACCCCCCCCTGCTGGTGGGTGGTTTGTAGTGTGGACTGAAGCTGCACACATTTTAATCTATTTCGAAGGCGCCCGAAGAGCGGGCGCATTGAATGGGCCAATCAGGGTTGTATGCTTGGGGCACGTGTGTGGCTGCTCCGGTCCCAGCCCCCTCCAAACAGAGCTCTTGAGCTCACGTAAGACTCACTCGTGGACTCTGATTGGTGTCCTCTGCCCACGTGAGAGTCTAGTGGACTCTGATTGGTCTGTGAAAACTGTCATGGCGGAGTCAGACTTGACTCGTATTATTTTAATAAACTATGAAATAGTGCCGTTTCTTCACGTTTTAATACCATTTTGCACTAACGTAAACATGCAGACATATAATATGTTATGAGAAATAACGTATTTTTGCAATGTCACGCCACGTCGCCGTCGCGCGTGTGTGTGTGTGTATGTGTGTGTGTGTGTGTGTGTGTGTGTGTGACGTCAATAGACTTTAGCCCCCCCCCGCCGAAATGGATTGTCTGCCCGGAATGTCAGACTCTCTCCCCCCACGTAGTGTGGTGTTGAGATGTCGGACGCTAGCAGTCAGGCAACACAGCGCCTGCACCGCGAGGCGTTGTTTGCTTGTAGATCTGCTGTTTTCACTACCGACGGCGACGGCCTTGTATGAAGCAGGGCTTTGCTTTGTGAAAAAATTTACAAATTTGAAACTTGGAGATTCAAGGTTTCTGCCCGACAGTGACGTTTTAAACCACAGCATCCTTTTTTGTGGATAAGGCTTTCGCAGGTCGACAAGCTTACAAACGCGTCTCAGTGGCAACGAAAGCTTTCCCCACAACATCTGAAAACACACCATAGAGCCCATGAGGGTTTAAGTTAAGTTAGTACAGTAAAGGAATATCTTTGTAGTTGATTTGCACCGTCTGATAATATTATGTCAACCATTTTGACAGAGGCGTTCCCGTGGCATCGAGGTGTTTGGCCAGTTCGGTGGTCAGCCCTGCACGGGACGGATTGGCGAAGAGGAAGAGTGCTCCACGGACGCCGTGTGCCCACAGCCAACGCCATCGCCCTGTTCGGCCACCGAGTTCCAGTGTGGGTCAGGTACTACGGTAGCCTACTTTCTTTGTTCCAGTTCCAGTGTGGGTCAGGTACTACGGTAGCCTACTTTCTTTGTTCCAGTTCCAGTGTGGGTCAGGTACTACTGTAGCCTACTTTCTTTGTTCCAGTTCCAGTGTGGGTCAGGTACTACGGTAGCCTACTTTCTTTCTAGCATCGTTCCGATGCCGATACCAGTATCAGAAAGCTGACGATACTGCCTAAAATGCTGGTATCGATAACGGAGAGTATATGCCAGTCTATGCCTTTCCAATTTTATTACTAAATCTGTGTATATAAAAATTCTATTACCTCTCTTCTATTCTATTACCACATCTTATTCATGTCAAGTAGTTAGTTTAGAATTACAGTTTATGTTGAGGCCACTTCCTCAATGTCCTGGTCAGTGCGAGTCTGTGAGAGGCGCTGCTTTCTAATTTCTTTCATCAATTAATTGAATCTTTAATTACTGAATGCTTCAGTTGACGTTGTATTACTGTGTCATACTCTTACGGTACAATTTACATTATTAATTTAGTTTAGGAACTTGTAGTTACACTTTAGCAATTATTAATGGAATTCTTATTTTTTTTCCTATATTGGTAGTTCTCAATTTCAAGGACCCCCATAACTCTGAGTGTACAAATGGAACCAAATGGACCCCTACGGGTCCACTTGGTTCCATTTGTACACTCTCAGAATTACTGACCCTGTGAGGGTCCATTTGGAACCCCCTCAAACATGGAACCCAGAGAATACACCACACTTTGAGAAACACTGTATATTCTTTTAAAATGAACACGCAGGTTGAATCGGTACTCCGTATCAACCGATACTCATATAGGTTATTGGTACCAGAATGGAAGATAATATATATCGGTACGTCGTTGTTTCACTATGGGCTTGATGTGACATTGCCACATCATTGCTGTCTGGCAAAAAAACATCTCTGTCTCAACTTTTAATGTTTTTAGTTTTTTGTTTTTGTAAATGAATGACCTTCTTCGTCATACAAGTCACACGTCGGTGACGTCACACGACAGTAGTGAAAATAGCAGTTCTGTAAGCTTACTGCGCCCCGCATAATATGAAACACTAGCCCTTTAAGAGGAGGGCATCTAAGGGGTGACCAGGTTTGCGGCCTTCGATCCTTTTGGCACAAAGCCTGCATTTTGCTTGGGCACTGCAGAGTGCACACACAGCTGTTTTCATCATTTTAAAATGGGAGGTTTCCACCACCACAACAATGATATGGACCATATGACTCTGGCTGTCATTTAAGGGATAGTGCCACTCATTTTTAACTTTGAACTATGTAATTAATACAGTGGCGTCAGTTCAGAAAAAGCTAAGGTATTGCAACATGACTGGTGCAGTCATGTTGCCATACCTTAGCAACAGGCATGATACATTTATTTTAAGAAGTACACTCTATTTTCCCCCCGTTTCTATGGTTTCTTGGGCTGGATATGGCAGCCTGGAATGGTTGTTCAAGTGCAGCTAAACTTGGTATGTTAGTAAACGTGCCACAATTAACAATAATGAATTGCACCTGTGCAGCTGACCTGCGGAACCTGGGAATATACCATTTTGTGTGGAAAATATAATTATAATACCTTGTTAAAGTGACCATCAGTGACATCATGAAGGTGTACTCTGCAAGCCGAAGACTTTCATGATGTCACTACCATAGACTGCGGGTCATGTTTGCATGTTTGGAATTGTAACAGCTGAAATCAATAATATATATCAGTATTCCGATATTAACATGCGGGCCACATTAAGTGAAGGTGGGGGCTGTACGTTGCCCATATCTAGAACAGGGGTCTTCAACGTTTTCAGCCCAAGGACCCCTTAGTTGAGTGAGAGATGAAGCAGGGACCCCCACAACCAGTTCATAGATTCCATATAGTTTCATCGTTTGACAGCACAATCATCAGTGTATTTTGGATTTATGTCAATTTGTGTTTTCAAATATTTAACCACTTGAACCGTCAATACTTAATAAACTTGACCTTTCACTCTGTACTTAGTCTGCTCTTTTCCCCCTCTACACTAAACCCCTTTGCCTAAAATAGCCGATCTACAAGCTCACAACGCCTCGGTTTTTAGCACTCAAAGATTTGGAGGACCCCCTGTAGTAACTCTGAGGACGCCGTAGGAGTCCCGGACCCCCTATTGAAGACCCCTGATCTAGAACAAAGCGGCGGCACACTTTTGAACGCTGCCCAAAAAATGTATGAACTCTTGCCCTGTCTTTAACCCAGGTGAGTGTCTTTAACCCAGGTGAGTGCATTGCCCCGTCTTTAACCCAGGTGAGTGTCTTTAACCCAGGTGAGTGTCTTTAACCCAGGTGAGTGTCTTTAACCCAGGTGAGTGTCCTGTCTTTAACCCAGGTGAGTGTCTTTAACCCAGGTGAGCGTCTTTAACCCAGGTGAGCGTCTTTAACCCAGGTGAGCGTCTTTAACCCAGGTGAGTGTCCTGTCTTTAACCCAGGTGAGTGTCTTTAACCCAGGTGAGCGTCTTTAACCCAGGTGAGCGTCTTTAACCCAGGTGAGCGTCTTTAACCCAGGTGAGTGTCCTGTCTTTAACCCAGGTGAGTGTCTTTAACCCAGGTGAGCGTCTTTAACCCAGGTGAGCGTCTTTAACCCAGGTGAGTGTCCTGTCTTTAACCCAGGTGAGTGTCTTTAACCCAGGTGAGCGTCTTTAACCCAGGTGAGCGTCTTTAACCCAGGTGAGTGTCCTGTCTTTAACCCAGGTGAGTGTCTTTAACCCAGGTGAGTGCATCAGGGACAATCTGAGGTGCAATGGAGACTCTGACTGTGAGGACTTCTCAGACGAGGACGAGTGTGAAGTTACACGTTCGCCGTGTGGTCGATCCGGAGAAGTCCCGGACAACAACGAGCAAATGAGGACAGCAGGATATGGGTAAGATACTTAGTGTATATATTCAGTATATATGGGGCTGGCAAATGTCCATTGTTTTCTCAGTCGTTATTCGTTATTCGAGTAATCTTTGATCATTAGTATATATCAACAAATGTACAACTCTTATATACAATTCTTCAGTGTCGGGAAATCTCAGATCTACAAGCTCACAGCGTGTCACATAGTTTTATTTTGTTGTCAAATATGTAAAAGAAAAGGAGGAAAAAAAGAAAGTATACAAATAGAATAGGAAATGCATTTTGTCGAAAAATGTATCAAGTCATCTGTAGGGTATACCGTTGACAACATGACATGACGTCTGTCAGGACATCAGACTCAAACAAATCATATAAGGATCCATTATTAGATGAGTCATCTTTACTTGATCCAAAACATTCTGATGAGAATAATGAACAACACCGATCTACGCATGCGTCCCTTGTGTGACTCTGATATAGGCCTAAGCCCATATATGGGCTTATCGGTCGGATCGGCAGTGGGATGTGGTGTGCTTAGTGTCCTGAACTTTACAGAAATATTCCTTTTCCTCCATACACCAGAGTCAACATATTGGGCGCGGGTCCTCGAATGAACCCCTTCAACAATGACTACTATAATGGGAGATGTGATAAGATACGCAACCCCACCACCCTGGCGAATGACAGGCGCCCCTGGAATGTTGGTGTGTTCCACTACGAGGTTAGTCACAACCAGTGGTAGAAAAAGGATTCACATTTTTTACTAAAGAAAAAGTATCAATACTGCAATGTATAAATACTATGTTACAAGTAAAAGTCCGGAATTCTACATTTCCTTGAGTAAAAGTACAAAAGTGTTCATGGGTATTCATTCAAATGTACCATGTTGAGGACCAACACGGTACTTTTACTTTACTTTCCATTTTTGTTACTTATACTCCAGTACAATTACAGTATTTGATGAACAAAATATAGATGAACCACTCATTCAAATGTACAGTACCATGTTGAGGACCAACACAGGTCTTTCAATGTTTCTGATTGGCATAGAACTAATGTTGTACAACAGAACACCTGTGTTGGTCTTCAACATGGCCGGTGTAGGACTACATTTGAAACCCATGAATTGGTATACAAATGTACTTAAAGTATCAAAAGTAGAAAGTACTCATTATGCAGAATGTTTTCAAAAGTATACAAATATTTTGAAAATAGCATCAAATCGGTATCAAATGGCTGAAATGTATATGGGTGAAGTGGTTAATGTATGTTTTGTAATAATAATTCAAATTAAAACTAATTTCAAGGACACCCAGAAGTTTAATATGCAAAAAATTGGGACAAATTTGAGATGATTTTGTAAAAAAATTAAAATAAACGATAATCTCTGAGACCTCTTTACTACAGACCTGTAAGGGTCCACTTGGTCACTACTGTAACTATCAATCATTTCACCCCACAGATCTAACACAGTGGTTCTCAAAATTATTTGGGGGGGGGGGGGGGGATCCCTAGATGATTAACTTAATTGTGCAACATTGTTTTCTCACTCAACAGGAAACAAACCAACATAACGTTTAAGTGTATAGAGGATATCTGCACATTTCTAAAGTGACAATTTAGGAAAAATGACAAATTAAACATTGGTCAAATTGTCAAATATTAGAGGCAGAAAATGTGAAAATAGCATGCTCACAACGCCAGGCGTGGTGAGCATGTAGATCTGCTATTTTCACAATAGAAACGTGTTATACAAAATGTAATTCCTCAACTCTTAGTGCTCGTCAGGGTGGGGCCTGGGGGGGGGGGGGGGGGTCCCCAGTGTTAACTTAAAATATGATTATTTTGGGGGTCGCAGCCTGAAAAGTTTGAGAACCACTGATCTAACAGTTTGTTGTTTTATTAAGACGTTGGTTCTGATCATGTGGCTCATAAGACTAACTATTTGGCCCCTTGTCCTTTCAGACTCTCATTGAGGAAACTGTGTCTAGGGAGATATATGAAGACACGCACACCCTTATAAATGAAATACTCGAAGAGATTAATTTCAAAGTCGGTGTCGGAGTCAACTTCAAATTCAGCCCGACTGAAAAATCCAAAGGCGCCACTGAGGGTGGTGCCGAGGGTGGTGCTGGTGCTGGTGCTGGTACTGGTACTGGTGCTGCTGGTGCTCTTGCTGGTGCTTTTGATGGAGTCTCTGGTGGTGTTGGGGCTGACTTTGAATATGAGAAGTCAACAATGGTTAAGAATCTCACAGAGTACACGACTAAAAAGGTAGGTGTCAACCAGTGGCGTCAGTTCAGCAAAAGTTAGGGCATGTATGGCAAAGATGGGAGTCCGTGTGCGCGACAATATCGGGTTTTGTCCGTTTCTTCCCCGGGTTTCTATGGTTTCTTGGGTTTCTGGAGCGGTTTTGTTCAAGTGCAGCTATAAACTTGGCATGTTAGTAAACGTGCCACAATTAACAATAATGCATTACACCTGTGCAGCTGACCTGCGGAAACTGGGAATATATACAATTTTTTCAAGATGGGGAGAATACAAGTGTGGAGAATATAATCATAATACCTTGTTAAAGTGTCCATTTTGTTGAATTTTGTATTTAACAAACTACATTTGTAGTAATTTTACTGTAATTTAACAGCATAAATAAAGTGTGTGTGTGTGTGTGTGTGTGTGTGTGTGTGTGCAGACTGTGCACGCACTATTTCTTGCTTACACCATGTGACATCCATAGCCGATCCACAAACTCACCATGGGTCGCACTGCGAGCTTGTTGATCGGCTATCAAGCCTATCATGCTTGGTTGAAGAAGAGTGTCTGTAAAGTTTAAAGTCGCTTAATTTTGTACTCGTTTTCCTTTTGTTTCATCCGTGATGAAATCGTTGGTTCAGAACAAGTCTTTCATGAGGGTGAAGGGGAGGGTACAGCTGAGCACCTACCGGCTCCGCTCCCTTCACCTCCACGTCGCCAACGAGTTTGTGGACTACGTGAGGTTGTACCTGCCGCTGGAGTACGAGAAGGGTCTGTACTTTGCCTTCATCGAGGACTGGGGAACGCACTACACCAAGAATGGAAAGTCTGGAGGAGAGTACGACCTGGTCTACGTTCTGAACCAAGACGTCATCAAAACCAGAGGTACCGTGTGTACTACGTTTTGGATAGATTCTAGTTTGAGACGAGTGTAAAATCATCAGCGTTAATTCACTAACTCCGAAAGTGTATGACCCTTTACCATTTGGTTCCATTTGTCAATTTTGTCTACACCAGGGGTTCTCAAACCTTTTTAGGCTGTGACCCCCAAAATAAACATACATGAACTAGGGACCCCCGCCCTGATAAGCACTTGGAATTGTAGGTATTACATTTAATGTGACTCGGTTCCACAGATAAATATTGTGAAAATAGCAGATCTACATGCTCACACAACGCCTCGCAACGCGAGGTTGTGAGCATGTAGATCGGCTATGTTCACAACGTTCGCCTCTTGCTTACTTAATATTTGACAGTTTGGCCAGTTTGGTATTAAAACGTCTTGAAAATCCTTAAATTGACGGTTTATAAATGTGCAGATGTGCCCTGTATACACTTATGTTAATTGGTTTGTTTACCGTTGAGTGAGATTTTTTTTTAATATACCGGTATTAAGCTAATCATCTGGGGTCCCGACCCCAAGTTTGAGAACCGCTAGTCTACACGCTATGGGGCCCTGTATTTTCTGTGCCTAACCCCTTATTCCTAATCTTCTTAGATGTATTTCCCCCGTCTATTTGAACTATTTAAAAAGGTTTTTCAAAATAGTATAACATTAAAAGAAATAGGCATATGGGGTGAAGCAACGGTCAAAATAGGGCCCTCATAGTTCAAAATGAATAAGTGAACACTGAGAGGCTTTTCCTTCTGTAGTAAATTCCTGTGTTTTCAATGTGACGGGTAAATAACTCACTGTTTCTCTAATGCTATCTGTTGCATTTTGCAAGAACATATTATAGATGTGCATTACTATTATTATCATCATTACTACTGTTATTATTGCTGCTGCTTTGTTGCAGGTGTGACGGAGAGGAGTGTCCAAGAATGCTTCAGAGGTGGCATCAAAGCAAGTGTAAACCTTCCAGCAAAAGGCGTGGAGCTGGACGGCGACCTCGGCGTAAAAGCTGATCACTGCAAAAAAGTGTCCCCCAAAACAACAAGTGAGCTATTTTGCCTTATATATCCTTAATATATATATATATATATATATATATATATATATATATATATATATATATATGTATTATGTATATATATGTATATTTATATGTCACATTTACATTTTTTTGAGTTTCAGTGAAATTGAGAACAGGAGCGCTCGTTGTGCGGTCGCTTTGATCCACAACGATGACAACGTAGTGTCGGCAGGAATGACAGCGCCTCACCCCACGGAGGTTAGGGTTAGGGTTAGGAATAGTTTTACAGAGGTTAAGGTTAGGGTTAGAGTTAGGCATAGTAAGCTAATGGCTAAACACAGCTGAGCTAGGCTAGTAGATAAAGAAAGTGTGGTCGAAAACGAGTGACGTCAGCGACTACACAAGTGAATGGCTGTTGTCGCCATCTCATGGTGAATACGCAGAATTACACAGGTGCGCTGATAAGAGACTATCAAGGTGAATTGATCCAGGTGGTGTTAGGGGTGTGTGGTGAACTACAAAATGAGCGCTCTTACCCCAATCTCACTGAGTTACCCAAACTGACTGTAACATATATACACACACACACACACACACACACACACACACACACACACACACACACACACACACACACACACACACACACACACACACACACCTTTTACCTTTTCTTGTTGAACAGTTGAAAGCGAAGGCCAGGCGCTGGTGGACAAGGTGTTGACGTCAGTGAAGGGCGGAAGCCTCGCAGCCGCCGCCGCAATGAAGGCCATGCTTAACAAAGAAGGAGTCCTGGACGCTGCCACCTTCCAGCAGTGGGCCGAATCAATCACCTTGTTACCGGCACTCCTCCACAGCATCGTGAGTTTACAGCCACTCATTTGCATTACTGCTGCATTATCCCATTTAGACAGTGGTGGAAAAAGTGCTCACATGTTTTACTTAAAGGAGGACTTCACCACTTTTCAACCTATCTTCATATAATTGGTCCTCACAAAAAAATAGCTTTTTTTTTTCTCAGTGGAGGGCTGTGGGCAGGTCAGAAACCCATCGTCTTATGACATCATCGATTGGGAACCCAAGCTAATAGAAACCGCAGGCTTTCTATTCCTGAAAAGTTGCAATGTTTAAGTGGAAGCCATTGTTCTCGCGATAATACAAATCTAAATATTTCTTTCAAAAATACTGATGACATTTTTTTTGTGGAAAATGATGATGTCACAAGACGATATGGATTCTGAACTTCCCACAGCTCTCCTAGGAGACTTGGACTGAGTAGAAAAAAAATATTATTATGAACATTAGTGAGGACCTATTATATGAAGATAGGTTGAAAAGTGGAGAAGTCCTCCTTTAAGTAGAAGTATCAATACTGCTATGTAGAAGTACTCTGTTACAAGGCGACGCTTCAATGCCAAACTTTGCACACACACTCCTTGGATGGCAAATCACAACCACCGCACAACCTGATTTCTCACATGGCCCTCTTCTAGCGCCACCATCAGGCCGATTTTTGCAAAACACATTCTTGGACACTGCTCCTACAGATTTTGGCCTAAAATCACGCAAAGCAGTACACACTATCTCTAAAGTCATGTCATCAACATGGATCTATCCCATTTCCCATATTCCCTCCTGATTGGCTATGACTGCCTTCTAATATTTGTGTATGCGACGTGACGGTCGCTTATCTGCCGTTTAGGGAGTCTTACTGGTAATATTATAATCTATCTGTAAAGTAACTAAAGTTTTCAAATAAATGTAGTGGCGTAAAAGTACAATATTTGTATATCTGACATGTAGTAGAGTAGAAGTAAAAGTATTGGGAATTGGAAATACTCAAGTAAAGTACAAATACCTAAAAATTGTACTTAAAGGTGCTATAGTCAACTTTTTCTTGAAAAACAGATGCTAAAATAAAAAATATTTTTCGAAAATATTTTCTAAAAAAAAGTTAAAGGGATATTCCACTTTCAACAGGGAACAGCTTATGGGCTTCTCTCCACATACACATCCATTGTGGTGCTATAGTCAACTTTTTCTTGAAAAACAGATGCTAAAATAAAAAATATTTTTCGAAAATATTTAAAAAAAAAAAAGTTAAAGGGATATTCCACTTTCAACAGGGAAACAGCTTATGGGCTTCTCTCCACATACACATCCATTGTAACTTCAAACTTCATTTTAACCATGATAGATTAATTTAAAACACCCATGATTTTTTCTGGTGACTCATCATACTACCCTCCTAATATGTGAGCAGGCCGTGTTTTATCCATAACTTTTCTCATTTATTTTTAATTATTATTTGGGGAAATGGAAAAAATTAAATACAAAAATGTATTATAAAAGATAAATGAAGAAGGTTATTAGGAGGGTAGTATGAGTCACCAGAAAAAATAATGGTTGTTTTTAATGAATCTATCATGGTTAAAATGAAGTTTGAAGTTACAATGGGTGTGCATGGGGAGAGGCCCTGGGCCTGGAGGGCCTGGTAACATTTACATCAAATATCTAAATATTGAATCAAGCAAATTAAAAACTGTCCAGGGTGTTCATAAAAGCCTGATTAGACAATAAAATGACCAGAAGTTTTTTGAAAGTCACAAAAATGTAAATATTGAATATGAAAAAAGAAAAGAGCTCCAGATCTTGACTATTGCAGCTTTAAGTAAATGTACCCAGTCACTTCACACCATTTCTACTCTGACAGCCCGAGCCCATCTACTCGTTGGTTCCACTGGACATTCCACACGCCAACACAAAGATATCCAACCTCAAGCGGGGCATCGAGGAGTACGCAGCAGAGTACAACGTGTGCAAGTGTAAGCCCTGCCGAAACGGAGGCACCGTGGCGCTCATCGACGGCGAGTGCTTGTGTCTGTGCACTCCCCTGTACGAAGGCCAGGCCTGCCAGAACCGCAAGACTGACAGATCCGCCACCATAAGAGGTACCAGTAAGACTCCCTAATCGGGAGATAAGCGACCGTCAGGTCACAGTATACACAAAGAGGCCTGTAAGTGGCATTGGTTCCACCCACAAGTTTGAACGACAAATGGTTGATGAGTAAAGCCAAATAAAGTTTCGGCCAATCAGAGGAGGGGGCGGGGTAAAGTTAAACCAATTAAGGTGAAGGACTCTTAACACCTTCTAAGCCTGGCCGTACTCCCTCGGACTTCCTACTGGGTCCCATCAGCCACGCCGTCTATTCCCGGACTTTTGATATAAATTATAATAAAAAAAAAAAAAACATCGGAAATTCTTCTCTGTGTCTTTTTGGAGCGATCTGAAAGGGTTAATATGCTCTGACAGTCATTTTCTGGTGCTGGGTGTGATACTCCTAATATCCAGCAGGCCACGCCGTTGACTCACATTCTGGATGGATGGCTGGCCAGGAGGAGCCTCATCCTCTCCCCAGTGTTGAAACTCAGCAAGAAGCTCAAACAAGATGGCTGGTCTTTGTCTCTGTTCGTGGATCGCGGTTTCAATCACGTTCGGGCGCCGCTTCTCTATCGCTCCTTTCCCTGCTTCGCCGCACGTAAACGAATGGAATTGATCTCCCCTCCGCCTCGCCAAAGTAAGATCGCCGACCTCTGCAGGATGAATATGTACGCTGTGTCGAGCACTCCAGTACGTGTTGTTATCATGTGGGCTTTGTTTTTTTAAAACATGTTTGTAAATAAATGGCTTATTTCTTCGGCGCTACCTCTGTTCAGAGGGTTCTGCCGCGGCTTGCAACGTGTTAATGAAGTTAATTGACACCACCCACAAGTGTGTACGACAAACAGTTAATGAGTAAAAACAAATAAGGTTTGGGCCAATCAGAGGAGGGGGCGGGGCTAAGTTAAACCAATTAAGGTGAGGGACTCTTAATCAAGTCAAATGACACCACCCACAAGTTAGTATGACAAACGGTTGATGAGTAAAGCCAAATAAAGTTTTGGCCAATGAGGGGAGGGGGCGGGGCAAAGTGAAACCAATGGAGGTGAAGGACTGTTGGAGCAGCAGGAGTCGGCGGTCCCCGGGAATTCCCCGTGAGCAGCCCAGTTGGGGTGTTGATTAGGTCATTTTTGCACTATTTGGCGGCGGTGGCAGGGGGTCACTGGGGGTCCGTGGAGGTCCGGGGGTCCTGAAGGTTGTGGTTTGGCAGGAGTGTGTGGAAAATTTCACATGGATAGGGGCAACGATGGCGCAGATATGAGTAGGGAAAAAGTGTGACGTCACGACGTGACAGACAGACAGACAGACAGACAGACAGACAGACAGAAGGATGGACAGATGGACGGACGGACAGACAGACAGACAGACAGACAGACAGACAGACGGTGGAGGTTTTGATAGTAAATGCGACCTGACGGTCGCAATCAACACATTCTGGGAATCTCTGTCTGTCTGTTTGTGTGTGTGTGCAGGGACGTGCAGAGAATGTTAGAGAGGCAGGGGCTGAAACTTCTAAAAGTGCCTTTTGGTGGAAATATCGAAAATAGCAGACCTCCAAGCTCCTAACAGCCAACACTTATGTCATGATATTATGGGGCCCTCGTAACTCTGAGAATTACAGACCTGTGTAATGGCCCATTTGGTTTGTAACTACAACCACTTAGCTGGGGACCCCTTGGAACTCCACCAAGGACCCATTTTGAGAACGCGCGTGACACGACCAATACAACACTGTTGTATGGGGAAGTATAACTTAAAGGAATAGCTCACCCCCAAAATGACTTTTTTCTATTGATTACTCATGCCAAGCCATGGAGACTTGAGTTTAATAATATTTTTTGTTTTTTGTCACATTCCTAAGATAATAATTTGATTATAATACATGTACCCCCATTTATTCCAGATGGGGGCCCAAATGCATTTTGGTCCCCATCCGGAATCAATGAGGGTAAATGTACTAAAATCAAACCTTTGTCTTGGGAATGTGACAAATACAAAAAAATATTATTGAACTCAGTCTCCACATGAGTAATCAATTGAAAAAAAAAAGTCATTTTGGGGGTGAACTACTCCTTTAACCCATTTAGAACGGGTACACATTATTGTGTATCATTATATTATGCTTTAACTATTGAAAAATAGCAGATATACAAGCTCACACTTGTATATCTATTTTTGAAAAATCGTGAAAATTAGAATTTTTACCTGATTCTATAAGTGTCTTTTGAATTCTTCTAAGATTTTTTGAAAAACCTATGTTTCTATGTCCGCAATCTGGCCAGCCATCGTCAAAGAAAAGGTCCCTTTCACTTAACTGGAGCTCAGTTAGTCTGTTCTTGAGAGACTACTATGTCAGTGGTTCTCAAACCTTTTCATTTGAAGGACCCCAAAATGATATGTATTTGGCCACGGACCCCCATCTCAAACTATTTAGTTCCAGGGACCACCCAGAAGCAAAATTTGAGTTACAAACGTTCGCTTTGAAAATACATATATTCAAAGATTTGCACCCATTTTCACGACTTTTTCAAAAATAGCAGATATACAAGCTCACAGCGCGGCACTTTTCACTGGTTAAGGCATTCAATAATTCTTGGCCTAAATGGCATGTTCATACATATGTATATTGTTCATGGACCTATTAACTTAGATGATGGCATTGTTGCAGGTGCAACGGAGACAGTGGCTCAGTATGGAAACTGGGCATGTTGGTCCAGCTGGTCCGGATGCAGCGGAGGCCAACGCAGCCGCACGCGCACCTGTAATACAGAGGGCCTCAATGGCGCCTCCTGCAGGGGAGAGACCAGGAGCGAAGACTACTGCTGAACAGACCCATTTGATGATGACCATGCCATGCCATGAAGATGAAAAGATGCTCTGTCTTTAATAATAAAAGATTAAATGTAATAAAGTTGTCTGATTTCTTCTTCTTGCTCTTAAGAAACTAAGGTTTAAGCTCAATTTACAGGTAATTTAGCCTCCAAAAGACGACTTTGGATTTAGGATGTATTATGTTCCACAGTCAAGGAAATACATGGCATGATGTGGATTAAAATAAAATAAAATAAATCTTAAACTAATTTCAACAAAAACACCAGGGCCTCCTTGTTATATAGTTTCAATGTTCAGATATTTTTTGGGGTTATTTTATGCTTTAACTATTGAAAAATAGCAGATATACAAGCTCACAGCGCAGCACCGAGTGCCGCGCTGCGAGCTTGTAGATCTGCTATTTTTTAAAAATTGTGAACATTTGAATCCTTCTAAGGTTTTTTGAAAAACCTATGTTTCTATCTCAGTGGTTCTCAAACCTTTTCATGTGAAGGACCCCCAAAATGACATGTATTTGGCCACAGACCCGCCTCTCAAAAAAATAAAAAAAAATAAAAATTAGTTCCAGGGACCCCCCAAAAGCAAAATTTGATTTACAAACGTTTGCTTAAAAAAGACACATTCAAAGATTTTCACACATTTTCATGACTTTTCAAAAATAGCAGATCTACAAGCTCACAGCGCGGCAGTCGGTGCCGCGCTGTGAGCTTGTATATCTGCTATTTTTCAATAGTTAAAGCAGTCAATAATTCTAGGCCTAAATGGATACATGAATACTAAATGGATACATGAAGACTCCCAAGCAACACAGCTTTGTGCATCTCAGCAGCACTTTGGCCTGGTGTGAAAACAGTGTACTTAATGGACCAATAAAGATGTGTCTTTAAAAGCCACAGATCACATTATTATTATAGCTCTATGGTCACATTCCACTGGGTGAACAGGTCACATTCCACTGGGTGAACAGGTCACATTCCACTGGGTGAACAGCAGGGATCACATTCCACTGGGTGAACAGCAGGGATCACATTCCACTGGGTGAACAGCAGGGATCACATTCCACTGGGTGAACAGCAGGGGTCACATTCCACTGGTTAGGGTTAGGGTTAGGGCTAACCCTAACCCTAACCCTAACCCTAACCCTAACCCTAACCCTCACATTCCACTGGGTGAACAGCAGGGGTCACATTCCACTGGGTGAACAGCAGGTCACATTCCACTGGGTGAACAGCAGGTCACATTCCACTGGGTGAACAGCAGGGACACATTCCACTGGGTGAACAGCAGGGTCACATTCCACTGGGTGAACAGCAGGGTCACATTCCACTGGGTGAACAGCAGGGGTCACATTCCACTGGGTGAACAGCAGGGATCACATTCCACTGGGTGAACAGCAGGTCACATTCCACTGGGTGAACAGCAGGTCACATTCCACTGGGTGAACAGCAGGGATCACATTCCACTGGGTGAACAGCAGGTCACATTCCACTGGGTGAACAGCAGGGTCACATTCTACTGGGTGAACAGCAGGGGTCACATTCCACTGGGTGAACAGCAGGGTCACATTCCACTGGGTGAACAGCAGGGTCACATTCCACTGGGTGAACAGCAGGGTCACATTCCACTGGGTGAACAGCAGGGTCACATTCCACTGGGTGAACAGCAGGGTCACATTCCACTGGGTGAACAGCAGGGTCACATTCTACTGGGTGAACAGCAGGGTCACATTCCACTGGGTGAACAGCAGGGTCACATTCCACTGGGTGAACAGCAGGGTCACATTCCACTGGGTGAACAGCAGGGTCACATTCCACTGGGTGAACAGCAGGGTCACATTCCACTGGGTGAACAGCAGGGATCACATTCCACTGGGTGAACAGCAGGGTCACATTCCACTGGGTGAACAGCAGGTCACATTCCACTGGGTGAACAGCAGGGTCACATTCCACTGGGTGAACAGCAGGGTCACATTCCACTGGGTGCACAGCAGGGATCACATTCCACTGGGTGAACACATTCCACTGGGTGAACAGCAGGGATCACATTCCACTGGGTGAACAGCAGGGGTCACATTCCACTGGGTGAACAGCAGGGTCACATTCCACTGGGTGAACAGCAGGTCACATTCCACTGGGTGAACAGCAGGGTCACATTCCACTGGGTGAACAGCAGGGTCACATTCCACTGGGTGAACAGCAGGGATCACATTCCACTGGGTGAACAGCAGGTCACATTCCACTGGGTGAACAGCAGGGGTCACATTCCACTGGGTGAACAGCAGGTCACATTCCACTGGGTGAACACATTCCACTGGGTGAACAGCAGGGATCACATTCCACTGGGTGAACAGCAGGGATCACATTCCACTGGGTGAACAGCAGGGTCACATTCCACTGGGTGAACAGCAGGGTCACATTCCACTGGGTGAACAGCAGGGTCACATTCCACTGGGTGAACAGCAGGGTCACATTCTACTGGGTGAACAGCAGGGTCACATTCCACTGGGTGAACAGCAGGGTCACATTCCACTGGGTGAACAGCAGGGTCACATTCCACTGGGTGAACAGCAGGGTCACATTCCACTGGGTGAACAGCAGGGATCACATTCCACTGGGTGAACAGCAGGGTCACATTCCACTGGGTGAACAGCAGGTCACATTCCACTGGGTGAACAGCAGGGTCACATTCCACTGGGTGAACAGCAGGGTCACATTCCACTGGGTGCACAGCAGGGATCACATTCCACTGGGTGAACACATTCCACTGGGTGAACAGCAGGGATCACATTCCACTGGGTGAACAGCAGGGGTCACATTCCACTGGGTGAACAGCAGGGTCACATTCCACTGGGTGAACAGCAGGGTCACATTCCACTGGGTGAACAGCAGGGTCACATTCCACTGGGTGCACAGCAGGGATCACATTCCACTGGGTGAACAGCAGGGATCACATTCCACTGGGTGAACAGCAGGGGTCACATTCCACTGGGTGAACAGCAGGTCACATTCCACTGGGTGAACAGCAGGGTCACATTCCACTGGGTGAACAGCAGGGTCACATTCCACTGGGTGAACAGCAGGGATCACATTCCACTGGGTGAACAGCAGGTCACATTCCACTGGGTGAACAGCAGGGGTCACATTCCACTGGGTGAACAGCAGGTCACATTCCACTGGGTGAACACATTCCACTGGGTGAACAGCAGGGATCACATTCCACTGGGTGAACAGCAGGGATCACATTCCACTGGGTGAACAGCAGGGTCACATTCCACTGGGTGAACAGCAGGGTCACATTCCACTGGGTGAACAGCAGGTCACATTCCACTGGGTGAACAGCAGGGTCACATTCCACTGGGTGAACAGCAGGTCACATTCCACTGGGTGAACAGCAGGGATCACATTCCACTGGGTGAACAGCAGGTCACATTCCACTGGGTGAACAGCAGGGATCACATTCCACTGGGTGAACAGCAGGGGTCACATTCCACTGGTTAGGGTTAGGGTTAGGGCTAACCCTAACCCTAACCCTAACCCTAACCCTCACATTCCACTGGGTGAACAGCAGGGGTCACATTCCACTGGGTGAACAGCAGGTCACATTCCACTGGGTGAACAGCAGGTCACATTCCACTGGGTGAACAGCAGGTCACATTCCACTGGGTGAACAGCAGGGTCACATTCCACTGGGTGAACAGCAGGTCACATTCCACTGGGTGAACAGCAGGGATCACATTCCACTGGGTGAACAGCAGGGACACATTCCACTGGGTGAACAGCAGGGTCACATTCCACTGGGTGAACAGCAGGTCACATTCCACTGGGTGAACAGCAGGTCACATTCCACTGGGTGAACAGCAGGTCACATTCCACTGGGTGAACAGCAGGGATCACATTCCACTGGGTGAACAGCAGGTCACATTCCACTGGGTGAACAGCAGGTCACATTCCACTGGGTGAACAGCAGGGTCACATTCCACTGGGTGAACAGCAGGGATCACATTCCACTGGGTGAACAGCAGGTCACATTCCACTGGGTGAACAGCAGGGACGCGACCGCGGTTTTCCCGGTGAACCTAAGCGCAACGGTGGGGGCCGATGGGCAAGGAGGGTCAACAACTTAAAACCTGGCAAAAACAGTTGTGTGCATTAGCGCAAGACGACGATAAAGGAAATCATTAAATGGAAAACATACTTCTGAAAATGCTTCTAATCTAAGCCTACACTAACCTACTATAAAACTAGTAGAACCGCGATCTTGCCACACGTGACTAATTGTGGTTGTAAACAATAACATTGACAATATAAATCCTTATTAGTCTAGTAGTGGGAAGAAGACGTTATCATCATGGCCCCAAATAACTTTTAAATATCTTACAATTGGCGAGGAGTCTCTTACAAAATCGTCAAGAGTTCCTCGCAATACAGCGACATAAAGCTATATAAACCTCTCCATCGGCAATATAGTAAGGGGATTTTATAAGATATTTGACCAATCTGCGAAGTAAATCGTTACCAAGAAATTTCTTCACCAATGTGTTTCTAAAGGTGTGTAATAATATGTACTAAAAGGTTGAAATTCAACTCCTGGGGGAAACCTCATAAAAAACAGATTTGTGTTTGTGTCCCATTAATTTACTATACAGGAAAAATAAAAATAAAAAATAAACCTGCTTTAAGTATCATGTGAGGGGTCAAACTAGGGGTTTTTCATGATGCTGAATCCATTGCAAGCATTTGTTTTGCACAAAAAACATTCCTTGGGCTAAAAACGGACCCACAAAACGATCGTTTAGTGTTGAATCATCACTTTTCACCGTTTTGTGGGGGTCATTTGTAGTCCACAGAATGTTTTTCGTGCAAAACAAATGCTTTCAATGGATTCAGCATCATGAAAAAACCCTAGTTTGACCCCTCACATGATACTTAAAGCATATTTATTTTTTGTATTTTTTTCCTGTATAGTAAAGTTAATGGGACACAAACACAAATCATTTTTTATGAGGTTTCCCCCGGGAGTTGAATTTCAACCTTTTAGTCCATATTATTACACAACTTTAGAAACACATTGGTGAAGAAATGTCTTGGTAACGATTTAGTTCGCAGATTTTCTTATGTTCCCCTTACTAATAGTCAGTGGTGTGCGTTCCCCACACTCCTGCGCCCCCACCGTTGTGCTCAGGTTCACCGGGAAAACCGCGGTCGCACCTGGACCTGCAGAGAATATTAGAGAGGCAGGGGCTGACATTTCTAAAAGTGCCTTTTGGTGAGAATATCGAAAATAGCAGACCTCCAAGCTCATAACGCGTGTGAGCTTGGAGGTTGGCTATTCTCACTACTTGCATTTATTGTCTGAGAGGGCACTTTTTTACAGATGATAAAAGGGCCCCCTGCCCTTTTATCATCAAAAGTGTAAAGGTTCACTCAGTTAGCTAGCTTTGATCATGTGGGTATGCGATGTTCCGCATCTTTTTACGTGAATCCGATAGTTCACGCATAGAGACCTTCACTTTGTGATCATTTTGTAAAAAACATTTAGTCAAACTTGTACAAGGTTATGGAGATAAAGATTAATGGAACATTTACGCAAGATTTCGCAACTTTTGAGTGGTCAATTATCTTGCTGACTTCTCTCTGAACACGTTGGTGGTTAAATTTTGAAAATATACACAGCTATACCAAAGATACAAGCTAAAATGTCTGTCTTGTTTAAGAAAAACTATACAACTGTGCGTGAAAAAAAAATTGCGACATCCCAGTGGACAAAGGTTCACTTGCAATGGGTCTTGTGTACAAGATACACTACACCACTAAGATACCCATGTACCTGGCAAAATACTTTAAAAACGTTAAGGATGTCCACAATTACAACACCAGAGACAGCGCCACAGATCACGTTCAACCCAGAGTCAACTCAAAGAAAGGGTCAAACTCGTTCTTCTGCTATACCACAAAAATGAGGAATGCCTTACCGAAGGTCTTAAAGGAGTGTGGATCACTAGCATCCTTTAAAATCGCCCTGAAAAACCACTTAGAGGCAGCAGCCGTTCGCAACTGGTAAAAACAAATCTAGCCCAGCCCAGCCCTATCCTCCCCTGCCCTGCCCCTTCAAACAAACCTAGCCCTCCCCTGCCCCTTCTTTGTATATACTTTCTGTTTGTATTGACTTATTATATTTTGTTATTTCATTTTTTTTTTAGTTAATTTTTTTTACTGACCATATCTACTGCATAGTACTGTGTTCTATTCGTCTGTCATTCAATGTTATATGAGATACTTTAATGGTTTCCTGTGGAAATAAGCTTAGTCTTTTCTAGGATCTCCTTTTTTGTAGACCTTGAACCAGTGAACTGTACCGTCACGAAACTGTACCTTTCCTATGCAAACTTCTAATAAAGTCTTCAATCAATCAAAATCACTCCACTCAGTCAGCTAGCTGAGGTCTCTCTGATCACGTAGGTTGTTGATTTTGTGAAAAAAGACGCAGCGATACCAAAGATAGAAGGTAAAACGTCTGTAACCAACCTTAAGCCTGTTGTGCCGGGCAACAGGCTTAAAGTTCAAAAACGCAGCGTTCCAGCGAACAAACGTTCACTATGTTGACTAAGTTAAGTTGGGCAGGTCTCTCTGATCACGTTGGAGGTTGAAATTTGAAAGAAAAGCAACGCTGGCAGAGATATGTGTGAATATGTTTTTTTTGTATCGTTCCAATCTTTCATTTCACAAACAAATGCATGTTCGCGATGTTTCGCGATGTTTTACCGCAAATCCAATAGATCACGCAAAGAGACCTTCACTTTGTGATCATCTGGAAAAAAAAATTAAGCTTGTCTGTAAACACTGTATCCTAGCTAACCGAAAAACAAAAAAATGCATTTTCGCGATGTTTCGCGACCTTTAGCGCAAATCCAATAGATCACGCAAAGAGGCAATGTCTTTGTGATTGTCTGGAAACAAACAGACACACGGTTATGGAAATACAGATGAATTTAACAATTTAAGTTTTGGCGAATTTCGCGACGTTTTAGGGGCCACGGGAACAGTGTAGGTCAGTGTGATCAAATGAGAAAAGAAACTGAGTAAAACGGACAAACGGTTCAGAAATTAAGGCCAAAAAACATATTTTTGTTGCAAAGGATTGTGGGAAAAGCTTAAAAAGCGTTTTAAAGCGTTTTTTCACCCATTTCTAAACATTTTACACCACAACACCAAATATGAAAGTTGTAGAACGTTGCGAGCTCTATCAGCTTGTACCTTTTTTCATTTTTTCATAAAAAAAATAAAAAAATACAGAGACCGACAGTGTTATGTGAATAGTATATATATCTCAACACAAAAAATAGGAATTATCTCAGCCTGCGAATGCCCTGGCCAAATTTTTCCAAAATTGCAAGACAAAACCACCCTTTTCCAACTTATTTGGCGTTTTTTTTTTTTAGGTCCTAAATTTTTTTTTGTGCAGCGGGAGCCCTGTTCGTTTTTGTTTTTTTGGTCTTTGTAAAAACTTTTACTATGTTGTAAAGCGCACCTAGAAAAACGCGTGAATATGTTTTTCGTTTTTGTGCGACATTCCTTGGGCAAAGCTAGGGTTAGCCTCCCTTTAATTACTATAAAATCACAATAGGGTATTCGGCTTACTGAGTGTCGACCTGATGCTTATAATGACGTGTCGTTTTGAGAAAAAAAAAAATCAGAGGAGTTAGCACCTGGTAATACCCAAAATACACCAGGAAGTTGGCAGTTTCTGGCATTTCCTGTTGGCGCAGCCAAATAAACCCTGTATATTCGGACGTAGCGCGAATAAAAATAAAATAAGAAACCAGACCCCCCAAAAAAGTTTAAGTAAGAAAAGTGGTTGGACAACATCTCTGTAATGTTTCAAAAATTATGAAAATAAAATAGAACTGAGGTGAGGGAGTAGACAGTTTAAATCCAAGGATTTCCCTGCCTCATTAGAATTTTAACCCTAAACCCTCTCAATTGAACTTTATTGCATCAGCCTCGGGTTGGTTCATGTACTGTACACACAAATCCAAATCCTTTTTCCCCATACCTTGTCTCGGGCAACTAAGCCATGTGTGATGCCCACTAAGTGTGATCACTGCAGTTAGTGTGATTGCTTTATGATGCAAAGTGTTTTGTGACTGACTGTATTTTATTTGCCCATTTAGAAGAACAAAGTTTGTGTGTTTTAGTCCATTCTCACCCCAAAACAATAATAACTCTGGTCAATAGATGGCAGTGTTGGCCCAAGTTTGAGAACGGGTTCGCCATGTGCTGCTATTCCCTCGACTCATAGCCAAGAGAGCACAAGTCAACATGCTGTTTCCACTTCTCCTCTAACCTTTTCACCTGTTTCCAGGCATGTAGAACCATAAACAGCACACCAGAACGTGTCTCTATGTTTGTGTAATGTACTGGGTTAATAGAATTTACTTTGAGGCCGAATTGAGAGTAGGCCTAATACGAGCGTTTGAAAAGTGAAAAGTTTGTCCTTTGATGTGCCGACCTGTAAATGGCCACGTTTCTACTTTTGTGTTTAGTGTTAAGTGTTTGGGCATCACTCCTCCAGTATTCCTGTAGGTTTATGTTTGATTTTGGGCTGGCTCCATTTATTATTTTGTGTACATGAAGTACAGATTTGGGGGAAATGGTTTAAAACCATGCTGGTTAATGTGTAAATATGGTCAAGGGGATTACTGTCACTACTACTGTTTTGTACTGAGTCCTAGTGGTGCTTTTAGCATCTTTACAGTAAAATGCACCATAGATGCAAGTCAATTAATAACCAAACCGAATTTGGGAAGTGTTAATGTAATGGGATTGACACAGATAGGACGTGTGTTTATGTTTGAGTGTAAAATGGATCAGAATGATGACAGAGTGTTATTGTTTTTGGTTTATTGTTTTTGATGTGTTTGTTTAAGAATAAGGAAATGTGACTGAAATGTGAAATGGAGGAATATGGATGTATTATGTGAAATTAATGTAAATGTCTAGATAGACAGAGAGCCACGGTGAAGTATTTAATGCTGAGTCAAAGAAGACAGTGTCATTGATGCTGGGTAAAATACATGTATAAGTGAAAGGACAATCAAGTGCAAGTAGTAGACAGATAGGGAATTTATTGTAATTGTGAAATGTGAATTGTGAAATAAATATAGCCAAGAGAGCACGGTGAACTCAAGTCAACACGTTTTCTGTCTCCACTTCTTCGTTTCCAGGTGGTGCCGTATCCCTACGGTAGCTCCAACACATGCAGTCATTAAAGTTAGACTAATGCCTGGTTTATAGCCTACTTAGCACACCAAACCCATCTTATATACATACCAACCTGCAATTTGTCCATTTAAAACTGAGATGTTCAATGCCTTTAGAGAGCACAACACTCCCCAAAGACTGCTTGTTTTTAGTTTTTTCCTTATATTGTTCAAGTATTCCAAGTGGAATAGAGTAGTCCTTTTTTTCTCTTTCGTCTATGGCATTGCAATCTTGTCCCTTTTCTCTGCTGACAGACTGATCTGGTCGAGGGCGACAGTCTCTGCTACAGACTGACTCTGGTACCAGCTTGGAAACTGCAGAGGGAGAGAAAGAGGATTAAAGAACAATCGAACGCTAAAACCACTTTTTTTGAAGAAAAGCAAAGTATAAATATGGAGTCTCTGAGGTGGTCTTATCTGCCCCAGGCATGCTACACTTTTCTACTGTGTCAGCATACTCCATATGTGAAGCAAATTGGTGAAAGTCTACCTCTGTAGTGTTTGAATGTGTATAAAAATAATGAAATTGCCTACAGTGCATCATTTGTGATGTTGGTGGATGTCTAATTTCTTCATAGCTTGACCGAATTCAAAACAGACAACTTGAAACAAACACAAAATAACCCCCCCTTTCTTATCCTATTGCCATAGTCTTAGGGTCGTTTCATACCGTTATAAGGACCCTAACTAATTTCGGTTCGGGAGTGCTCCCCGACCCGAAATTATTTAGGTTCGGGGGGAGTTCATCCATACTTTCTTAACGGCTATAGTGCCGAAGTCGCTTAAATATTGGAGGTCCGTGGCATGACAACGTTTGTGGCCGATGAATGAGCATTGCAGGGCGGATACATATTTGACTTGCCCTGGCACTGCACGTTGAATGACTTGAAGTCCAGTGAGTAGCAGGCAGCTCCAGCAGGCAGCAGCACCAGTGAAGGGTGCTGCTGCTGCTACAAGCTCACTTTATAGACGTGCTGCGGCCGCCTCTTAGCCATAAATTATAACTACCAGGAGAGGATGCTAATATGCGGAGGTTGAGAGACATAACCTCCGCATATTAGCATCCTCTCCTGGTAGTTATAATTTATGGCTAGCCGCCTCTCTTGCTGCATGCATATCATCACGCAGTCACAACTCGTCGTGGACAACACGGAACATTAGCAAAGTTGTGTCTATGCTTTTCTTTTCTCTTTAAAACGGTCGGCGCGAGTAGCACTAGCAAGACATGCACCAAAGCTGCGTGTGTGTGTGTGTGTGTGTGTGTGTGTGTGTCGCGCGCGCCTCCCAGTCCACCACTCCACTCGTCTCCCCATACCAGAGCGATGCCCAACACACGGCCACACAAGCATTTGGAAGTCGGCGTGTCTCCCTCCCAAACGACCGCTGTTTCCTTGGATTTACAGCCGAGAATATGCACTTGAAGCCGGGCTGAATGAATTAGAAGACACCGCTGAGTACCGAAATTAAGTCGGGAGGTCACAACATTTCGTCAGCACCGTAGAGCCGAATTTAGTCGGTTGACGCCCCCCCGAACCGGGAGATGCGAACCATATTTGGGTTTGCCTAGTGCCGAACCGAACTTTGTTAGGCTCCTTATAACGGTATGGATCGACCCTTATTCTGTTGAACCACGGGGACACATTGGGCTGTATTTTGATTGTCTAGTAACCTGAAGTACCAGCTCTGTGTGTCACCACTTCAAATTTCACTTGTTGGTTCTGTATCCTGTATGGCTTCTCTCTCCTGTTTATTATTGGTAACCCAACCTGAAAAAACGGTAAAGATGTGCTTTTCACAGTTTTCATTTAAGATTCATGCTGATAAAGATGTCTGCTGTACATGTCTACTGTATGTCTGTATTTCTGTCAGCGGTTTCAGACTGTCTACAATGGTTCTCAAAGTGGGGTTCATGGACCCCCAGACCTTGAGGTGGTTCCAGGGTAGTCCCTAGCAAAAGCAGTTATTATTTTGCCTATATACCTGTATATACTATAAAATAGCAGAACAACAAATATAACAACATTTGTATTTAGGTCCCTGGCACAGAATCTTTTCAGATTGGGGTACAGCCAAATACTTCTCAACCTGGTGGTCCTTGACATGAAAAGGTTTGAGAAACACTGATCTATTAAATAGGATTATCTCTCTAGAGTCTAGACTACAGCATCCTGTACATCTTGTCCATTGCTTTGCCTGTCTGTCTGTCTTGTACATGCATTATCTTACAGGAAGTATTATGGCTGTCCCAGCTTGTTCTCTATTAGTACAGAAACATATATTTGGAAACTTTTACATGATTATAGTGGATAGTGATGGAGCCAAAACTGGAAAATGCAACACTGAGGACAATGACCTCTCAAGGTTATCAAAGATCAGATATACTGTGTGACTGAAATAAAATCAGTAATAAATGTAGATAATTATGCTTCATATCATGCACTCGTCACTAGTTTAGCAGGCCTTACAGTGAATCATACGTTTTATCCAAGAGGTTCAGCCCAAAAGATCTTTTTACCAATGTCATGATCTACTCTGGACCACAGCTCTATATAGCAGTGATTCTCAACCATTTAATTTCAAGGAGTCAACACAGTTTAACATGAATTAGGAACATATGGAACCAAATGGACCCGTTATGTTTGGTACAGAGTTACAGACACATGTCCATTTGGTTCCCATTTCTAGCATTTAGTTGGGGACCCCCTTGTCTGAACTCCCTCAAGACTTGGACCTCACTTTGAGAACCAATGCATTATGAATTATCTACATTCGAAAACTTCTTTACAACTTATTTTCACCTGGGTTTAAAATGTGCAAATACTAGGTATATTACAGGAAAATATTGCATAAAACATGACATGCTAACTAACACCCAATTGTAGGTGAGGTGACCACCGCACCTCATCTACCTGAACAAAGGACGATACAGTTCACCCCGAACACAACAAGAGGCAAGCTTTTTAATAAAACAGTCATTTATTATTTAGTGAAAAAGTTTCTAACAGCACATTACAAGGGCTTTTTAAGAAACTTTCTCCAAGGCTCAGTACACAGCATGTACACGGCATCTCCTTAAAAAATAAATAAATAATAATCAAAAAACAAAGAGAAGAATAAACCCAACTGCAAAAAGACTATATCAAAGTCCATCCCGTAAAAAAGATGACTGTTTGTACAGACCATTTTTTTGGTTTATTCTTTAAGACACAGCAATATCAATAGCCTTCAGCCAGCCACAGTGGAGCGACGCTATAGGAGGCACAAACGACAGTAAGAACACAGACAGACAGGACATCCCATAATAAATGAATGAGACAAGGTACCTGGAGCTGTGAAATGTACAGCAATCTTACATTTGGTTCTCTTTGGCATGTTATTTTAAGGTACTGTATTGTTGCCTGGCTGCGTGCCACTCAAAAGCATTCTCTGCTTGCCACCCCTGCAGAGACCTCACAAGATGCTTTAATCGCCTTTGGTAGTTTCTGAAAAGAAGGACATATTTGAATTAGAATAGTACTGTCACCGAACAAACTCCTCTGTGTTCATTTATCCAGTTGAGAGTGTACAAAAGTTAAATTAAGTGAAGGATTTTATTGCGTAACGTCATAACCATTTAACCAAACCCTGACCAGTGATCGTCGGTTGAGTATTGTTGGCGCTGCTATTTTTAATCTTACACATGAAACCAATGTAAACAGTAGAGATTTTCACACGGAAAGCTTTAAGTCCAGTGAAAGGACACTCTCATGTGAAGGTGCACAGTGCACTGGACGTGTCTGATGAAGGTTTCCAGCTGTTGCTGTGATGACGTTAGCTTATCGGTCTGAATCTTGGCCAGGCGCTGGGCTGGTGGAAACCCTGAATATACCTATAGGTTATGTGTATATATGCATGTGTGCATCTTTGGGTGGCGTGTCAGTACAGTTAAGGCCTGTCCATACTTTCTCCAAAATGTTCGGTGAGTTGGACTTTCCGATGTGCAAATTTCCAAACTCTCATTCGGTCTAATGCTTTTCAGAAGTCGTGAGTGATGTCATTTTATTGTCGAACCGGACCTTTAGACCGAAAAGGGCGGTTTCGGTCAAAGTATGGACACGCCTTTACTGTATGTGCATGCGTACCTTTGGGTTCAGCAGGCCTCAGCCCCAGTCTGACCTCTTCTTGCCTTCTTTGTAACTTTATTTTCTTCTCTTCCCTGTGGGTCAGTGGTACGTCGTACGCCTGGATGTCTTTCTCCTCTCTGTTGTCTCTCCTGTCTCTATGCTCTCCACACTCGCCGTCGTGTTTAGTAAGGATCAGCCACTCTCTCTCTGTTCTTTGTCTCTCTCCTACGATTTTGAATAAAACAGAGATCTCTGTTTTAGGCAAAAGTGTTAAAATGTCATTTTAACAATCATAATCTGACCAAACCAAACTTTAAATAAAGGCCTCTTGTGTTCATGCTAACGAACACACAACAGGTACAACTTACCTGACTGTGAGGTCAGACGGATGCTGCTGATCCCCTGGTTCATCCCTGTTCATACAATGCACTTGTTCCTCCTTCATATGCGTTCTGACTGTCCTCACGTACTGACGCTTCTCACGCTGGTAATCTGCATCTCTGGCCACCTCCTCCTCAGGTTCGATGGGCAATGGAGGTTGCTGCCTGCGCTCTGCCTCCTCCTCCATCTACACAAACAGTAACCCATGAGGTAAAAAGAGCAAACACAAAAGGAAACAAACAATTATGATTAATAAGAAAGTCATTTTCAAGTTTTTGGCATCTCCCACTTGGGAACACAGTGCTAAAGGAACAGACAGATCCTCCTGTCCAGATAGGATGGTACTCACACTCTGTAGTTCAGCATCCTCTCTGATCCTGTCTCTACAAACGTCAGGATACCTGCCAACCCTCCTGTTTTTGGAAGAAGAGAAGAAGAGATGCAGACACCAGTTTTACACTAAATCAAATGCTCAAAGCTGGGCTTCACTACACACTGCTACTATAACAGCATTAACATTATACAGTATACAGTATGTTTATTATAAAGGACTTGTTTAAATAAATGACAAAGGAAAAACCAGATAGACGGCAATATTACACCAATGCCAACCATAATTACACCACCTATTCCTCACCTGGATCTACGGCGGTCCTCGCTCACTTCTCTCACGCTTCCTCTTCCTTCCTCATGTCTCCCTCGTCCGCTCCCTCTCACGTCCACGGTGGTCTCTTGTCTCGCTCACTGTCCCTCCTCTCCTTCTCTCCATCACGGCGCTCCCTCTCTCGTTCACGCACTTTGTCTCTCTCCCGCCTCGCTCTCTCTAAATCCAGTCCCTCCATTTCTTCTAAAAACAGAAGCATGGACACATTGTGTGTGTGTGTGTGTGTGTGTGTGTGTGTGTGTGTGTGTGTGTATGTATTACCAGGTGTACTGGCCAGCGGCGGCGGGGTCGTACGGTCCAAGATGTGAAGAGGATATATAGACAAGTAAGACGTCCTGTGAAGAGACAAGTAAGACGCTCTAAGGAGAACCAACGCATCACAAAATCATGTGAGTGATGTGTTACTTTTTTATGACCTGCTTTCATGGATGGAACGAAGGAGGGAGTAACTGAAGTCCATAAGTAACAAAAATGTGTTTTAAAAAATCAGCCTTAAGGTGGCGCTAAATGGGACAGCAGGCCTCAGACCCAGTCTGACCTCTTCTTTCCTTCTTTGTATCTTTATTTTCTTCTCTTCCCTGTGGGTCAGTGGTACGTCGTACGTATCCTGGATGTCTTTTCTTTGTTTTAGGCAAGTGTTAAAATGTCATTTTAACAATCACAATCTGACCAAACCAAACCTTTTGACAGAAAAGGGAGGTTTCGGTCAAAGTATGGACACGCCTTTACTGTATGTGCATGCGTACCTTTGGGTTCAGCAGGCCTCAGCCCCAGTCTGACCTCTTCTTTCCTTCTTTGTAACTTTATTTTCTTCTCTTCCCTGTGGGTCAGAGGTACGTCGTACGCCTGGATGTCTTTCTCCTCTCTGTTGTCTCTCCTGTCTGTGCTCTCCACACTCGCGTTGTGTTTAGTAAGGATCAGCCACTCTCTCTGTTCTTTGTCTCTCTCCTACGATTTTGAAAAAAACAGAGATCTCTGTTTTAGGCAAAGGTGTTAAAATGTCATTTTAACAATCATAATCTGACCAAACCAAACTTTAAATAAAGGCCTCTTGTGTTCATGCTAACGAACACACAACAGGTACAACTTACCTGACTGTGAGGTCAGACGGATGCTGCTGATCCCCTGGTTCATCCCTGTTCATACAATGCACTTGTTCCTCCTTCATATGCCGTTCTGATGGACGTTCTGACTGTCCTCACGTACTGACGCTTCTCACGCTGGTAATCTGCATCTCTGGCCACCTCCTCCTCAGGTTCGATGGGCAATGGAGGTTGCTGCCTGCGCTCTGCCTCCTCCTCCATCTACACAAACAGTAACCCATGAGGTAAAAAGAGCAAACACAAAAGGAAACAAACAATTATGATTAATAAGAAAGTCATTTTCAAGATCAAAATCGAAGTATATCGAAATGAAAATGGCTAAAATCGAATCGCATTGCTTGATTTTGTATCGCATCTAATCGGCAGGGCAAAGAATCGTACGGTCCAAGATGTGAAGAGGATATATAGACAAGTAAGACGTCCTGTGAAGAGACAAGTAAGATGGTCTCCGTCTCTCCCTCTCCCTCGTCTGCACCCTCTCACGTCCACGATGGTCTCTGTCTCTCCCTCTCCCTCGTCTGCTCCCTCTCACGTCCATGATGGTCTCCGTCTCTCTCTCTCTCCCTCGTCTGCACCCTCTCACGTCCACGATGGTCTCCGTCTCTCTCTCTCTCCCTCGTCTGCTCCCTCTCACGTCCACGATGGTCTCTGTCTCTCTCTACACGACTTACTGTATGGCATGGATCCAGACTGTGCCTGGGGCACGTATATCGGCGGGGGGGGGGGGGGTCGTACGGTCCAAGATGTGAAGAGGATATATAGACAAGTAAGACGTCCTGTGAAGAGACAAGTAAGACGCTCTAAGGAGAACCAACGCATCACAAAACCACGCTGGTAATCTGCATTAAATAAAGACCTCGTAAAAACAGAAGCATGGACACATTGTGTGTGTGTGTGTGTGTGTGTGTGTGTGTGTGTGTGTGTGTGTGTGTGTGTGTGTGTGTGTGTGTGTGTAAATTAGGTTCAGGTGTGTGAGTTTACCTGCATCTCTGGCCACCTCCTCCTCAGGTTCGATGGGCAATGGAGGTTGCTGCCTGCGCTCTGCCTCCTCCTCCCTCTCACGTCCATGATGGTCTCCGTCTCTCTCTCTCTCCCTCGTCGGTCCAAGATGTGAAGAGGATATATAGACAAGTAAGACGTCCTGTGAAGAGACAAGTAAGACGCTCTAAGGAGAACCAAGTCAGATGATTTTAATTTGTTCTCTTTCTTTTCTTAAATGTTTTATCCCACAATTTGTGTAATCCATTTTTTCACCCGGTGTCAATTGTCTAATGTGATCCTGGGCGCTACACTCCCTCTGCCAACGGACTGACCTCATGCTTCCTTCTATGCCTGAGGATTCCACCGGCTGGACGTTTTCTTTCTTCTTCTTCTTGCCTTTAAATGAATGGGATAGAACGGTGGTCAAAAATGTGTTTAAAAAAGAAAACAAACATTAGCATGGGATTAATAGAAATAATCTAAAGGTAGTGTGGGGCAAATGATGAATCCATACTGATGTCTTATCCAGAGGTCCACTCCCAAAAACATTTTTCAGAGGTCTCCGTCTCTCTCTCTCTCCCTCGTCTGCTCCCTCTCCCGTCCACGATGGTCTCTGTCTCTCTCTCTCTCCCTCGTCCGCTCCCTCTCCCGTCCACGATGGTCTCTGTCTCTCTCTCTCTCACTGTCCCTCCTCTCCATCTCCTCACGATCACGGCGCTCCCTCTCTCGTTCACGTACCTTGTCTCTATCCCGCCTCTCTCTCTCTAAATCCAGTCCAGGTGCACTACATTTAAATGACACACAAGATCAATGTGTTATAAGCTTGCACTCATTCCAAAAGCACTTGATAAGAATTAGAAAAAGACCTTCATTGATCTATGATCTTCAGTGAAAAATACTGGGAATATTAACTGCTAGGCTTGTGCCGACATTCAATGTGAATTTATCACACTTCATGATACTTCCACAAAACACCCAGCATGGGACCATTTTTATCATTTTCATCTTTTCATCTCCATACCAGATGTAACAACAATAATAAATAATAACATTGAACCTCAACACAGGCATGCAAACAGCCCTGAGGTGAAATGGGTGACATTTTTTGGGGGGGGGAATCTTTTGTTTTTTTCGGGTCGGATGTGAAGTTAAATGCAGACTGCATTGGTAGGTACCAAACACATTTTACAAGTGTCATACTACACTTGTACTCAATCAGTACAAATCTAGTATATCTACCATATACATAGCCTAGCTGGAGCTAGACTTCATCCCCACACATGTTAAAACCTATGGTTAAAACATGGAGGGGATGTATCTATACGCAGTTACTAGTTAGCTGCATTGTATATAGGCTGGCCCCAGGCTAACACATACAAGCATATATATATTTATGAATGAATGTATGTATACAGAATGTATAATACAAGCTTGTAGATATTAGTAGGCTATTTTCAAATTAGTTCAAGTGGTTAAATTGATCTTGCTATATCAACTAATTGACTAATTGAATACTTTATTAGCCAAATATGTAAAAACAGCATGGAGATAGAGTAAAACACTTAGGCTAAAAGTCCTGAGGTCCTAGGTGATTCCCCCGCCCCCCACCACCCATACACACTTTGTGTTGTATTACATTGTCAGATGATTTTAATTTGTTCTTTCTCTTCTTAAATGTTTTATCCCACAATTTGTGTAATCCATTTTTTCACCCGGTGTCAATTGTCTAATGTGATCCTGGGCGCTACACTCCCTCTGCCAACGGACTGACCTCATGCTTCCTTCTATGCCTGAGGATTCCACCGGCTGGACGTTTTCTTTCTTCTTCTTCTTCTTGCCTTTAAATGAATGGGATAGAACGGTGGTTGAGGATGATGATCGAAAATAAAACTATATTATGCTTCCATCTTATATAATCGTGTACAGGCCACGCCCACTTTCACCCTGAAAATGGCTAATCTACAAGCTCACAGCACGTCACACTGTGAGCTTGAAAATCAGCAATTATTTTGGATCTTTAAATAAATGTTCCAGTTACTTCAAGCGCTCAATAATTGACAATAATTTGACAAAAGTAGATCATCTTATTTTGACAGGTTTACGCTGGTTGATTTGACAAACAGGAACAATAACATGCCAAGGAAGCTTTACTGATAATGCTGACCAGTGATCGTCGGTTGAGTATTGTTGGCGCTGCTATTTTTACACATGAAACCAATGTAAACAGTAGAGATTTTCACACGGAAAGCTTTAAGTCCAGTGAAAGTGAAAGGACACTCTCATGTGAAGGTGCACAGTGCACTGGACGTGTGTGATGAAAGTTTCCAGCTGTTGCTGTGATGACGTTAGCTTTCGATCTGAATCTTGGCCAGGCGCTGGGCTGGTGGAAACCCTGGATATACCTATAGGTTATGTGTATATATATGCATGTGTGCATCTTTGGGTGGCGCGTGAGTACAGTTAAGGCCTGTCCATACTTTCTCTGAAATGTTCGGTGAGTTGGACTTTCCGACGTGCACATTTCCAAACTCTCATTCAGTCTAATGCTTTTCAGAAGTCGTGAGTCATTTTGTAGTCGAACCAGACCTTTTGACAGAAAAGGGCGGTTTCGGTCAAAGTATGGACACGCCTTTACTGTATGTGCATGCGTACCTTTGGGTTCAGCCGGCCTCAGCCCCAGTCTGACCTCTTCTTTCCTTCTTTATCCTCTTTTCTTCCCTGTGGGTCAGAGCTACGTCGTACGTTGTGTCCTGAAAAAACAGAGATCTCTGTTTTAGGCAAAAGTGTTAAAATGTCATTTTAACAATCACAATCTGACCAAACCAAACTTTAAACAAAGGCCTCTTGTGTTCATGCTAACCTATAACCAATGTTCATAGAATTGTTCATCTGATATTTAATCTCTATAAAAGCGATATAAATAAGAGTTTCACCTCACATTTACCTGTGACGGTGTTACAACAACTTTATACGGCTAAATATAGATCTTAGTGCCCAAATGCCCACTACTAGTTGGGGCTTAAACTGTCCAGTACCTGTCAGTTATTACTATGAGCAATTTGACCAAGATTTTAACTCTTGCCTTTGTTCCATAACTATCAAAAAAGAAATATTGCAATAACCTGCAATGAGCATTTAACATGATGTTGTACTTTGTTTTGTACTGTACTTGAACATTCATGTCCATATAGGACAGTGCATTTCTGGTTTCAAATAGCCCAGTTAGACTCACACTCTGTCTGATCTGTCTGATCTCCCCCAGCTCAGCCAGCAGTCTCTCTCTGCTCTGTTCCAGCTGCTCCATCTACACACACAGTAACCCATGAGGTAAAAAGAAAACACAAAAGGAAACAAACAATTATGATTAATAAGAAAGTCATTTTCAAGTTTTTGGCATCTCCCATTTGGGACCACAGTGCTAAAGCAACAGACAGATCTTAGTGCCCAACTGCCCACTACTAGTTGGGGCTTAAAATGTACAGTAACTGTCATTTATTAAGACGAGGAGGAGCAGGAGGAAGCGGACGCTTCCCCCCACACCGTTCGGACAACCGATACCCCTACGCAGCACAGGACCCACACGATGAACCAGACGGTGATGAATATATCAGGTACTACTCTCTCTGATGCCTGCATGTCTGTTCTATCGAAAGGACTTTCCTTCACCCCTACATACTCCACAAACAAATTCAAAACTAATGTTGACCTGTTCAAGTTCTACAGAAACCTACTTTTAAAAGCATGGTATAATCACAACCCTCATAGCACATGTCTAGAACGGCATCTAACACTGAGCAGACTATTGCTCACAGCCCTTTCAAACCTAATTAACGTTTTTTTCCACTCAATAATAATGCCTGCTAAATGATGGTCATTATCATTATCAGCGGACTCCGATGAAGGCCTCAGTCCGAAAAGTGTTTGTCATCTGCGTTTTTTAATCCTTGCTATGAAATTAAAATAAAAGAAAATCTACTTTGAACTGAACAGAGCTGCCTTGGATTCTTTCTAAGTTCTCCACCTCATCTTTGCACTTTTTGATATTCATTATAACCGAATGGAACTTGGATTGTTTTTCCTCTAAGTAACTATACCCTCTCCAAAGAGCACCTGTTTTCAGTTTGTCATTACTCACATACCCACTCAGCGCTTCTTCATCTATTACCCTGTCATTTATTACTTTGACCAAGATTTTTTAACTCTTGCCTTTGTTCCATAATTATACATTTTAGAATATTGCAATAACCTGCATTAATGAGCATTTACCAAAATGTTTTACTTAATTTTGTATTTGAACATCAAACGAGATAATAATCTCCAGTAAAACTCCTCCTGTCCAGATAGGATGGTACATTTCTCATTTCAAATAGCCCAGGTATACTCACACTCTGTAGTTCAGCATCCTCTCTGATCCTGTCTCTATGAATCCTCCTGTTTTTGGAAGAAGAGAAGAAGAGATGCAGACACCAGTTTTACACTAAATCAAATGCTCAAAGCTTGGCTTCACTACACACTGCTACTATAACAGCATTAACATTATACAGTATACAGTATGTATCCTGCTCTCAATGTGTGTCCCAACACAAATCAACAGGTAGCGAACAAGATTGCAAGGAGAGGCAGAAGCTGGAGTAATTGGCCTTTACTGTTGTCTGTTCTCCAAATACAACGTTTTCGTAAAACTGAAATATAAACATAAAAACAAAGGAAGCATATCACAAAGATGTGCAATGGTGTCAATAATTCAAAATAAAGTACAGTCAGCATGTACTGAATCAAGTGTGTGAACATGGTAAGCAATAAGCATCTATGCAATATAGGCCTACTGTAGGCTCCTCGAGTTAACAATATCAAACAATGCAGGTACTGTAAGTAACTTAGGATCATTTTAACATTCCTACAAACATGAAATTACATCAGTGTATTTTAACCAACAAACAATGAACTTACACGCAATGAACTTCTAAGGCAAGCAAGCAGGAAAAGACAAGGCTGCTGAACATGGCTGAACAAACATTTGACTGACCACTGGTCTTACTTATAGACTACAGATTGCAGATGGCAAGCAGCTGTGCCATTGACAGGAGGTCTAGATGACCTGCTTAATTACTCAAACTAACAGGTAGAAGAAATTGGAAAATTACAGCATTACCAAAAACTACCACTAGGTGGGTACAGCCTAAACTGAGACTGACCGTGACAGTATGTTATTATAAAATAAATGACAATGGAAAAAACAGATAGACAGCATTACTACACCAATGCCAACCATAATTACACCACCTATTCCTCACCTGGATCTACGGCGGTCCTCGCTCACACTTCTCTCACGCTTCCTCTTCCTTCCTCTTGTCTCCCTCGTCCGCTCCCTCTCACGTCCACGGTGGTCTCTGTCTCGCTCACTGTCCCTCCTCTCCTTCTCTCGTTCACGCACTTTGTCTCTCTCCCGCCTCGCTCTCTCTAAATCCAGTCCCTCCATTTCTTCTAAAAACAGAAGCATGGACTGTGTGTGTGTGTGTGTGTGTGTGTGTGTGCGTGTGTGTGTGTGTGCGTGTGTGTGTGTGTGTGTGTGTGTCCAGGTGTAGACGAGAACCGACAGGTTCCAAGACCCATATCTTGGGTGGTGTTGGTCGTTGCTGTATTTCCCAAACATGTCGCAGGTGCACTACATTTAAATGACACACAAGATCAATGTGTCGTAAGCTTGCACTCATTCCAAAAACACTTGATAAGAATTAGAAAAAGGCCTTCACTGATCTATGAAAAATACTGGGAATATTAACTGCTAGGCTTGGGCCGACATTCAATGTGAATTATCACGATTCATTGCGACCATAGTCGCATTTACTATCAAACCCTGCACAAAGTGTCAGTCCGTCAGTCCGTCAGTCAGTCAGTCCGTCAGTCTGTCTGTCTGTCACACCTCACATGTCACACTCTTGCCCTGCTCATATCTCCGCAACCGTTGCCCCGATCCATGCCAAATTTTGCACACACGCTCCTTGCCTGCCAAACTACAACCTCCAAGGACCCCCGGAGCTCCAGGGACCCCCAGGTCCCTGGGGGACCCCAGATGTAAAAAAACAACCAAATGTGCAAAACTGACCAAATGACCACCCCAACGGGGCTGCTCACGGGGAATTCCCGGGGACCACCCACTCCTGGTGCTCCAGAACGGATGCAAAAGTGGTGGCGCCCCCAGTGGAGGACCCCCTACACTGCAGCTCACATAAAATGCCGTAACTCCGGCTAGGAGCCACCGGGACAGCCGGGGCCGGTACCTATTCGTCCGCCTTGCCGGCGCGGAGACCCCACCCCTCATTTCTCACATGGCCCTCTTCTAGCGCCACCATGTGGCCGATTCTTGCAAAACACATTTTTGGACACTGCTCCTACAATTTTTGCCCTAAAATCACGCAAATCGGTACACAGTATGTCTACACTCATCCCATCAACATGAATCTCTCCCATATAGCGCCACCTCCAGGCCGATTTTTAAAAACACATTTTTGGACACTGCTCCTACAGATTTTGCCCCAAAATCACGAAAATCACTACACAGTATGTCTACACTCATGTCATCAACATGGATCAGGAAGATTTTGGCAAAACACATTTTTGCCCTATTTGTGGAGATAAGTGACCTACGGTCGCTTATCTCCCGATTAGGGAGCCTTACTGGTGATACTTCTTACACAAAACACCCACTGTCAGCATGGGACCATTTTTATCATTTACATCTTTTCATCTCCATACCAGATGTAACAAGTATAAAAAAAAAAATCATATTTTTTTTTCCCCGGGTCAGATGTGAAGTTAAATGCATCGGTAGGTACCAAACACATTTTACAAGTGTCATACTACACTTGTACTCAATCAGTACAAATCTAGTAGGCCTATATCTGTTAGGCCACCGTCCAATATCAGAGAATGGAATCGTGATGTGGAGAAGACGGGGACACAGGGTTACAACAAAACAGTAGACCTACTTTTAATGAAAACGACAGGAAACTCACAAGAATACCTTGGGTGGTCAGCGTTCGGCAGGCAACAGCAGAGCCAAGTGTAACTCGCTCGCGGGCATTATATCAAGGTTCAATTAACACAACAGCGTCCAGCTGTGTGGCATGGGAGGAACAGAGTCAAAAAGTCAAGGGGAAAACAGGTGGGGGAAGGGCAGGGGAAGTGCAGGGCACAACAATATCTACCATATACAAGCATCTATTTATGAATGAATGTATGTACAGAATGTATAATACAAGCTTGTTAGTAGGCTATTTTCAAATTAGTTCAAGTAGTTAAATTGATCTTGCTATATCAACTAATTGACTAATTGAATACTTTATTAGCCAAATATGTAAAAACAGCATGGAGATAGAGTAAAACACTTTAGGCTAAAAGTCCTGAGGTCCTAAGTGATTACCCACCCATACACACTTTGTGTTGTCAGATGATTTTAATTTGTTATCTTTCTTTTCTTAAATGTTTTATCCCACAATTTTTGTAATCCATTTTTTCACCCGGTGTCAATTGTCTAATGTGATCCTGGGCGCTACACTCCTTCTGCCAACGGACTGACCTCATGCTTCCTTCTATGCCTGAGGATTCCACTGGCTGGACGTTTTCTTTTCCAAGCCGCTTTCTTTCACCGGCTGGACGTTGCAACGTGGGCCTATGTGAAGTCAGCTGCATTAGCGTTAGCTGCAATAAGACTTCCGGTGCCGATCTCTTCAGAATAAGAGTACCCCTGAGGCAATTGAAAAATGTTGAAAAACGAGTAATTGTCCCATGATATGTACATTCAAAATATAGATTAAGCATTAAAACGAACACACACAATGCTAATTATGTTTCTGGGTAAAAAAAAAGTTTTATTAACATTAGAAAAACATTATAAATGGATAAATGCAGTTCACTGGAGTGCATAGCCTTTACAAATTGGGCACTGGACAGGAGGCGGCTCTTTGCGTCGGCACTTTGGAGACACGCACGCGTTCGGGGAGACCTCCTCTATCACTCCACACTCTCCGCTAAGCAGGAGAGGTGTAAAATCAATTTCTGTTGGCTGTCCAGTGCAGCCACTCGCTCAAAATAGTGACATTTTCAGATATTTTCAAACTCTAGTTGGCGCTGGAGAGCAGACGGCTCTTTGCGTCGGCACTTTGGAGACGCGCACGCGTTCGGGGAGACCTCCTCTATCACTCCACACTCTCTGCTAAGCAGGAGAGGTGTAAAATCAATTTCTGTTGGCTTTCCAGTGCAGCCACTCGCTCAAAATAGTGACATTTTCAGGCATTTTCAAACTCTAGTTGGCGCTGGAGAGCAGACGGCTCTTTGCGTCGGCACTTTGGAGACACGCACGCGTTCGGGGAGACCTCCTCTATCACTCCACACTTTCCGCTAAGCAGGAGAGGTGTAAAATCAATTTCTGTTGGCTTTCCAGTGCAGCCACTCGCTCAAAATAGTGACATTTTCAGGCATTTTCAAACTCTAGTTGGCGCTGGAGAGCAGACGGCTCTTTGCGTCGGCACTTTGGAGACACGCACGCGTTCGGGGAGACCTCCTCTATCACTCCACACTCTCCGCTAAGCAGGAGAGGTGTAAAATCAATTTCTGTTGGCTGTCCAGTGCAGCCACTCGCTCAAAATAGTGACATTTTCAGATATTTTCAAACTCTAGTTGGCGCTGGAGAGCAGACGGCTCTTTGCGTCGGCACTTTGGAGACACGCACGCGTTCAGGGAGACCTCCTCTTTCACTCCACACTCTCCGCTAAGCAGGAGAGGTGTAAAATCAATTTCTGTTGGCTTTCCAGTGCAGCCACTCGCTCAAAATAGTGACATTTTCAGGCATTTTCAAACTCTAGTTGGCGCTGGAGAGCAGACGGCTCTTTGCGTCGGCACTTTGGAGACACGCACGCGTTCGGGGAGACCTCCTCTATCACTCCACACTCTCCGCTAAGCAGGAGAGGTGTAAAATCAATTTCTGTTGGCTTTCCAGTGCAGCCACTCGCTCAAAATAGTGACATTTTCAGGCATTTTCAAACTCTAGTTGGCGCTGGAGAGCAGACGGCTCTTTGCGTCGGCACTTTGGAGACACGGACGCGTTCGGGGAGACCTCCTCTATCACTCCACACTCTCCGCTAAGCAGGAGAGGTGTAAAATCAATTTCTGTTGGCTGTCCAGTGCAGCCACTCGCTCAAAATAGTGACATTTTCAGATATTTTCAAACTCTAGTTGGCGCTGGAGAGCAGACGGCTCTTTGCGTCGGCACTTTGGAGACACGCACGCGTTCAGGGAGACCTCCTCTATCACTCCACACTCTCCGCTAAGCAGGAGAGGTGTAAAATCAATTTCTGTTGGCTTTCCAGTGCAGCCACTCGCTCAAAATAGTGACATTTTCAGGCATTTTCAAACTCTAGTTGGCGCTGGAGAGCAGACGGCTCTTTGCGTCGGCACTTTGGAGACACGCACGCGTTCGGGGAGACCTCCTCTATCACTCCACACTCTCCGCTAAGCAGGAGAGGTGTAAAATCAATTTCTGTTGGCTGTCCAGTGCAGCCACTCGCTCAAAATAGTGACATTTTCAGATATTTTCAAACTCTAGTTGGCGCTGGAGAGCAGACGGCTCTTTGCGTCGGCACTTTGGAGACACGCACGCGTTCAGGGAGACCTCCTCTTTCACTCCACACTCTCCGCTAAGCAGGAGAGGTGTAAAATCAATTTCTGTTGGCTTTCCAGTGCAGCCACTCGCTCAAAATAGTGACATTTTCAGGCATTTTCAAACTCTAGTTGGCGCTGGAGAGCAGACGGCTCTTTGCGTCGGCACTTTGGAGACACGCACGCGTTCGGGGAGACCTCCTCTATCACTCCACACTCTCCGCTAAGCAGGAGAGGTGTAAAATCAATTTCTGTTGGCTTTCCAGTGCAGCCACTCGCTCAAAATAGTGACATTTTCAGACATTTTCAAACTCTAGTTGGCGCTGGAGAGGGCCACTACATTTTCACACACACTCCAGAGGGCCACAATGCATATACCAAAAATAGAAGATCTACAAGCTCAAAACGTGTCGCATTTGCTATTTTTGCAAATGTTTTAATTGATATCCTTAAAAGTAATTGTTTTATTTAATTTCAAATGCATGTACAGGTTCTTATGTTACTTATGTTACTTCTTACTTTATGAACTTAATCACAAATGCATTTGACATAAAAAAAGACTATAGTAGTAGGCTACTAGTCATCAAGAAGATACTAATATACAGTCGACTGACATAATGAAAGTGGGTCATGTTTTACATTTGGAATTATAACAGCAGAAATCAATAATATATCAGTATTCTGATATTTGCCTGTGGGTCGCATTAAGTGTAGGGCCCTGTTGCCCATGTATGCTCTAAGAACTCATTCGTTCTCATTATACCGTGACATGGTTTATAATTAAGTACAACTTGATAGAACATCTGTGTAGGACATATTTAAAATAACTTTATACTTGATGTTTAACCACTTGATCCCAAATTGGGGGGAATATTAACCAAAAGTGTCCAATCTACTAGCTCACTGTAGATCTGCTATTTTGGCAAGGGAGAAAAGAATGCAGAAAGTGCATTCCAACTCTAGCCACATTTAGGGTACTACTACTTTATGACTGCACATTGTGTGTGTGTGTGTGTGTGTGTGTGTGTGTGTGTGTGTGTGTGTGTGTGTGTGTGTGTGTGTGTGTGTGTGTGTGCACCTGTGTGATGTAGCCCTTGTTTCATGTTATTTTATACTGTTCATTATATTGCAATATATTTATTTATTTAGTATTACTCTCTCTCTCTCACACATTTGTGTCCACACACATATTTAAAAGATGAGTGAGTGAAAGTGTACACTGTTATTAACAATGAGTAATAAAAGGGTATTTTTTTAACTTTAAATCGTCTGTATTTGTTTATTCTCTGCTAAGCCGTATAAAGAAGCGTGGTGTATAAAAATGACTAGAATCTGAAAATGTCACTATTTTGAGCGAGTGGCTGCACTGGACAGCCAACAGAAATTGATTTTACACCTCTCCTGCTTAGCGGAGAGTGTGGAGTGATAGAGGAGGTCTCCCCGAACGCGTGCGTGTCTCCAAAGTGCCGACGCAAAGAGCCGTCTGCTCTCCAGCGCCAACTAGAGTTTGAAAATGCCTGAAAATGTCACTATTTTGAGCGAGTGGCTGCACTGGAAAGCCAACAGAAATTGATTTTACACCTCTCCTGCTTAGCGGAGAGTGTGGAGTGATAGAGGAGGTCTCCCTGAACGCGTGCGTGTCTCCAAAGTGCCGACGCAAAGAGCCGTCTGCTCTCCAGCGCCAACTAGAGTTTGAAAATATCTGAAAATGTCACTATTTTGAGCGAGTGGCTGCACTGGACAGCCAACAGAAATTGATTTTACACCTCTCCTGCTTAGCGGAGAGTGTGGAGTGATAGAGGAGGTCTGCCCGAACGCGTCCGTGTCTCCAAAGTGCCGACGCAAAGAGCCGTCTGCTCTCCAGCGCCAACTAGAGTTTGAAAATGCCTGAAAATGTCACTATTTTGAGCGAGTGGCTGCACTGGAAAGCCAACAGAAATTGATTTTACACCTCTCCTGCTTAGCGGAGAGTGTGGAGTGATAGAGGAGGTCTCCCTGAACGTGTGCGTGTCTCCAAAGTGCCGACGCAAAGAGCCGTCTGCTCTCCAGCGCCAACTAGAGTTTGAAAATATCTGAAAATGTCACTATTTTGAGCGAGTGGCTGCACTGGACAGCCAACAGAAATTGATTTTACACCTCTCCTGCTTAGCGGAGAGTGTGGAGTGATAGAGGAGGTCTCCCCGAACGCGTCCGTGTCTCCAAAGTGCCGACGCAAAGAGCCGTCTGCTCTCCAGCGCCAACTAGAGTTTGAAAATGCCTGAAAATGTCACTATTTTGAGCGAGTGGCTGCACTGGAAAGCCAACAGAAATTGATTTTACACCTCTCCTGCTTAGCGGAGAGTGTGGAGTGATAGAGGAGGTCTCCCCGAACGCGTGCGTGTCTCCAAAGTGCCGACGCAAAGAGCCGTCTGCTCTCCAGCGCCAACTAGAGTTTGAAAATGCCTGAAAATGTCACTATTTTGAGCGAGTGGCTGCACTGGAAAGCCAACAGAAATTGATTTGACACCTCTCCTGCTTAGCGGAGAGTGTGGAGTGAAAGAGGAGGTCTCCCTGAACGCGTGCGTGTCTCCAAAGTGCCGACGCAAAGAGCCGTCTGCTCTCCAGCGCCAACTAGAGTTTGAAAATATCTGAAAATGTCACTATTTTGAGCGAGTGGCTGCACTGGACAGCCAACAGAAATTGATTTTACACCTCTCCTGCTTAGCGGAGAGTGTGGAGTGATAGAGGAGGTCTCCCCGAACGCGTGCGTGTCTCCAAAGTGCCGACGCAAAGAGCCGTCTGCTCTCCAGCGCCAACTAGAGTTTGAAAATGCCTGAAAATGTCACTATTTTGAGCGAGTGGCTGCACTGGAAAGCCAACAGAAATTGATTTTACACCTCTCCTGCTTAGCGGAGAGTGTGGAGTGATAGAGGAGGTCTCCCTGAACGCGTGCGTGTCTCCAAAGTGCCAACGCAAAGAGCCGTCTGCTCTCCAGCGCCAACTAGAGTTTGAAAATGCCTGAAAATGTCACTATTTTGAGCGAGTGGCTGCACTGGACAGCCAACAGAAATTGATTTTACACCTCTCCTGCTTAGCGGAGAGTGTGGAGTGATAGAGGAGGTCTCCCCGAACGCGTGCGTGTCTCCAAAGTGCCGACGCAAAGAGCCGTCTGCTCTCCAGCGCCAACTAGAGTTTGAAAATGCCTGAAAATGTCACTTTTCTGCGTGTGTTCAAAGTGCCAACGCAAAGAGCCGCCTCCTGTCTAGTGCCCACTAGAGCTTTTGGGGGCGTTTTCTTTTTTTTTACATTGAACTCCTTACATCCTTGTTCCATCTTTTACTTAGTACATTTTACCTTTCACTCTGTACTTGGTCTCCGGCTTTTTCACTTCAACACCAAACCTATTGCCAAAAATAGCAGATCTACAAGCTTGTAGATCTTCTATTTTTGGCTAAAGTTCTCCTCAGAAAAGGGATGAGAGGGTTGTCCATTTATTCTAAAAGAATGGTCCTATCACACATAGATTTGGTGCCTTTCCCTGTAGTAATTCTGAGGACCCGATAGGGGTCCTGGACCCCCTGTTGAAGACCCCTGGTGTACATGCACACACGGTGTATTTTCATTACTTACATTAATATAGCCCATAGTAGCCTACCATACATTACATCTGCCCAATCTAAATAAACAGATAAAGTAAAATTGATAATTAAGTAACTGGACCTCATTAGATGTAGCCTACTTGTGTCAACAACCAATTGAAGCTCTTCTATGGATTACAATAGAAATAATGGAATTAACTTGTTAAGTGGCCTTTAATGGCTCGCATACCACAAATTTCAATCTGAAAGAACCTGGAAAATGTGTTAGGACAATTAGAAGTACACTAGTATAGAGACATACATCATACACGTATTTCTTAAATACATTTGTGTCTTTTAAATAAACCTTATTTAGTTGACTTTTATTTTGAAGGCTGGAGCTTCGCTTAATGCAGCCAGCTGCCAGGCCGGAAACGCTAATGCAGCTGACTTCACGGACCTTGCACGTGGAGGGAATAACTTTCTTCTTCTTCTTCTTTTTCTTCTTCTTCTTCTTGCTTTTAATGAACGGTGGTTGAGGATGATGATCGAAAATAAAACTATATTATGCTTCCATCTTATATATACAATCGTGTAAAGGCCACGCCCACTTTCACATCCTGTACATCGGCTATTTGAAAATGGCTAATCTACAAGCTCACAGCACGTCACACCGTGAGCTTGAAAATCAGCTATTATTTTGTATCTTTAAATAAATGTTCCAGTTACTTCAAGAGCTCTTATTTTGTTTTGAAGTCCACCAACCGGTTGATTGTCCAATAATTTGACAAAAGTAGATGTAGGAATTTTCTACCCAAATTAAACTCTGATTATATGTGAAAGTTGTGCCCTCTAGGTAGGGGTCATTTGAGAAAGGCACAATAAATACAATAATCCTGGGGTTTTCATTTATGTTACATTATATTCATGCAGTATTGGGACAAATGGGTAGTTTGTATATTACTATTAGTATAATGAGGACATTTTCTAGTTATAAGATAATCATGAGTGCAGCTATGTGAGTGAAAAATGATCTGTTAGTAATAATAATATCTCCATGGCATGAGTAATCAATAGAAAAAAAGTCATTTTGGGGGTGAAATACTCCTTTAAACATGTTCATACTGTATGTATATTGTTCATGGACCTATTAACTTAGATGATGGCAAAACTGTTGCAGGTGCAACGGAGACAGTGGCTCAGTATGGAAACTGGGCATGTTGGTCCAGCCATATATATATAGGTCTATCTATGGGTCCAGCTGGTCCGGATGCAGCGGAGGCCAACGCAGCCGCACGCGCACCTGTAATACAGAGGGCCTCAATGGCGCCTCCTGCAGGGGAGAGACCAGGAGCGAAGACTACTGCTGAACAGACCCATTTGATGATTGAACAGACCCATTTGATGATGACCACGCCATGAAGATGAAACAATGCTCTGTCTTTAATAATAAAAGATTAAATGTAATGAAGTTGTCTGATTTCTTCTTCTTGCTCTTAAAGGACAACTTTGGTTTTTAACAACAAGGGTTCATATTTTAGATTGTAATTAGAGAAAATAAAAAGTGGGTGTTAAAATGTTTTCATTTGCTTCGTTCTATTGTTTTATCGCATTTACCGTGCTAAAATGTGGGGCATGCATAGGCCTACGCATGGGGGCATGCGTACAAGTGGCTAAATATGTCTTTTTAGACACAATAAGCCAGCAGTTTCTTTATTACTATTTACAGTAACTCTTGTAGCCCCCATAAGTCACATCCAACCATGAAAGGTTGCGTTGTATCTTGGGAATGGGCTTATTCTGTGTAAAATGACATATTTAGCCACTTGTACGCATGCCCCAAACCACTGAAATAAGAATCTCTAAAACAATAGAAAGAAGTGGAAATAATTTTAACACTCATCTTTTATATTCTTTAATTACAATCTAAAATATGAAACCTTGTTGTAAAAAACTAAAGTTGTCCTTTAAGAAACTAAGGTTTAAGCTCAGTTTACAGGTAATTTAGCCTCCAAAAGACGACTTTGGATTTAGGATGTATTATGTTTGTAGACCGTAACAGGGGGGCCCGGGGGCTCCCCTGAAAGCGGTATGGTAATACATTTCGGACAGGAGGTCCACGACCACAGAAAAACGGTTAGAGCCTTAACCCTCACGATGTACACTTTTTATGTCACAGGCAAGACCGTTAAGGTCTGTCCAGAGAAACGTCCATGTGGAACCAACTGCTTGACATCTGAACAAGGTGCAAGATAAGAATCCCCCAAAAAGAGCGCAAAGGGGCCAAGGACCCCGGCAGGGCCTAAGCCCTCCGTGTCCTCCAAAAATCCCCCAAAAAGCCTAAAAGATGCTCTTGTGTGAGCCCTTATACTGTATACTGTGGTCCGATGTCAAGGAAATTCCCCAGACATGAGTATGTGTGCGTGTGTGCACGTACTGTAGGTGTGTGCGCGCACACACACACACACACACACACACACACACACACACACACACACACACACACACACACACACACACACACACACACACAAAAAGCGGAACTTATTTTGCATCTTTTTCAGACATGGCCATGTCTGCGGTATGCAGTATGCACTGATCGGTGATGGAAATAGACATGTACGCATCGTTTTTTCAGAACGAGGCATCTTAACTTCTCAGAAATACAGGCTGTATGTCACGTACACAGTGTATGCACAGGAAATGCATAACCACAAAGAGACCTCTAACGGCTTGCAAACTTTCCCTGCGCAAGGAAATGCATAACCACAAAGAGGCTTATAAAGGCTTGCAAAGTTTCCTGCGCATCTCAGTCAGCAGTCATTTCAACCAGTCAATATTGTTCCTTCTGTTACCAGGCCCAGTGATAATATATTAAGCCTGTGAGTTGTTCAACATAAATTACCTTCTTTTACATTTCACTATGTCCAACAGTTCCACAGTCAAGGAAATACATGGCATGATGTGGATAAAAAAAAAAAAAACACCAGGGCCTTCCTTGTTATATAGTTTCAATGTTCAGATTTTTTTTTTGATGTGATATTTTTTAGACTGATGCTAAGTTCATGGTTTACTTGTGATCATAGATGGTTGCATATCAAACATATAATTTTCCGAATGTCTGTCTGAGTGAGTGTCTGTCTGTCTGTCTGTCTGTCTGTCTGTCTGTCTGTCTGAGTGAGTGTCTGTCACAGCGTTTCTCCTCAGTGGCTGGAGCAATTGATCTGAAATCGCATCACCATTAGCATATGAACACACCTGACATAACTGTGAAGCCCGTTTGTCACTTTCACAAATCATATGCTGTATATTAGCATTTTTATGGTGTATCTATATCTATTCTGCATCTAGCATGAGCCATATCTATTCTGCATCTACCATTAGGCAACATGTTTAACCAGCTCTGTGTGTGTGTGTGTGTGTGTGTGTGTGTGTGTGTGTGTGTGTGTGTGTGTGTGTGTGTGTGTGTGTGTGTGTGTGTGTGTGTGTGTGTGTGTGTGTGTGTGTGTGTGCAGGCGGGTGGGCGGGCGGGCGGGGTGGTTGTCTGGCCCTGTTACAGATGTTGTCCAAAAATCATGCAGATCGGTACACAGTATCTCTGTAGCCATTAAACAAAACGGGTATTTCTTACATTGATGCTCCTACATATTATCATGCAAGCACCAGTTAAAGTTACTTTCCATCCCTCATATACTGTGTGCACAGTGCATCCCCCATAACCCACACACTGCACATCATTTAGGAGCTCATATCTTTGAACGGGTAAGGGCTAGTTACATTTGATTTATGTATGTGATTACCTTGCTTATTGTAAAAGGAATCGCTCCGGATAAAGGGCGTCTGCTAAATGCCTTCATTGTGAAACAAGTAATTGTAAAAGATCCTCAGTGTCATTATCAGTTAAATGATGTGCTACAGCTACAGTATTCATTCATTAACATCTTAAGCCATTCAGAACGGGTACACTGTATTGTATTGGTTATTATTATTTTATGCTTTAACTATTGAAAAATAGCAGATATACAAGCACACAGCACGAAAAATTGTGAACATTGGAATTTTTACCCAATTTTTACCCGATTCTATAAGTGTCTTTTGAATCCTTCAAAGGTTTTTTGAAAAACCTATGTTTCTATGTCATTGGTTCTCAAACCTTTTCATGTGAAGGATCCCCAAAATGATATGTATTTGGCCACAGACCCCCATCTCAAAATAATAAAAAAAATATATTTGGTTCCAGGGACCCCCCAAAAGCAAAATTTGATTTTAACATTCGCTTAAAAAAGACATATATTCAAATATTTTCACACATTTTCACGACTTTTCAAAAATAGCAGATCTACAAGCTCACAGCGCGGCACTCGTTACCGCGCTGTGAGCTTGTATATCTGCTATTTTTCAATAGTTAAAGCAGTCACTTTGGCCTGGTGTGAAAACAGTGGACCAATAAAGATGTGTCTTTAAAAGCATACAGGTCACATTCCACTGGGTGAACAGCAGGGACGTGTCGTGCAGAGAATATTAGAGGGCCTTTTGGTGAGAATATCGAAAATAGCAGACCTCCAAGCTCACAACGCGTGTGAGCTTGGAGGTCGGCTATTTTCACTACTTGCATTTATTGTCTGGAGAGGGCACAGAGAAGATGAGAAGCAGATGACAACTAGGGAGGCTGGACACTTCACTGACCAGTGGTGGAAAAGGTACTCGAATAGTTTACTTAAAGGGGCACTCCACCACTTTTCAACCTATCTTCATATAATAGGTCCTCACTAATGTTCATGGTAAAATATCAAAAAAAAATTCTACTCAGTTTGGGTCTCATAGGAGAGCTGTGGGTGGGTCAAATCCTTCCTACCGGTGACATCATCAATGGGGAATGCAAGCTAATAGAAACTGCAGGCTTTCTATTCCTGAAAAAGTTGCAATGTTAAAGTGGAAGCCATTGTTCTCGTGATAATAACAATCTAATTTCTTTTTTCAAAAAAAAAATATATATATATATTTGTTTGTCAAACGATGATGTCACCGGTAGGAAGGATTTGACAGCTCTCCTATGAGACCCAGACTGAATAGATTTTTTTTTTTGCTATTTTATTATGAACATTAGTGAGGACCTATTATATGAAGACAGGTTGAAAAGTGGTGAACTACTCCTTTAAGTATCAACACTGCAATGTAAGAATACTCTGTTACAAGTCCAAAATTCAAGTTTCAACAAAATGTTTGAAAATAGACGATCTACAAGCTCACAACGTGATGCGACGCGTTGTGAGCTTGTAGATTCTTAAATAGCCACGGTATAAAATGGGTCCCGACCCAGTGTCTGCATGGGTGCTAGATAGCACAGAAAATAGCAGACCTCCAAGCTCACAACTTGAGCTATTTTCCAGTCAGCTATTTTCCGGTGCTGGATACCAGAGATGTAAAAGAGTCTTTGATCTCGAGTCAAGTCCGAGTCGAGTCGTGAGTCTTTAACTCGAGTCCCCATCTCTGCTGGATACAACCCTGAACTAATCATAATTAACCCTGGTGGGTTTAGGAAACACGCCATGCGTCCCAGTGTCCCTGGACAAGACACTTAACCCCTAACTGCTGCCTGAGTGCTGTAGTGCTCACTGGTACCGTGCAGAGGACCCCAAAGCATTGTGGACCTATTTTATAATGTACAACATGGGCCTGGTCTTTAGATACCCAGGCCCATTTTGCACCAAGATAACTTTGGTTTTACAGTAGAACTGGTTCTGTTCTTGGAACTGTGGTGCTTTTACGGGACCGGTCGCAAACTGGCTTGCGTTTCCACCAGTTTTAACTTTTGAGCGCCAGTTTTAAGCGACATAGCTGACTGGTTAGAGAGCCCGTCTGTGAAGCATGAGTCCCCAACTGCCCCAGATTCGATTCCAAGCCTGGTCAGCAACGTGTTGAATATGATCGGTCGTATTTCTCGGGGGGACAATTTGAGATACAGTTTCCATTTTCTTCCATTTTTTTCCCGAATGAGGATTTTTCACTTGCTTTTGCCATTATTTATATCGCGTCTGCGTCTCCCAATCTGTAGAATAGTGGCACACCCACTTTGGTTCCCATTTCAGGGCAATAAAAAACTAGTATTCTTTGGCTGCAGTTCCGAACCAACTTTTATTGTTCTTCAGCTTAGTTTTAAAAACACTGAGAGAGCTGGCCTTTTTAAGCTCCAACGGAAGTGTGTTCCACAGTTTAGGGCCATAAACCCAAAAAGCGGCCTCACCTATAGCTCTATGAGGGCCTGTGGGAACCTCCAATAGGAGAGTGGTGGAGGACCTAAGTGATCTGGGTGGAACATAAAACACTATAGAATCCTTAATATATGATGGTGCTAAGTTATTAAGCGCATTAAAAACAAATAAAAGAGCAATTCTAAAAGATACAGGCAGCCAGTGCAGTGTTGAAAGGACTGGACTAATGTGGTCCCTTCTTCTGGTTTTAGTTAAAATCCTAGCTGCCGCATTTTGGATTACTTGCAGTTTTCTAATTTACTTTTTGGTTAAACCAGTAAAAAGGGAATTGCAGTAGTCCAGCCGGCTTGTAATAAAAGCGTGGGTGAGTACTTCTGCATCTCTTTGGTTTAAAAAGGTCTGACTTTTGCCATGTTCCTTAGATGCAGGAAGGCTGTTCTTGTGACCTTATTAAAATGAGAGTTAAAATTTAGGTCCGAATCTAAAATCACGCCCAGGTCTGTAACCTCTTTTTTGACCTGTCCAGCCAAAGGTCCAAGCATGGACTGTACTCTCTCTCTATCCAACTTAGGGCCAGTGAGGAGAATCTCGGTTTTTGAGTCATTTAATTTAAAAAAGTTATTGGACATCCAGAGTTGAATGTCATTGAGGCAGGAAGTAAGGGTACTCAAAGCATTGGGGTCGTCTGGTGAAATGGACATGTGCAATTGTGTGTCATCTGCATAGCAGTGATAATTGATATTATGGCGTCTGATTATGTGTCCAAGAGGCAGCATATATAGTGAGAAGAGGATGGGTCCTAAAATACTTCCTTGGGGAATCCCATATTCACTCTTAACTGGATCAGATTTTAGATCACCAAGAGAGACTGAAAACTGTGACGTGGAAATCTTACTTAATTTATAGCCTTATGACTAAAGCCCAGCGGAATTGAAGACTCAAAAGAATCAGTTCACTTTGACTCAGATGCAATATTAAATGATACAAAAAGGTTTATTTACAGCGCTGTAACATTCACACACCAGACATGTTGCTTCAGCAAGGCAAAAAGATGGACTGCCCCTCCCTCTCAGAGTTCATTATTTTAACCGCTAAAACAAAAACATCTATTCCTTCCTCTCTTTCCCAAGTTCATTAAAACGCCAAAAACCTTATCTCTTCCCACAGTCATAAAACAAAGGGCCACTATGTGGCAGCCTGGCCTCCTCCTTACCTATCCTCCCCTCTTCCCTAGCCTCGCAGCTGAGTCTCAGGGTCAGCGAATAGCAGTCAACAAGAAATAATATATTTCATTCACTTCATTCCTCCCTTTGATTAAATCTAACACATTTAATCACCAACAACAGTGAAGTGAAATACCTAGTACAAAACAACAATACAGCATGAGTAAAAATGATTTGAATTAGTAGGCACAAGCAAATACTACATCAATATCAAACATTAGTAAAAATAAAATACATGATGGAAAAGTGACTTGGCAAGACAGGGGTCCATAATTCTTTAGAATAATGACATTGCGTACATGAGTAAATAATACGACAAAAAGCAACAGGGGCTGTGGGGAAAAAGTGGTTAATAATGAGACATTCCCTCAAAACATCAAACACATCACTCCCTCCCAGGTTTAAGATGCACCATCATACAGAGGAAATGATTTATATAAGCAAACAGGCTGTTTTTGTGGTATGAAAGCATACCTATCTGAAAGGAGCTAGCAGTCATAAAGTAAGATCTAAGAATAAGAAAGATATACCCTATCTAAGTGCCTGCACTGCTTTTACCGAGTGCAGACACATAAAACATCCTAACCTATGGCCTAATTGGGTCGGTCAAAATAAGGCAATTCAGCAAAATCATTAGGGGGTGGCAAACTGGCGAATGATGTGACTTCAGCATCCTCTCCATCAGAATCGATCATTTCCCTATCCTGGGCGAGAGCACGGTCAGACTAGCCTCGCAGCTGAGTCTCAGGGTCAGCGAATAGCAGTCAACAAGAAATAATATATTTCATTCACTTCATTTGTCTTTCAGATAAATATGATTTAAACCAGTTTAATACCTTACCCGATAGACCTACCAATTTTTCTAGTCTGTTAATTAAAACGCTGTGATCAATGGTGTCAAATGCGGCACTCAAATCCAAGAGGATGAGGACAGACACTTTATTTTTTATTGCTTGCCAATCTCAGGTCACTGACTACTTTGAGTAGAGCTGTCTCTTTGCTGTGCTGGGATCGGAAACCAGATTGAAATTTGTCCAGTATATTATTATTTTGAAGATGATTAAGAAGTTGATTAAAGACTGTTTTTTCCAGGAGCTTACTGAGAAAGGCGAGATTGGATATGGGCCTGTAGTTGTGTAGGTCAGTGCTGTCCAGATTGGGCTTTTTAAGCAGGGGTTTTACTAGGGCCATCTATACTATAATTTTGCGAATGTCTGTCTGAGTGAGTGTCTGTCTGTCTGAAACAGCGTTTCTCCTCGGTGGCTGGAGCAATTGATCTGAAATCGCATCACCATCAGCATATGAACACACCTGACATAACTGTGTAGGCCGTTTGTCACTTTCACAAATCGTATGCTGTATATTAGCATTTTTATGGTGTATCTACTATCTATTCTGCATCTAGCATGAGGCGCATCTATTCTGCATCTAGCATGAGGCAACATGTTTAACCAGCTCTCTCTGTGTGTGTGTGTGTGTGTGTGTGTGTGTGTGTGTGTGTGTGTGTGTGTGTGTGTGTGTGTGTGCAGGCAGGCGGGTGTGTGCGCAGGCGGGTGGGCGGGTGGGCGGGTGGGAGGGCGGGCTGGGGGGGGGGGGGGTAGCCATTAAACGAAACGGGTATTTCTTACATTGATGCTCCTACATATTATCATGCAAGCACCAGTTAAAGTTACTTTCCATCCCTCATATACTGTATGCACAGTGCACATCCCATAACCCACACACTGCACATCATTTTGGAGCTCATATCTTTGAACGGGTAAGGGCTAGTTTTAAAAGATTTGGGAAAAGTACCTGATTGGGTGGAAGAGTTAATTATGTTGGTTGTATCCTGGGAGAGACAGTGGGAAGTAGCTTTAAAAAGCTTGGTTGGGATGGGGTCAAGGGCACAGGTACATGACTTCATTTTTCCTATCAAGGTGCTGACATCACTAACACTGACAGGCTCAAATGAAGTCATTATGGAAGCAGGTGACATCGCTAACACTGACAGGCTCAAATGAAGTCATTATGGAAGCAGGTGACATCGCTAACACTGACAGGCTCAAATGAAGTCATTATGGAAGCAGGTGACATCGCTAACACTGACAGGCTCAAATGAAGTCATTATGGAAGCAGGTGACATCGCTAACACTGACAGGCTCAAATGAAGTCATTATGGAAGCAGGTGACATCACTAACACTGACAGGCTCAAATGAAGTCATTATGGAAGCAGGTGACATCGCTAACACTGACAGGCTCAAATGAAGTCATTATGGAAGCAGGCCCTTGACCAGGGATATCCCAGTGGGTGGCTATGGGAGAGTTTGAATTTACAATTCGAGTTGGATTAATTATTTCAGCCCTGATATTGATAATTTTATCCCTAAAAAATAAGGCAAGATCATTACATTTCAGAGCAAGTGCTTGATCATTGACAATGGTAGCTGGCATAGGAGTTAAGAGACGGTTGATGGTGGAAAAGAGGACTTTATGATTATTTTGGTTTTCATTAATTATGTTAGAGAAGTGGCTTTGCCTAGCCTTTCTGACAGCAATATTATACTTATGCAGGTGTTCTTTAAAATTTTCAAGATTGACATCTAGTTTATTTTTTTCTCCATTGCCGTTTGGCTTTGCAGCAGTTTCTTTTTAGCTGACAGAAGGCGCTATTATTCCATGGTGTTTTATGGCTTTTATACCTCATCTTAATTTGTAGAGGAGCCACTGTATCCAAGGAGTGTCTCAGTTTGTCAATGAAATCATCTACAAGTTGATCAACTGAGTTCATGTTTGATGGAGTAGGAGTGCTTATCAATTCTGAAAATGTAGCTATGGCTGTATCATCAAGATTACGCTTTTTAAGAGAGACATTCATGTATTTATATTTAAAAGTAACTTTTATTTTCCCCCCTGGACCCAGCTGCATACCCCTGCCATACCCAATTGGCGCCCCTGCACTCACTTACTCACTCACTTACTCAGGAGTGAAAACATAATCCCTCACCTTTGGCTTTTTTTTATTGATCAGCTTGTGTCTGATGAAAGTCTAGCGTGCTCTGTATTGCCTTGCATCCTTTGACAGAGAAGGCTTTCTCTGAGGCTTTCTCTGTCTTGGGGAAGTATGCAAGCTCTTTGGCCACCTTGCGGGCCATGTCAAGGTCTCGTGCCTGGCCCCTGGTGGCCATTTCAGCCTTAACACACAGGACAACATGTTTGTATTCCAGAGGAAGGAAGGGCACGAAGAAGTCCACCAGGTGCTTGTCTATCAGGTTGGTATGCCACAGCCCACCTACACCACGAGGTTGGAAAAAAAAGACATGGGGTTGGGGCAGTCAACATTTGTATATATATAACCCCCACTATAGTTCGTGGGCCAGTCTCCCCAGGGATCTATAGTTGGTCCTCTCCTTTTCTCCCTCAATACCAAAACTCCTTGCTGAAAATAAATGTTATTTTCTCCAGAATGCCTACTGTACTATGACATGCCCAGAATAGGGACGCTAGGTTTCCTGTCCTTGATCAAATCTAATTTTCTCTTTGTACAGTATAGGCATTTCAGTAAGGTATTAATGTAGTGTACTCACTTTGCTCGCTATACAATATAGCATCAGAGAGAACCTTTTCCAGGTCTTTCAGTTGGATCTCCTCCCTGTCTCGTCCTGCATTCAAGAAATCCAGAGTTGCAGAGTTGATGCTGTCCCCTCCGGCATTACTATTGCAAACAAAATATCCCAAATGTGTTCACAATTGAGTATTACAATATAAATGTAATAAGAGCAAGTTAATTACTTGCACCAGCAGAGCGTGCAAGACAAGTACTGCGTTCGGCTGCGTATGTAGGTAGAGGTGGAAAATACTTGAGTAAAAGTACTCGAGTATTTACTCAAGAGTAGTTTTTTTGAGGATCTGTACTTTTAAAGTAATTTTTAAATGCTCTACTTTTACTCTTACTTTTGAGTAATGATACTTGTACTTGTTACTTTTCATTTGGACAATGAGTAAGAGTAATTCAGTAAAGAAATACAGTGTAAGTGTATGGTACAGTATATTCACATTTTAAAAAGTGAACAATTAATTTACACCTTTTTAGTACCTCTGGTCAAAAATAGGCCAAATTGTCAAATAATAGAGGCCAGAATTGTGAAAATAGCAGATATACCGGTACATGCTCACCGCGCCTCTGTGGCATTGTGAGCATGTTCCACAATGGATCAGATGTAGTCAAACACACAATTCCAAGTGCTTGTCAGGGCGGGGCTCCGCTTTTGAAATATTATTATTTTGGGGGTCGCAGACTGAAAAGGTTGAGAACCACTGACCTAAGATATGTCATTTGTTTCCAACATTTGCAGCACTTGATTTGTATGTATTACAGTTTACATAATATATGTTCTTAAAAATGTTATTAAAAGTGGTTTTCTGATTAGCGTTTTTCTCTTCCTGGTTAATGACATCGCACTGGGACAGCTTACCGGTAACGTGAAACATGTAATTAACGTAAAAAAAAAAAGAAAGTAAAAAAAAAACTTTTAGGTATGGCCTACTTAATTATGCACAAGACACAAGTTGGCACCTCGACAGAGTGTGCAGTTCTAGTTACTTGCTCAAACAGAGCGCGCAAGTAGGCCATACATAAATGGCCTACTTGTGCACAAGGAACAAGTTGGCACCTCAGAGTGCATTTCTAGTTATTTATTGTGCTCACCAGGGGGGGAACCATGGTTTTCTTCTGGGGTACATTAGATTGATTTCAGCTGTACTTTATTATTGTTGTTATTACCAGTATGTTATTACCGGTACACCCTTGCAGTGTTGATTTTCACAGCACATTTTAGTCATAGTATTTTGAATAAAATTCCATTTATTTGTGTCACATTTTAGTCATCTAATGTTTTTGTGTAAGTCGACTAAATATGATTTTAGTCAACTAAATCTACAGTCAATGTCACACTCTGCCTTAGAGTGAGGTTAATGTGTGCAAAAAAGGCACGTGAATCAATTTCACAAAATACAGCGCAAACCCAATACTATTTACAAAAGATGGCTTTTGTTTTGTTCAGCTCCACAGCCCAAAAATCTGGCATCGGGGCACGTCGGGGGCTAGTTCCACTACTGATGGGGTGGGTGTGTTGTTGATGTCATTGGTTTTGAGACACAGCTGTTGTTGATTTGATCTGATACTCATCCTTATGTAACATGCATACTTCCTGTATGAGATTATACCCGATGAAGACCCAAAGGTGTTGAAACGTTGCGTGCTTCCCTCTTTGCTATAAGTTTAATTATACCTCCCTGTCACACAAGGAACACATATCTTTGGTCTTGGCAACCTGTTGTCACGACACCTTGGCCTGGCCTGTCAGGGCCTGTGTTGTTTTTGTTTTTTCCCCAGTCACAGTCACATTCCTCCAACAAAATGCCTCAAATCATGAATGCAGCCTGATATGTGTGTGAAATTTTGCACACACATTCCCACTAGGCCAAGGAACAGATGCCACCCTTCTCACATTGGCCTGTTATAGCGCCACCAGCAGGTCAACTTTTGCAAAACAATTTTTTGGAACAAAATGCCTCAAATCCTGCATGCTGTGTCCGATAGCCGTGAAACTGTTAATGTAATCACTCAAATCTACCATTTAACCTATTTTCTGATGAATTACAGCCCTTACCCTCTAGATGGGGTACAGGGGCGTAAATACCGCTGACACAGCCGACGCATGCGCATTAGGGCCCATGACGTTCAGGGGCACACGCAAGTCAGAGGAGAAAAAAAATAAATCTAATAACAATGTATACAATCGGAGCAGCTGTTCTATCCAGTGTGACAGTGTCTGCTGCTTCTATTTCCTGTAGTAGGCTGCTACCATTTCAAAATAAGCTGAGGCACAAACTGTAAGTGTGTTGCGTACTAAATAAAATGCAAGGACGGATGCTGTGGACCTACTTCTGATGAACCATTAATGTATTTTTAATTGTTTGCGTCGCATCGTGGCGCATAGCGACCACTGTCAATAAGAGAACCCCTGCAGACAGAGTGGCACATCCATAGAAATAATTATTATAAGCATACATTTGCCCAGCCCTGGGCAAATTGTGTTTTTGTATTTTGCAATGAGAGAATTAGCAGAAGTAAATAACATACAGTACATACAGTACAAGTAAGTCAAGCAATACAGTATGTCACATAAGCAAATATAACAGTTTGTGTTGTTCACACACCATATTGCTTCCCAGATAAGAAATAATTGTTATTTAAGAAACAAATGAGTTTTGTCGTCACCTGAGGAAGATAAATATAGCTTTCCGATATGAGACTCCATCCAGCTTATCATGGTAATCTAAGAATGACTTGATGCAGTCAATCAGGCCAGGATGCATCTTGTCCACCTCATCAAAGATGAACATGGAGGTTGCACAGTCGGTGACGTTGCCTCTGATCCACTGCCGTAACTGAGACTGGGGATAAACAACAGACAAATGCAGAATGAACAATCCACCGTTTGTCAGCCTTCTGATTGGTCCCTGAGACTCCCTGACTGGCCAACCAGAAAAAAACATTCACTTTTTGCTATCGGGGGTGGAATTTGTGCAGTGGAGAATGTTGCTTCAGGCTTTCAAGAACGGTCCGCACTGCGCGACACGGCGTGCGTCTAGTACGGCCGTGCGAGGTGATCGCGATTTCGCTCAATATAATGAATAAGCTTCAACAAACTAGTTCACATGGACCTTATCAATGTAACTAAGAGTTACGATTGGGTACATATATTTTAAATGGGCAGAATTACGAAAGCCAGCCTATTATGTGAGGAGAACTATAATCTGGCTGTCATCTTCCTACCCAAGATGCACTGCGCTTTCTCTTTCTATTTCTATTCTCTCTCTGATCCAGGGGATTAAACTAATTAAAACATATATTTTCGGGGGAAAACTACTGTTTTGCTATGTAGTTACTGTACCTTTTTCTTCCCTTTTTATTAATATCACGTCGATGTGTTTTTTTGGGTAGTTTATATAGCTGTAATGAGGCTATGAAAAAAAGAAAAATCCCATCCACTTCCACTATAAAAGAATCTGCAATGGTGATTCTGTCCCACTGGGATTATACAAATTAAAACATATATTTTCGGAGAAACCCCCTGTTTTGCAATGTAACTATACTGTACCTTTGTCTTCCCTTTTTATTAATATCACCTAGATGTTTTTCCTTTGGTACTTTAAATTGCAATAATGAGGCAATGAAAATACCCTCTCCCCCCATTCACTGCCACTATAAAAACAATCTGCCCAGGGTCATCTGTACCACCATAGTAACAGGGCAGAATGGGGCGGGATTTGCAAAGGGGAGAATTGTATTCGTATCGTTAGATGGACAAAATTGTTGTACCAGCGTAGTAACTTTTGACCAAAAAGAATAAAATAAAACAAAATATTTATTGATATTAATACCTCGTAGGTTTGAATTAGATTGGCATGTGGGAAATGATGGTTAGCGTCGAACAAATGGACAAATTTGCTGTCCATGCCCTTTTTGTAGATGTTCTTAGCTATGAGTTTGCTGACAAAGTTCTTCCCTGTACCAGACCCGCCCTGGAGAGAGAGGACCAGGGGCTTCTGGCGTTGGTTGTTGTCGCTCATGAATCCAGACACAGCTCTCAGGATGACGCGTGATGCTATATGCTGCCCAAACAGCTTGCTATCCAAGTCAGCATCCAGACCTAATGAATGCAGAATAGAAAATCAACATGATTACAAAATATGTATATCAGTTTATGTAAAACTGGTTACTCCGATGGTTAGTCCGGCGGCTATGCACAGTATTTTGACGGAATCGTACACTTTACGATACACGCATGAGATTTGGCACGCTGTTAGAACATGTCCTTAAGGAACATTTTTGTAAAGGTGAGCGCTGGAGACGTCAGAGCACAGTGGAGACGACAGACCACGATGGAGACGACAGAGCGCGGTGGAGACGACAGAGGCCTCATTGATACAAAGGCTATAAGGCATCGACTACGGAAACAATAATAGCCACCCGCGACGTGTTGTTCCAAATATTTTCCGGAATTATTTTCCAGAAATATTCGGCACCTGTGACCATTTGCATTCAACAAACCAAACGCTGGTGTGGTGTTGTTTGATTGATTGATTGATTGAAGAATTCATTAGAAGGTTGCATAGGAAAAAGTACAGTTTCATGACAAATCACTGGTACAAGGTCAACTAAAAGTAGATCCTAGTAAGCTTTTCGGGCTTATTTACACAGGAACCATAGTGCGGCATGCTATGTATTCCCGTAGGATGAAAACTGAAGTGACCCGCCCTCAGGAAATGAGGGAGGGGTCTGAAAATTTTAACCCCGTCATTTTCTGATGGTTTGGTCCCTATAGAAGCCAAAACAGCAAAAACAATATTAGCAAAAAAAAAAAAAAAAACCTATGGGAAATTGGGATTAGGGGGAGAACGGGGTAAGATGAACCACTTTTTGCTTATGTTGACCTGGAAGCAAGAAAAAGTGAGATGGCAGTAAATTCAAAACATCTAGACATATTTCAGGATGTCTGCTATCATTTGAAATTTTAAAGGAGTAGTTCACCCCCAAAATGACTTTTTTTCTATTGATTAGTCACGCCATGGAGACTAGAGTTCAATAATATTTTTTAGTTTTTGTCACATTCCTAAGACAAAAATGTGTTAACAATAAATGTACCCCCATTGATTCCGGATGGTGACCCGTTTCTAAACGGGTCACCATCCGGAATCAATGGGGGTAAATTTACTCTAATACATTTTTTGTCTTAGGAATGTGACAAAAACCAAAAAATATTATTGAACTCTAGTCTCCATGGCGTGACTAATCAATAGAAAAAAAGTCATTTTGGGGTGAACTACTCCTTTAAGTAAGTGTCTGTGACAAAGGACCATAAAAATATGACCTATTAAAAAAAAAAGTGGTCATGTGGTTCAACTTGCCCCAGGTGAGGGGTAAGTTGATCCAAGTAAAGGGGTAAGTTGACCCACGTGATATTCTTAACTTTTAACAGTTTAAAGGGGTCAGAAACCCCGCCTCTTTATTTGTTGTATGGGATGTCAAAACATGAAAAGAAATCTGAAATGTAGGCGTGGTTATCTGCTGTTGTGGGGGGAGGGGCGGAGTAATGCGTGCATACTGCATATCATTGTGTTAGAACTATCAGAGAGAGACAGAGCGAAGCTGTCGCAGTGGGGCACTTGTAGCTGTTTCCATTTTGGAAACAAATTTTAAAACCAGCCATTGGAGGTGTAAAAAGTATAAAGTTTCAGCAACTCCATGTTCTATAACCAGTTAAAATGGGCAAGTATTTTACAAACAAGCTGTCTGAGCTTTTATCCATGGACGCACTTTCTCCATCTCTGGACTGTTTACCACGGAACCGGAGAAGAAGGAACGCTAGGCTAGCGCTGATAGCTTTTTACATTGGCCTTTATTTCTTACAGGATGCTGGTATACCTGCTGGGCCTTAGGCCTGAAGCACCTCCAACGGTGCCGATGGAGGACTGTGCATGGCAGGGGCGTCCACCTCCCTGAGCCTAGCCTAAACCTGACCGCATACCATAAAAGGAGTTGTGCTGCAGGGTCTTCAGCTGGGGACCACCGCTCACTGATGTTTCGCCCCTTAGCCCAGAACATCTCCCGGTGGCGGGGCAGTGTACAGGAACGTCTCCCTGACACTCCCTGCAGCACAACTTATTTTGATGTTCCCCCCCAAGCCTTGTCTCGCCGCCTCAGCCAGAGCCAGTGGCTTGCCTTCTCTGCTTCCTCAGAGAGTTCCTTGGTGGCTTTGCTCAGTCTGGCTCCCCGTAGCCCCACATCTTTGAATAACCGTGACGTGGAGCTACCAACAAAACCCCTGGCTCCCACCTCCACCGGGTATGTCTTCGCGGTCCAACCGCTTTCTCTGCACTCTGCCACCAGGTCCGCATATTTCGCCATCTTCCTCTCATAGGCAGCCTCAAGTCCCTCCTCCCATGGCACTGTCAATTCAACCAGCAGCACTGTTTTCACTGCTGCTGACCACAGCACCACGTCAGGTCTTAAGGTGGTGGTACAGATTTCCTGTGGGAACCGGAGCTGTCTACCCAGGTCCACTTCCATCTTCCACTCCGCCCCTGGTGTTAATAGTTTGGAGGGTGTTGGTCTCTTGCTGGAGTGTCCTGTAGGATTCCCCTGCCTGTGGAAGTGGATCTGCTGTTGGCTCCTTGATGGACTCTGATTATTTGCCTCCTGCCGACTTTTCTCCAGCACCTCTGCCAACTTCCTGAGCACTTGGTCGTGTCGCCATGTGAGTCGACCCTGTGTCAGGGCTGTTTTACATCCTGACAGGACATGCAGTGAGGCATTGATGGTCCCACAGAGGTCACAGGATTGCTCTGTTCCAAACCACTGATGGAGATTTCGAGGGCTCGGGAGCGTGTCGTAAGCCTATTATACCACCACCAGGACGCGTAGCTGGTGGAGACCTGTGCTCGGAAGAGCACTTCTTCTAGTTTCACATGAAACCAATTGAATGTAAGACATGACAACAACACACATAATGCGTATGTTAGCGATAGTGTACTGTACACAGTAAAAACCCTAAATGTTAATTTATCCATCGGTGAGTACGAGAGCACACATGCATACAAAAGGACCTGTAACTCAGGGAATTGTACAGCAAGTTTTGAATATATATTTTTATGTGGCCACACCCACCCTCATTAAGTATGCCTGGTTGTCAGGTGGGTGGTGACCCAGCTGAAAGGAAGCATCTGAACCAGCATCACATGGTGGTGCTCTGGGTTTATTATTTATATGTAACAGGGGGGAAAAAGCATCACAAAAACCATGAATAAAATCAAATAAAATACTGTTGAGCCCTACTCTGCAAAAATGCCAATTAGGGTTCCTGTTTTGGCAAGAGAAAGAAGAAAAGATAAAAGAGAGTGTGTAAGTAAAATGTCTTTCGAGGAAGAGATAGGGGAAAGAAAAAAAGAGGATATGTTTACTTTGTACTATTGCAGCCCAACTATTGCCTTGTCACTGCCATCACTGCCATTGTCACACACCAATTAGAAGCTTCATTCTGACAGTTCCAATTACTGAATAAGATAGTTCATTTAAATTCCACTTCTTTTCATATCCCATACAATTACCTATCTATATGTTTCATGTACTGTATATAAATGTCGTTTTGAGTTAGGTTACTGTTCTGTGGCATTTTACATTTTTTTTGTTGTTTTCTTTATGTAATCAATCATTATTATACAAAAGTAATCGGAAACCTAAAAAAAAATTGCTTTAGGGGAACCAGAGGCGTCAGAGCCTCTTAGAGAGTGGGGGGGTTGACATGGGGGGGGTCATGCACGCGTGCAAAGCGCGCGAGAAAAATGGTGGTTTTTCGCGGATTTGATCGCGTTTTATTCGGGTTTCCGCGGTTTATTTCTTTGCAAGCTGTATACCATTTTAAAGCTAAGATTCTTGTGATTCCGAATCCGCAAACCATTTGATTATAGCACCGAAACTCACGCCGCAAACAACGCAGAAGTCCGACATAAACAATAAAGGTTTCCGCGGTTTATTTTTTTGCTAAACAATCAGGAACGGCACACTACACTTTCCCTTTGCCTCTCTCCACAAGCACCAGCCAGCAAGATAGTCTATATAGTTATAGTAGATGGACTTCTTGGTACCAACACTCCAACAGACAGACAACACCAGTATCATATAATCATTCAGTTCCAAAAGCTTTTCAGTTAATCTACATAATTTTACACCACTGTCTACTACTACAGCAACTTGCACGCATCGATCCAGACCCCAGTGTTAGGAAACAGTGGTTCTGGTTCACGTAGCCACTAGCCCACAACACTGCAACAGTGTACATTAGCCAGCAGGCAGCATAGCATTAGCATCCATTCCATCATCATTACTCTAACTCAGGGGTCCTCAAATAGAAATCTTGAAGGTCCACAAATATTTTTTTGAAACAGGTCCGGGTCCGGAAAAACAAATAGGCTTTATATATATATATATATATATATATATATATATATATATATATATATATATATATATATACACACACACACACACACACACACACACACACACACACACACACACACACATAAATGGTCTGTTTCCAGATTCTTTATTAAAAGGGTCTTAGGTCCTTAAATTATGAGTCATCTGGCCTGGTGGACTCCTCCCAAATCACTTGGGGACCTCATTTGACTGAAGAGCAACAACCCATTGAAGGGAGATTACAGAATGTAATAAATCAAAGTGGAGCAGAGATATTTTGCGCTAATGTTTGTTGCTTTGTTTTCTTTTAACAAACTGGGATCATTTTCAAATAATTTATGCTTGTGTCACAACATGAATATCGATCTGAAAACAAGTATCGCGCGTATAAGCAGCTTGTAGCTCACTCCTGTACCGAGTAGGGCAGGCTACTGCGTGCAGCTCACAGCTAGCTTTGCTGCATGCTGCATATCCATGCAGAAAGAGAGAGGCGGAGGCACGTCGCGACAAACTCTCTGGAGAGAAGATTACAATCCTGCAAAAGTATTCACGTTGATGTTGTTGATGTTGTTGTGCGTGAATGAAACCCACTGGTTTATAGTTGCGCTGTTGCAGGCTGCAGCTCCGAACGCTTCGAGTACTACTTGGATGCTTCCGTGGTCTGTGGAATGAACTCTAGTGACCCAGCTGGCAACAGCCTATCAGCGTGTCGTTGTCATAGAGATGACATCCCATAATACTCTGTGGGCCGGCATCAGCCAATCAGCTCGTCGTTGTCTCTCTCTCTCTCTCCCACACACACACGCACAGCGCATGCAATGAAGTGAAACGAAACGTGGAGATATTTTTCCCTTTTTTCTTTTTTTTTTTTACTATAATTCGTCCTGGGTCCGGTCGGCGGTGCCTCGCGGTCCGGACATGGACCGCGGTCCGCCTATTGAGGACCCCTGCTCTAACTGTAATATATAGCCACGAGTCACGACTCACCAAGTCTTGAGTTAGGATGAGAGGAGCAGAGAACGATGTTTAATGCCTTTATAGCCTACATGGTCTTGTCTTGATGTTATTCCTTTATGCCTGTAGTGTGTTGTTCATTTCACCATGAGTCCATAATACGCGCGGAAGACAGAGAGGTAAAGGGACTTCCTATGAAAGCCATTTCCTCTCTGCACAGAAGCGTATTTCAAAACAAGAGTCTTTATTTTATTTTTGTTCATGTACAATCGATCATTCAACATGTTTATTTTGAAATTGTCCTGGAAATATAAGTAGCCATAGCCCCTACTACGCGTTTGCAGCGCAGGGGAGGGAAAAAATAAAAAAAAGCACCCCGGCCGGCCAAAAAGGTGGGGGGGATGAGATCACGGTTTTATGAAAGTGGGGGTGTCCCGTCATACTCACAATGAATGGGCGTGACGCGCCTGAGGGGAACTAACTTTAGACCTGGCTGACGAACCAGAGGGTTTTACCACACCTCTGACAAACAGGCCTGTATACAGTATATTTCTCTGCACATATTTTGATGATATTCGCATAGAAACACTTCTACACGTGAACCTCTGATGTCACCTGCTCTGCCCAAATCGGTGAAAATTTGGAGAAAAGCCATACATTCGTGATTTTATGTCATGAATGTATGTCATTTTTAGTTTTTAGATTGCGTCACCCTGTCATCATTTAGATTTCTTTTTTCATCCAATCTGGATATGAAATATAGTTTTGAGACTGCTAAATGTTGGGAGGCATGGTAGAGGATAATGATTTAAAGAGGTCATTACGAGCTTAGTTTGTCAACAGCCCTCACACATGCAATGCTTTATTTCCCCCTTAAGACTTCACAACTTGAAAACAGGACTTGTCAGCATAACTTTGTAGCTAAAACATAAACCCTATATAATGTGCTCACTTGTGAGTTTGTAGATCAGCTATTTGCAGAATTTTCGCCAATTATGACATGCCCAGAATTGGGGATGTTAGGGTAATAGGGTTACTAATAATAATGTGGTTAAAAACCATTCCCATATGTTTTTGTCAGCAAAACTGACAAACGTTTATAATTTGAAGACCGTTATGAGGAAGGACAGTTTGTTCAATGTGAACGTCCTGCTAGATATGTAATTGGTCCAATCTGCAGATACACATTTTTTACGTCACACACGTGTTGTTTCCCAATAACACAGCTTGCTGACACACAATAAAGGGGCATGGAGTTAATATCGTCACTGTCGGGCAGAAACCTTGTGTCTCCAAGTTTCAAATTTGTAAATTTCTTCGCAAAGTATAGCGCTGCTTCACCATACAAGGCTGTTTAACAAAAGTAGTGAAAACAGCCGATCTACAAGCACACAACGCCTCGCACCCCGGGGCGTTGTGTGCTTGTAGATCGGCTGTTTTCACTAGTTTAGTTCATTTTTTAAATGATAAATACAAAACGAACGCTTTTGGACATACTGTACAAGGTTTCCACCCAACAACGACGATACTGTATATTCAGTGCTGTTACCTTTCTTTTCCTGATATTCTACCGATCTCAGTAGAGCAGATCACATTATTGGTTATTGTGGGATTTTAATCTTTATGCTTGATTAAGTGATGAAATATGTCAACTGATGGTCTGTGGAAAAACTCCTTCTCATCAGTTCCTTCCTACAGTAGTTCAAATCTACAGTGAATCTTATCATTAGGGACCAGGGAAACCTGTGCCAATGCAGTTCAGTGTGCCCTGTCTGGGGCTTTCACAATGTGAATGCTCTGCCACAGGACTGTTGCATCTCATCCTGTGTGTTGGTAAGTCAACCCTGTAACCTATCTGTGTGTGTGTGTGTGTGTGTGTGTGTGTGTGTGTGTGTGTGTGTGTGTGTGTGTGTGTGTGTGTGTGCGTGCGTGTGCGCGTGTGCGCGCGCGCGCGCGTGCGTGCGTGTGTGTGTGTGTGTGTGTGTGTGTGTGTGTGTGTGTGCATGCCTCTGTAGAGAAAAGGAGAGGTAGAGAGAGAGAGAGAGAGAGAGATTATGTACAATAGAAGCATTTAAGACAGGGGGGTACCCACGTGATGTTTTGGGGGGTCCCTAGATGACAGTGAAGTGACAATTTAAGGACTGAAGGATTTAAGAATTCAATTTTAAATTTGAATACAAAAACAAATAGAAGAGGGAAAAAAAGACCTGTACTGCATCAACGAAGCATCAACTGGTCAAACATTGGTCAGACAGTGAACATTGTGAAAATAGCCAATCTACAAGCTCCCTGTGAGGCGTTTTGAGCTTGTAGATCTGCTATTTTCACTATATTTATCTGTGGAACCGATTCAAACAAAATGTAATAGCTCAACAACTACAATTCCAAGTGCTTGTCAGGGTGGGGGTTGAGAACCACTGCTATAGTGCAGAGTGATGGAACTGTGCATGTGTGTGTGTGTGTGTGTGTGTGTGTGTGTGTGTGTGTGTGTGTGTGTGTGTGTGTGTGTGTGTGTGTGTGTGTGTGTGTGTGTTCTCTCTGATGACCACTGCAGCAGCAGTCTCCTCGCTCGCGCATTCATCACAAAGAGCTCATGAAGAGGACTCTCGGGAGACCCACGTACGCTTTCGAGGCCAGGCAACATGTTGTAAGTGTGTGTGGCGATGGATGGATGGACGGATGTGTGTGTGCGTTCATCTGAGTGTGTGTGTGCGTACATGCATGTGCGTGCATCTGTTAGTGCTGCAACTATCGATTATTTTGTTTTCGATTATTCTATCAATTGCTTCTTTGATTCATCGGATAATCTCGAATCACCTTTTGGCACCAGTAAACCACAGCCACTGCTATATCGCCGAATCGACACGAAAACTATTATAATTGTCTATGTCGAAATTGATTGGTATTATTCATCATTTAAGCACTATTTTATTCTTAATATAATTTCATATCTTCCTTCAGTCCTAGGCTATTTAACTGTTGCACCTCTAGCATATGCGTCTGTGTGTCTGTGTGTCTGTGTGCGTGCGACCGACTGACTGGGGGGTGTCAATTCACAAAGTGTCACAAACTACCAACCGCTCCCGGGGGACCTGGTGGGACCGCACACTGGGGGGAAAATCCATTTAACACCTTATTGTGTATCATTATTTTATGCTTTAACTATTGAAAAATAGCAGATCTACAAGCTCGCAGCGCGGCACTCGTGAAACTCGTGAAACCCTTTAAACTTGAGAACAAAAGAATGTATGTACTTATCAGAAATATTTTAATAACACATTTCCCTTTTGCAAATAGTCTTATTTCCTTTCTTACGGTTATTTAAACTGTAAGAAAAAATATTACAACCAATTAAATAACGTTTGTTATTCAGAACCTTTTAATAATTGCAATTATTAATATAATATAAAAACTTCTCTTAAATGAGTGTATTCATCAAAATGAAAGATGATTCAGCATAATTTGAGTAGCAAATACCTAATAAAAAAATATGAATGGTGATTCACATAGTTCAACTTACCCCAAGGCATGTGGTTCATCTTGCCCCAGAGCCACCATTTTGACAAAACCTGGCTAGCTTGATGCTTAAGGCTCATCTTTAGCTAAATGATTCACATAGTTTTATACATTGGGCTATCACCAACATACATGCTATATAAGTTTAGACCTGGGTACATTTGCTTTAACATAAAAATCATTATACCATAAAAGTCAAAAATTGACTTTGACCAGCAAAAAACACTTTTTGGGGTAGAAATATGCTTTCCACTTTGCCCAGGTGTCTGTAAACTCCGCAGCCAGGTGGAAATGATGTTTGTGTTCTTATTTTAAGGTCAAATGACAACTCATGTGTATAGTTTTAAAGATAAAGGGGGTGGTTCATCTTACTCAGCGGTTCATATTACCCATCTTACCCTCCCCCTACATAGCCAAATAGGGCCAAACCTGAAGTGACTCACCCCCAGGAAATGAGGGAGGGGTCTGAAAATTTGAACCCGCAATTTTCTGATAGTTTGGACCCTATAGAAGCCAAAACAGCAAAACAAAACTATTTTGGCACAAAAATCCCATGGAAGCTGTATTTTCGACATAGCATACCGCATTATACCACTTTATGTATCTCATATTAAAAATCATATATAGGGCCTTTAGAGTGCTTTTATTTTGGCACCGGCACGTCCCAAAATAAAATCACTCTGCAAGAGTTATGATATGGCTAGAAAATCCGTGTACCTAACAATGTAAAAATGGCCTTTTTTTTCAATATTTAAAAACATAAAAAAAACGGAATAATGAGTAATTTTTTTTCAATTTATAACTTTTAGCGCAGAAGCAAAGGTTGAGAAAATGGAAAAAGGCATCTTGGAGCACCAATTTATATTTTTCATTTGTTTACTTAATTAGCAAAACTTAAAAAATGAAAAATGGCTCTTTTGTTCAATATTTAAAAAATTAAAAAAACTAAAAAACGAATAATGAGTCCTTTTTTTCCCAATGTTGACCTTTTTGCAAAATCAAAGGTTGAGAAAATGGAAAAAGGCATTTTGGAGCCCCAATTCCTATTTTTCATTTAGTCTATTTTTCATTTTCTCGTTCTGAACGCTATACCGGAAATAAATGAATAAATTAAATAAATTAAAATTAAGGAAAAGGACTCATTTTCCAATTTATGTTCTTGTGTTTTGAATAGAGAATAGAAAACTCAGATTACGACCTGAGAATCACCATTTATTCATTTATCTATTAATCTATGTATTTATTTATGTTGACCGCGTGGCTTTTCATGCCTGAGACGGGTAGGAAGCACTCGGTTGTGTAAGCGTGGACCGTGCGGCATGCTCCTGCTTTGGGATTTTTTTTCCGGGCGGACGGTCATTTATTGACGTCACGTGCACGCGCGTGCACGCGCCTCTAGAGGCTATTTAGATAGAAAGGATGTCAGCAGATCTAATGGTGGGAAAACAATAGTTTTCTAGTCTTAATTACATTTGCATTGTTACTTAAGATTTTATGTTCTATTTTCTTTAAATTCATTTAGAAAATACAGCACTGCAGTAGGCTAGAGAAACAAAGTTTGCCTTGAACGAATCTCAAACACTAAATACCACAGTAATGGATGAGGACACACACACATCGATTCGACACATGCACATGCAGTCACAGCTGGAAACCTAAGTAGGCTATATATCCATATGAATAGAGGCTTGAGGACGCTCACACATTCACCACTAGAAACCTGTTATGCATAGTAGTAGCCACTGATTAAAGTATAGCTTGTAGTTATCGCGGATTCGCGGGGTGGGGGGTTGTCGCGGCTCTCGCGGGGGGGGTATGCACGCGGTTACACGGTCGGGTCGTGCACCGTTCAGTGCCGTCCGTGCGCGTGCATGTGGGGAAATATTTCCGGCCACACGGCGTCCGGTCGCGTCCGGCCCCCAAAGCACTACTGCCGGGCCACCAGGGGTCCGCCGTTCGCGGACCACCAGCGGTGGCGCCTTTCCCCATTAATGAATAGTAGGCCTATATACCTGAACAAATTAATTCTGTAATGTATTGCTGGCCTAATAGGCCTATGTCTGACTTTGAGTATAGCCTATCTACAAAAGTGCTATAGCCTATCGTATGTAAATTATATTATTATTATTAGCCTATTATTATTATTATCATCAAACCTGGTGTTTACACTGGGTCCCCATCAATGCGCGCGTACCTCTCCCATTCATGTCGTGTGGTCTGATTACAAACCAACGTTGTGATGGCCAATTAATAATGTTTGCTCACCCAGTGGGGTGCTAATGACCCTTATTCATACAGCGATGCATGGGCCATTTAAGGACTGTTGAGGGATTCATAACTTTTGCCCTGTGTTGTGAAAATAATAATTAAAACTCAACAATGTATTTCCTGCACGGGGCTTCACAAAGCGACGCGTTGTGAGCTTGTAATTACATACAGTAGGCTCTGGACGGTTGTGCATACATACATGTTGGCAGCGGACGGTCATTTATTGACGTCACGTGCACGCGCGTGCACGCGCCTCTAGAGGCTATTTAGATAGAAAGGATGTCAGCAGATCTAATGGTGGGAAAACAATAGTTTTCTAGTCTTAATTACATTTGCATTGTTACTTAAGATTTTATGTTCTACTTTCTTTAAATTAATTTAGAAAATACAGCGCTGCAGTAGGATATAACAAAGTTTGCCTTGAACGAATCTCAAACACTAAATACCACAGTAATGGATGAGGACACACACACATCGACACATGCACATGCAGTCACAGCTGGAAACCTAAGTAGGCTATATATCCATATGAATAGAGGCTTGAGGACGCTCTCACACATTCACCACTAGAAACCTGTTATGCATAGTAGTAGCCACTGATTAAAGTATTGCTTGTAGTTATCGCGGATTTGCGGGGTGGGGGGTTGTCGCGGCTCTCGCGGGGGGGTATGCACGCGTTTACACGGTCGTGCACCGTTCGGTGCCGTCCGTGCATGTGGGGAAATATTTCCGGCCACACGGCGTCCGGTTCCGTCCGGCCCCCAAAGCACCACTGGGTTGCATACATACACATACAGACAGACAGACAGTTACAGACAGCTTGTTCCCCGGGCGCGCTACGGCCGAAAACAGCGCCTGTTGCGTCCTGAGAACATGGTCATCATCATCACTGCTGCTGGATTGAATGAACCGTTCGCACAACAACCACACATGCACGCGCGCGCGCGCGACACACACACACACACACACACACACACACACACACACACACACACACACACACACACACACACACACACACACACACGTGCGTAACGGTGCGTTATGTCAGTGTTTCTCAACCAGTGGGTCCGGTGACCGCCAGTGGTCCTTGAGGAGGTGCAGGTGGTCCCCATCTAAATGATGCCATAGTTGACAACCTGCACCCTTATATGGATCTTTGCTTGCCACACCGCTGTTTTTCTCTGCAAGCGCCACCGTGCGCTCCGTGCCAGATAGAGATGGATGGACAGACCAGACACACAGACGGACGGACGGACGGACGGACGGATGCGCTCCGTGCAAGCTAATTCATATTGGATTAAACAAACAAAACAGAGTAATTTGGAGTGAATGTCATTGCCCGCGGTAAGCTAAATGATTGATTGATTGATTGAAGACTTTATTAGAAGTTTGCATAGGAAAAGGTACAGTTTCATGACGGTACAGTTCACTGGTACAAGGTCTACTAAAAGGAGATCCATGAAAAGACTAAGCTTATTTCCACTGGAAACCATTGAAGTATCTCATATAACATTGAATGACAGACAGATAGAACACAGTACTATGCAGTAGATATGTAAAGAAAAACAAAACAAAGACAGTAATTCTTAAACAAACAGTATATACAAAGAAGGGGCAGGGGAGGGTAGGGTTGGGGCTAGGTTCATTATTACCAGTTGCGAACGGCTGCTGCCTGTAAGTGGCTTTTCAGGGCAATTTTAAAGGATGCAAGTGATCCACACTCCTTTATGGCCTTCGGTAAGGCTTTCCACATTTTGGTGGTATAGCAGAAAAAAGAGTTTGACCCTTTGTTGGTTTTGACTCTGGGTTGAAAGTGATCTGTGGCGCTGCCTCTGGTGTTGTAATTATGGACATCCTTAATGTTTATAAAGTATTTTGACAGGTACTTGGGTATCATAGTGGTGTAGTGTATCTTGTACACCAGGCCCATTGCAAGCTGCTGTACTCTGTCATCTACTCTGAGCCACCCCACTCTTAATTGGTGAGTAGCGGTGAGGTGAGTCTGATAGGGAAGGCTAAGCAGGACCCTAATTAGTTTATTTTGGGCTGTTTGGAGTTTAGTTTTCAGGGCTTGTGGGGCGTCACGATACCATACGTGGATTCCGTAGTCAAAGAGGGGCTGGATTATTGCACCAGCTATGGTCTTCAGTGTGTTAAAATTGACCATCGGGGCTATCCTCTGTAGGAAACGAGTTCGTTGGTTGATTTTATTTATTACTTTAGAAGTCATCTTTTCACTGGAAAGATTAGCTTCCAGGATACATCCTAAGTAAGAGATTTCGTTTTTTCGTGTTATGACCTTGTCACCCACTTTGATTGTGAAGTTATCGACCTTTTTGAGGTTATGATTTGTTCCAAAGAGGATGGACTCCGTTTTTCCCAGGTGAATTGATAATTTGTTGTCGTTAAGCCATGTGCAGATCTTACTTAGTTCAGAGTTAAGTGTCTTCTCAACCTGCAAGTGGTCCTTGCCCGAGACTAGGAGAGCCGAGTCATCCGCGAACAGGAACAGGTTGCAGTCACAAGCAGATGCCATGTCGTTCACGTATATTAGGAACAACAGAGGCCCCAGTATGCTACCTTGAGGAACACCACAGCTTACTGGGAGGGGGGGGGGGACATGGTACCGTTAATCTCCACCACCTGTTCCCTCCCCACCAGGTAAGATTGCATCCAACTCACTGCTGCGCTGTCAAGACCGATGGCTTTTAGTTTCTCAATCAGAATAGAATGATTTACGGTATCAAATGCCTTCTGGAGGTCCATCATGACCATGCCGCTATATTTGGTGGGAGAGTTACATGAAACCAAATGGACCCGCATGCGTTCATGTGGGTTAATGTCGGGTGGGTACATTTGTTTTATCCTTACAGTATAAGGTGGTCCATGCAACTCTTTAGCTGGGGACCACCTGACCTGGGATCCCCTCAAGGACCACTGGTTGAAAAGCACTGTCTTATGGACCTATTTAGACTCAGACAGACAGACGGGGAGAGAGAGAGAAGAAGGAAAGAAGTACCGCAGCAGCAGCGGTGACACTTAAGGCCTACTTTTTACAACATTGTCCCTGCACTTATTGACATTTGACAGTGCAAATCTTATCACTAAGACAAAGCCCTATAGCCTATAATATTATAGCCTATTTGGCTATAACATGTTTATTATGTACAAGTAGTTCAATTCAAAATAGATTGCTGTAAGGTGCGTTTACGCACATGATTGTCATGTCTGTGTCTGTCTGTCTGTCTGTCTGTCTGTCTGTCTGTCTGTCTGTCTGTCTGTCTGTCTGTCTGTCTGTCTGTAACCTACTTAAGTCCCCTCTCCCCACCATGCGTTCCCTCGCTCTAACACCCACAATCAGAGGCCGGGTCAGGGGTTTTCGGTCCACGAGCGCGATGCCGTGGTCGGCGGAGCTCCACGGAATTCCACGGAATTCCATTCACTTCAAAAGCTGTGTGTGGGGGGAATAGAGGCGCGCAGCGCACAAAATAGGTAGCCTATCTATTTGGGTAAAATGGATAGGTAGGCTATAGGCCAGATAAAGATGGATGGATAGACAGACCGACAGACCGACAGACGGACGGACGGACGGACGGACGGACGGACGCACAAGCTGTCTGTCCGGAGCCCACAAGCCTATACTAATATATGAATCTGAATCTCTTTCTCAGTTCTGAGTCCCGACCGTTGGAGTCGCGCAGTAGGCCTATATTAATTAAAATATGTATTATTTAAATATAGTCCTAGGCTATTTCATATTGGATTAAACAAACAAAACTAATTAGGAGTGAATGTCATTGCGCGCAGTCAGTTATATGATGGAGAGTTGAAGTCCAAATGGACCCGTACGTGTTCATTTTGGTTAATTTTACGCTTACAGGTGGGTCCATTTGTTTTATGCTTACAGTTACAGATAAGGTGGTCCATTTGGTTACCAATTCCAACTCTTTAGCTGGGGACCACATTGGATCCCCTCAAAAAAAAAAAAAAAAAAAGATAAAGAAATTAATTAATTGCATAGGAAATAGTAAAATAGGCAGAACATGTAGGTGACAAAAATCAGTAAACACGTAGGTGACACATAGAGTATTAGACCTACATGATATTAATTAAACCAGTCCAGGCTACTGTCCAGCGACATGCATGCGTAAGAGCGGCCAGCAATAGGCTACATTATAGATTTACATACCCTTCATGAAACAAACTGATGATGGGAATTTGGTTCCAATTCTGTCCAATGCCAGCTCTGATGGTACTGTAATTCATTTTTAGGGTTGACAGCATGCACACAATCTGTCTATAGAAAGACTAAATACTTTTAATGTTTACAATGTCCTCCGATATACATGTGGTTATAATGTTATATGTTGTACCTCGTCAGTGCCACAGTACAGTTTAAACTATTATAGAAAAGTTACATGTGTATTGAGCTTGGATATTGGCTATGTTTACACCTGTTTTTAGCATACATGATTAACCTTTCCCAAAATAATAGATAGCAGAGCCTTTAGGATATCAAAATTCACTGTTAACCCACCCATACTTTGTTTAAATTCTTTTCAGGCAGGTTTACCAGTTGTCAATGATATAAAGATGGCAACCTTTGTGTAATACATTGATTGCTTGAAGTTTTTATTGGAGGTTTTGCAAGGGCTTATTTTCATTGATATCATTCTCTAACTCAGTGATTACCTTAATGTGCAACATTGTTTTCTCACTCAACACTGCAGAGGGTATCTGCACATTTCTAAAGGGACAATTGAAGGACTTTTTAATTTAAAATGACAAATTAAACATGGGCCAATTTGTCAAATATTAGAGGCAGAAATTGTGAAAATAGCCGATCTACATGCTTGTGAGCATGCAGATTGTGAGCATGTAGATCTGCTATTTTCACAATAGAACTGTGTTCTACAAAATGTAATGTCTCAACTCTTAGTGCTTGTCAGGGTAGGGGGTCCCCAGTTAAAATATGATTATTTTGGGGGTCACGGCCAGAAAAGGTTGAGGACCACTGCTCTTAACTCATAAAATTGAATGACAGATAGTACACAGTACTATGCACAGTAATTGTAAAGCATGCACTGGCTTATGGACCTATGGACTATAGGCTATATTAGGCCAGCAATACGCTGCAGAATTAATTTGTTCAGGTATAGGCCTACTATTCATTAATGGGGAACGGCGCCGCCGCTGGTGGTCCGCGAACGGCGGCGGACCCCCGGTGGTGGGTCGGAGGCAATGCAGGGACTCCCAGAAGCTCCCCTGAGAAGCGGGGGGTCCGTGAAGCGCTCGGCGGCCCCGCAGTGCGCGTTGTGCGGGAATGCGAGCTTGTAGTAGGTCTATATCTGCTACATCGTTAGTTGCTGGTCCTTGAGGCTCCGGTGGGCCTGGTTACCGACTCAGGGACCCCCAGAACGGCGGGGTGACAGGCAGGGAGGCGCGGACCCCCCGAAGGAAGCAGGAGCATGCCGCACGGTCCACGCTTACACAACCGAGTGCTTCCTACCCGTCTCAGGCATGAAAAGCCATCACGCGGTCAACATAAATAAATACATAGATTAATAGATAAATGAATAAATGGTGATTCTCAGGTCGTAATCTGAGTTTTCTATTCTCCATTCAAAACACAAGAACATAAATTGGAAAATGAGTCCTTTTCCTTAATTTTCATTTTTCCATTCTGAATGGATTTTTGAAAAAATACAGCATTTATTTCCGGTAGCGTTCAGAACGAGAAAATGAAAAATAGACTAAATGAAAAATAGGAATTGGGGCTCCAAAATGCCTTTTTCCATTTTCTCAACCTTTGATTTTGCAAAAAGTTCAACATTGAAAAAAAGGACTCCTTATTCGTTTTTTAGTTTTTTTAATTTTTTAAATATTGAACAAAAGAGCCATTTTTCATTTTTTAAGTTTTGCTAATTAAGTAAACAAATGAAAAATATAAATTGGTGCTCCAAGATGCCTTTCCATTTTCTCAACCTTTGCTTCTGCGCCAAAAGTTATAAATTGAAAAAAAGGACTCATTATTCGTTTTTCCGTTTTTTTTATTTTTTTAAATATTGAAAAAAGGGCCATTTTTACATTGTTTAATGAATCCAATTCATTCAATTAAGCTGTGAACGTTATTACCTGGTCTGTTGAAAGAGATCCACTCCGACCCCGGTTCGCAGCATTCGTCAAAATGACAAAATATGTTGGATCTGTACCAAATACCACCACCTGTGGCCAACAGGCCCGCGATGCCGGCGGTGATGATGGGCTCAAACGCCACGGTCACGTTGGCCAGCAGTGAGACCACCACCAGTGAAGCTGCAGCTGATGAATGCTGGAGAGGCTTCATTTCGCTGTATACAACCAACTTGTTTAATAACAATATAGTACTGTACTGCTCGTTTTTTTTTCTTCTTTTTTTCCTCCTCTTATATATCTTTTTTCTTACGTCTCTGTAACTTTGTAAATAACTGTAGGCTATACTGCTGTGCTACTACTGGACAACTGAATTTCCCCCTTGGGATAAAGCCAGGTCTAACCCGTCGTCGTGCGTCGCAATAACTCAGGAACTCTCTTTGCCGTTAGCTGCCTCGGATCAACAAGACTGTCTCTCTGTCTGTCGAAAAATAGATGTAGGCCTTTATAGCCTGAGTTTTGCTTTTGCTTTCGTTTCATACGAACGAATAAACCAATCCCTACTCTCATCGTATAACGGACAATGCCTTTGAATGTTAACTCTGAAACATTAAATGACTAAATTGCTTTAGTTTAGCCGTTCACTAACCTCGCCTACCAGGCTTTAGACTTTCACTAAACAGTTCAACTGGGATACATTTAACCTAATTATGCTTTTTCATAGCTAATTTAACTAAAAAGTTAATGAGTTGGCAGAGCAGATGATGTCAGTGGCAGTGTTCAATGAGCAACAGATTGATGTATATTTAAACCATTGTTATTAAATATAATTAAAGAGGTAGACATGATAAACTGCTTGATGGACTGGCACATTGTACTGCAGCATATACTACAGATATATATTACTGTTTCCAATAAACTAGCACAACGTTTGACAAAATATTCAACTTATACAGTAGGCCTAGGTTTTCAATTCAAGTTTCCTTCCAAATCGGTGCAATATTTCATCCCATACTTGGAGTAAGGTTTTGTGTATTAAATGCCCACTAAATTTGAGAGAGACTTTTCTTTCACTTTGTGAATAGCCAATCCATTTGGGATAGTGGTTTTGACACTAGGTGGCAGTGTGAGACTGTTGTTTACACCAGTAGTAGGCTACTTACTGTAAGGTAGTCATGAGCAGCACATGTGCCGTTTTCTCCTTGTAACTGAAAGGAATTCTTCTTCTTTACTGTATTTCAGGATACGGGTTGCTGTAGCCTGGTACTGTACCTGTACAGCTTGTTCTTTCAGGTAGTTACAAACATGTGCCCAATAAATCTCTCAAAACAGATTAACGAAACAAAACAGTGTGCTGTTTTTCATTTGACTATGGGTTCCCACCCAGATTGTGGGCCCATACTGGGGCTTTAGGCTATTATACAGGGTTTAAGATTTTTACCATCTCCATCATGTCACAGATGGGGCAAATAAGCCATCAGCCATCAGTTGTGAGTAATTTTTGAAAACTCTGTGGGAATTTTCACATGACATTTCACGTGACAAGTATGAATGAATTAATCCATAGGGTTAGGGTTACTCTTGTAAAGAGTCTCACTTCACTACCAACATGCATCTTATATTAGAGTGGGCACGTGGCTGGATGTCACAACAAAACATAGCAGAAAGAAAAATGCCACAAAACATAGCATTCAGATTTTATTGGCCAAGCTTCGCTTGACATAGTGCTCTGGTCAGCGCAACTAGATTCTCAAAGCATCCATTAATGCAGTGTTTCTCAACCACTGTGCCTGAGGACTTTGGTGTGCCCCTCGAAACTGCTTGAAAGCCAGTAGTGTATTTATCATTTTAAAAATGATTTAAACTAGTGAAAACAGCAGATCTGGTGCGAGGCGTTGTGTGCTTGTAGATCTGCTGTTGTCACTACTGTTGTGCGACTAGGGATGGGTATCGTCTGCGATACTTTTAATGGTATCGATTGCATGACGTTGATACTATCGGGTATCGGTTCATGTAAAAACAAACGATACCTCATTTCGATATTCTGGAACGCACCCCTGGCCGGTCGCATCTGTAACAGTTGGGCTACTGAGAGTTTATATCCACCTGTTTCCGCGGGAGTTTACTGGAGATTATTTGGACCTGTTTGAACCACACTACCGGTTTAACAGCAGACATACAAGTTCACGTCGCGTCGCAGATGCAAACGTTGTGAGCTTATTAAATCACACTCGGCTGCGGCGCCGGAAGCTCGGTACAGCGTCTGCGCAATGCACTATGGGGCGGTGGAAAGTCGTGGATATATTTTTTTTCTCTATTAAGCACTTGTGCTTCATCTTCTGCTCTGTAAAGCGCTTTGAGCTGCATTTCATGTCATGAAAGGTGCTATACAAATACAGTTTTATTATTATTATTATTATTATTAATGACTGCTTTAGTAGGCTACACTCGTTAGTGTGGAAAATAGCCGACAATAGCCAATAATGTTTATTATTATGATGATTATCCAACGTCTATACTCTCCGCTCCGCCACACTGTGTGATCATCATCATCACCTCTGAGCAGTTAAACTTAAATAAAAAGTATTGAAAATGGTATCGAAAAGGGTATCGTATCGATTCCCAGGTACCGAAAAAGGTATCGTATCGATTCAAAGGTGAACGATACCCATCCCTATGTGCGACAGCCTTGTATGATGAAGCAGGGATTTACTTTGCGAAGAAACATACACATTTGAAACTTGGAGATAGATACAAGGTTTCTTCCCAACAGTGACGATATTTACACCCCCGTATTATGTTGGTGTGCCCATGGATTCTTGGGACATGAAAAGTGTGCCCATGCAGAAAAAAAGGTTGAGAAACACTTCATTAATGTATCCCCCCCACCAGACACACAAGGATGCAGGTTTTTTTGGTTGTCATTTATTTAAAAATCACGGTCAATCTCCACTCGTAAGACACACAGCAACAGCCACCTTGCATTGACACAGTGTGAGGCTGCATAGTCGAGGTTGAACATTAGCATCGATTGCCTGACTTATATTTAGTTGTGTGTCGTGTCTTGCCCTGAAAATAGCAGACACCGGCGCACAACAAAATTATAAATCAGGCCCATTATTTCATTCCAGTTTGACGTTCTTGATCAGTGCAAGTTATGAAGATGAGAAAGTGTCCGAGCGACCCTGTCCAGCCTGAGTATACTCAGCCTGTCCATGGCGCGTGTTTGCATCAACCACTAAGTTGTTCGTTGGCACGTTCAGATAGCAGCAGCACCAACTGAAACCCAGATCATTTTTTACGAACATGAAAATCGAATCATGATCTCGGTCACGTGCCTATGCTGAACAAGCGGCGTGGCGACGACCGTCGACGGAGGGCGAGCGGCTTCAGGGGTTGTGTTTCTTGAAGATGCTGATGTACTCCTGCACGTCGTCCAGGGAACCCATGACCACGGGCACGCGCTGGTGGATGCCGGTGGGCTGGATGTCCAGGACGTTCTCGGCTCCCGTCGTGGCCAGGCCGCCGGCCTGCTCGATGATGTAGGACATGGGGTTGCACTCGTACAGCAGCCTCAGCTGGAACGCACGAAGGAAAACAGAGAGAAAAGAGTCAATACACGTAGTAAATGCAAGAATAGTTCAAACCTTTTGTTGCAAAGGGGTTACTAGACACAGATTGTTGCCGTTCATTCGTTTTAAATCGTCGCTGTCAGGTGGAAATGTCCAAAACCCTTACTTTTCCAGGAAATGGAGAAAAGAACCCGTGTTCCAATGGATATAGTTGTATGCCATTTAATGTTTCAAAGAACTGAGTACAAAGGACCCAAATGGAAACAAGCCATAGTGCTTTCTTGGGTTTAAATCCTCTTAGGAGACCTTGTATTGAACTGTACTTTCAGTACTTGCTTTTTTCTGCAATCTGCTAATAATAATTATTATTCAGTCAATCCAATGCAGTTATTACTACAAGCTCGATATTTTTCATTGGTTAAATATTTATAAAATCCAAAGACCCCTTTCAACGTGGCAGTCCTGTTTTGGGTATGTCATTAAACATTTTCAAAAGGCAAAAATAGCCGATCCTCAAGTGCACAACGTGCCACTGTGAGGCACATTGCGAACTTGTAGCTATTTTCGCTACTTCTCTCTCTCTCTCTCTATGCTGTAATACAACAAAGTATAGAAAAGAGGGTGTTCATTTATGAAAAACAAAAAGATGAAATATAGAGATATAATGTAAGGTGGTTGTTGTACTTCACCTTGCCCTTTGGACTCTTGACGTTGGCGGGATATAAGAAGATTCCTCCATACACTAAAGTACGGTGAACATCAGCCACCATGGATCCAATATACCTGCTACCGTATGCAGCGCTGCCATCCTGCAAAGAACACACAACAATGTCAAGCAAACTCTAAGCCAGGGGTTCCCACACTTTTTTGTCTCAGGGCACCCCATAAATATTTAGTTTTTAATCCGAGGCACCCCTACATTATAATTTTCACTCTTAGAACCTTATATTTATAGCATACTGTTGTTGTCGGATGGAAACCTTATATGACCAAAACCGTTTGTTTTGTATTTATCATCTATAAAATGTACTAAACTAGTGAAAACAGCTGATCTACAAGCACACATCGCGAGGCGTTGTGTGCTTGTAGATCGGCTGTTTTCACGAGTTTTGTGCGACAGTCTTGTATGATGAAGCAGGGCTTTGCTTTACCAAAAGATGTACACATTTGAAACTTGGAGATACAAGGTTTCTGCCCGACAGTGACGATATTTTAATGATTATGTTGCGAGGAAAACGTTGAGATAATAGCCATTTTGGTTAGAACTGACTGAAAATATTTTTTTTTTTCAAGTGTCCAAATAAATTCCAAATATTATCAAAATATTCGCGGCACCCCTGGACTGCCATCGCGGCACCCCAGGGTGCCCCGTCACCCACTTTGAAAACCCCTGCTCTAAGCTACTGTGATCAATTCATAACATTCATAACATGGACTAACAAAAAGCCTTGCCCTTTGGGCCTATGAGGGTCCATTTTAATGTACTTGTTCAGCTGTGCCCAAAGTTTGAATTAAATTAGGAACCATCATAATCGCAACGCATAATGGTTTCAGGTTCATCCAATATGGACAAACCGGTTATGGGTTTTGGCATTGCGACACATTCATTGTGAGCTGCTGTGAGCTTGAAGATCACGCACAGACCTTTCGTAAAGTAAAGCCCTGCTTCATCATACAAGGCGGTTGCACAAAAGTAGTGAAAACAGCAGATCTACAAGCACATAACGCCTCGTGGTGCGAGGCGTTCTGTGCTTGTAGATCGGCTGTTTTCACTAGTTTAAATCATTTTTTAAATGATAAACGATGCAAAACGAACAGTTTTGGACATACAGGGTTTTCACCCGACAACGACGATATAGTAGTCAACTGAATTAAACATTGTCCTCTCTATACAGAAGTGCAGGGTACATAATTCAATTGAAGTTCTAGATTTAAATTCTATTGCGTACTAAGTCACCTCTGGGAATTTCTTCTTCTGCAGGTACTCTGTTACGTCTGGGTTGAACTGCTGTGCATATCCTTCATTCAGACTGTAGATCTTCCCCTTCTTCTTTATCTTAACATCTTTGTCCACCAGGATGAACTCACCAATGGCCTGTAGAACACACACACACACACACACACACACACACACACACACACACACACACACACACACACACACACACACACACAAAAGAAAAACTTTTTGCATCTGCTTTTGCTTTTGCAGCTGTACTGATCGTTGTACATACGCAGCGTATGTACTTCAGACACAGGAAATGCATAACCACAAAGAGGCCTCAAACGCTTGCAAACTTTCCAGTGCACCTGCAGTCATTTCAACCAGTCAATATCGTTCCTTCTTTAACCAGGCCAAGTGATAATATATTAAGCCTGTGAGTTGTTCAACATATATTACGTTCTTTTACATTTCACATGTTCAACATTGAACATTGTGGATGCTCTTTGTACGGTTAAATGATCCCCATATGTATTCATTGCTTAGCAGATACAGTAGTTGCTCCATTTATTATCAACAAAGTTGGCAGGGTGTGTAGCAACCAATAATTAATAACGGCTCATAATGTAATAAAAAATGTAATAAAAACTCATAATGTAATATTCAGCTCATTATGTAATAAAAAACGAGCGCAAATTACATTACAGGTAATTTAGCCTCCAAAAAACGACTTTGGATTTAGGATTTATTATGTTCCACAGTCAAGGAAATACATGGCATGATGTGGATTAAAATAAAATAAAATAAAATAATAAATCTTAAACTAATTTCAACAAAAACACCAGGGCCTTCCTTGTTATATAGTTTCTATGTACAGATAATTTTTTGATGTGATATTTTTTAGACTGATGCTTAATGGTTTACTAGTGATCATAGTTGGTTATATTACATTTGATTTATGTATGTGATTACCTTGCTTATTGTAAAAGGAATCGCTCCGGATAAAGGGTGTCTGCTAAATGCCTTCATTGTGAAAAAAGTAATTGTAAAAAATCCTCAGTGTCAAAACCAAATACATACAAAGTACATAATCAGTTAAATGATGTGCTACAGCTACAGTATTCATCATTAGCATCATTAGCATTAAATAACAATGATACATGAATACTCCCAAGAAATAGCTCTCTCTCATCTCAGCAGCACTTTGGCCTGGTGAGAAAACAGTTTACTTAATGGACCAATAAAGATGTGTCTTTAAAAGCCACAGGTCACATTCCACTGGGTGAACAGCAGGGACGTGCAGAGAATATTAGAGAGGCAGGGGCTGACATTTCTAAAAGTGCCTTTTGGTGAGAATGGGCTAAAGTGGTTTATGCATGTTTTATAATATAATGTATACCTGCAAAGTAACTAGTAATTAAAGTTCTCAAATAAATGTAATGGGGTAAAAGTACAGTATTTGCCTCTGAGATGTAATGGAGTGGAAGTAATGTTATTATAAATTGGAAATACTCAAGTAAAGTACAAATACTTCAACATTGTACTTAAGTACATTACTTAAGTAAATGTACTTAGTTTCTTTAGGGTGCCCTCAGACCAAAATATGGTCGGCAGTGGATAAACTCTTCTGGTGCGCGGCTAGCTAAAAACGCAGAGAGCGTGTTCCGTCCCAAAGCCAGTGACGCGTCTGTCACTCACTTCCCGCACCGCCCTCCCTCTGTAGCCTGTCCTGTAGACTAGCGTAGCGATCCTTTGTCTGCAGAGGTACACGTTGCGACTTGCGAGGTTATCGATTTAATAGGCTTTATTATCATCATCTTTTACGTGTCAACTCTATAATGGACAGGCGAAGGGTACTCGCTCTTGCTTTATTGGAAGGGGAGATGCAACAAGCTAAAAAGAGAAGAGTTTGGGTGCATGAGACTCTTCAAAACAAAACATCTCCCTGTCCCTTCCTGATTCTCAGAATGTTACGCCTTCGACTCACCCGATTGGACAGAGGGGGGAAACCAGAATCTGCGTGGAGAATTTCTTTGCTCCAGCATAAACGCAAGGTCTGCGCGACATGAAACCGCCCCCTTCTCATTGAAATGCATTGGCGGAACGCGGATTCCACTCTCATAGGTATTTTGGTCTGAGGGCACCCTTACACCACTGTCAGGGGTCTTCAATGTTTTCAGTCCGGCGACCCCCAAACCGATGGGGAGATGGAGCAGGGACCCCCTACCACCTCGTAGGGTGGGGGGGTCGGGGCTACGACATATTTTTTTATTTTAAACATACAAGTTACAGGGCCGTACCACTACCATTTCTAAACATACTACTTATTAACTGAGAACCAATGTCAATAATATCAACAATCTGTCAATTGCATAGTAATCATGTATTCAAGCTATTCAAAATGGATAAATTTATTTTCTAACAAATGTGAGGACCCCCTGTTGAAGACCCCTGAAGGGCACTAACTGTTAGTGCTCAGTAACTAAGTAGATTTACTTAATTACTGTTATAGTGACTAACAGTAATTAAGTAAATCTACTTAGTTACTTTACATCACTGACACACAGAGTGTGGACCGCACTGTGAGCTTGTACATCTGCTATTTGTCCACCGGCACACCACCATTACCTTTTTTACATTTATGGCATTCATTTTACTGGAAATGTTATATTTTCTTTTTTTCTTTTTACAAATCTTTTGAAATAATAATTGTAGTTTAAATTTCAACACATTAAATGGATTCAGCATCATGACAAACCCCTAGTTAAACCCCTCACATCCTACTTAAAACTTAATTTTTTTCCTGGGTATTTTCCTCCTGTATAGAAAGTCGATGGGAGCCCAACTTGATTTGGCCACTGTGGGTATTTGCAGTGAGCAGATCATGGTAGATTTTTTATCCTGGCTATAGTAGACCTAATTTCCTAACAGAATCAGTTGAAAAACTAAATCAAACAATTTTGTCCAACCTGAGTGTATTTTTTCCCTAGATTTCTCCACACAAACACATTTTATGTCAGCCAATAAAGTAGGGATGCAAGTATGCAAAACTAAGACTAGTATTGCATATACAAGTTTTTTTTTCTATTATCCTACATTTCTTAGATTCTATAAATCAAATCGTTCCTTGAAGTATATACTGTAGAAAAGTCAAATAAAAATTAAACAGAAAGTCAGTTTCTCACTAAAACGACATTATGCACTCGTAAATTTAACTAAAATTAATGTAACATAAAAGACATCACTCACTCACTCACTCAGGAGTGAAAACATAATCCCTCGCCTTTGGCTTTCCGGCATTGATAATAAGGTTGTATCGTTCCCTTGTAGCATCCAATAGAACTTGCCAAATGTTACAGATGAAAGTCTAGCGTGCTCTGTATTGTCTTGCATCCTTTGACAGAGAAGACTTTCTCTGTCTTGGGGAAGTATTCAAGCTCTTTGGCCACCATGTCGGCCACGTCGTGGTCTGGTTCCAGGCCCCTGGTGGCCATTTCAGCCTTAACACACAGGACAACATGTTTGTATTCCAGAGGGAGAAAGGGCACGAAGAAGTCCACCAGGTTCTTGTCTATCAGGTTGGTATGCCACAGCCCACCTACACCACGAGGTTGAAAAAAAAAAAAAAAAGACATGGGGGTTGGGGCAGTCAACATTTGTATTTATATAACCCCCACTATAGTTTGTGGGCCAGTCTCCCCAGGGATCTATACTTGGTCCTCTCCTTTTCTCTCTCAATACCAAAACTCCTAGCTGAAAATAAATCTGTTTGCATATTTCTCCAGAATGCCTACTATGACATGCCCAGAATAGGGACGCTAGGTTTCCTGTCCTTGATCAAATCTAATTTTAATGACAACGTCCCTCTCTTTGTACAGTATTGGCATTTCAGTAAGGTATTAATGTGTAGTGTACTCACTTTGCTTGCTATTGACCACCGCCAGAGAGAGAGCCATTTGCAGGTCTTTCAGTTTGATCTCCTCCCTGTCTCGTCCTGCGTTCCAGAAATCCAGTGTTACAGAGTTGATGCTGGCCCCTCCGGTATTACTATTGCAAACAAAATATCCCAAATGTGTTCACAATTGAGTATTACAATATAAATGTAATAAGAGCAAGTTAATTACTTGCACCAGCAGAGCATGCAAGTACTGCGTTCGGCTGTGTATGTAGGTAGAGGTGGAAAATACTTGAGTATTTACTCAAGAGTAGTAATGATACTTGTACTCGTTACTTTTCATTTGGACAATGAGTAAGAGTAGTTTAAATTCAGTAAATAAGTACAGTAAATACAGTATAAGTGTATGGTACTGTATACCGGTATTCACATTTTAAAAAAGTGAACAATTAAGGACTTTTTACACCTTTTTAGTACCTCTGGTTAAAAATAGGCCAAATTGTCAAATAATAGAGGCCAAAATTGTGAAAATAGCAAATATACATGCTCACCACGCCTCTGTGGCATTGTGAGCATGTTCCACAATGGAACAGATGTAGTCAAACACACAATTCCAAGTGCTTGTCAGGGCGGGGCTCCGCTTTTGAAATATTATTATTTTGGGGGTCGCAGACTGAAAAGGTTGAGAACCACTGACCTAAGATATGTCATTTGTTTCCAACATTTGCAGCACTTGATTTGTATGTATTACAGTTTACATAATACATTTTCTTATGGTCTATGGTTTTCTGATTAGCGTTTTTCTCTTCCTGGTTAATGACATCGCATTGAGACAGCTTACCGGTAACGTGTAACATGTAAAAAAAAAAAAAAGAAAAAGTAAAAAAAAAACTTTTAGGTATGGCCTACTTAATTATGCACAAGACAGAAGTTGGCACCTCGACAGAGTGTGCAGTAGTTACTTGCTCAAGCAGAGCGCGCAAGTGGGCCATACATAAATGGCCTACTTGTGCACAAGGCACAAGTTGGCACCTCGACAGAGTGCATTTCTAGTTATTTATTATGCTCACCAGGGGGGGAACCATGGTCTTCTTCTGGGGTACATTAGATTGATTTCAGCTGTACTTTATTATTGTTGTTATTACCGGTATGTATGTGTGTTGCGTACTAAATAAAACATAAGGACGGATGCTGTGGACATACTTCTGGATGAACCATTAATGTATTTTTAATTGTTTGCGTCGCATCGCAGCGCATAGCGACCACTGCCAATAAGAGAACCCCTGCAGACAGAGTGGCACATCCATAGAAATAATTATTATAAGCATACATTTGCCCATCCCTGGGCAAATTGTGTTTTTGTATTTTGCAATGAGAGAATTAGCAGAAGTAAATAACATACATTACATACAGTACAAGTAATTCAAGCAATACAGTATGTCACATCAGCAAATATAACAGTTTGTGTTGTTCACACACCATATCGCTTCCCAGATAAGAAATAATTGTTATTTAAGAAACAAATGAGTTTTGTCGTCACCTGAGGAAGATAAATATAGCTTTCTGATATGAGACTCCATCCAGCTTGTCATAGTAGTCCAGGAAGGGCTTAATGCTGTCAATCAGGCCAGGATGCATCTTGTCCATCACATCAAAGATGAACATGGAGGTCGCACAGTCTGTGACGTTGCCTCTGATCCACTGCCGTAACTGAGACTGGGGATAAACAACAGACAAATGCAGAATGATAAAAACAATTGTATTCGTATCGTTAGATGGACAAAATTGTTGTACCAGCGTAGTCACTTTTGACCAAAAAGAATAAAATAAAACAAAATATTTATTGATATTAATACCTCGTAGGTGTGAATTAGACTGGCGTCAGTGGCGTGTGGGAAATGATGTTTAGCGTCGAACAAATGGACATATTTGCTGTCCATGCCATTTTTGTAGATGTTCTTAGCTATGAGTTTGCTGACCAAGTTCTTCCCTGTACCAGACCAGCCGTGGAGAGAGAGGACCAGGGGCTTCTGGCGGTTGTTGTCGCTCATGAATCCAGACACAGCTTTCAGGATGACGCGTGATGCTATATGCTGCCCAAACAGCTTGCGCTCCAAGTCAGCCTCCAGACCTATGAATGCAGAATATAAAATCAACATGATTACAAAATCAGTTTGTGTAAAACTGGTTACTCCGATGGTTAGTCCGGCGGCTATGCACAGTATTTTGACGGAATCGTACACTTTACGATACACGCATGAGATTTGGCACGCTGTTAGAACATGTCCTTAAGGAAAATTTTTGTAAAGGTGAGCGGTGGAGACGTCAGAGCACAGTGGAGACGTCAGAGCACAGTGGAGACGTCAGAGCACAGTGGAGACGACAGAGCACGGTGGAGACGTCAGAGCACGGTGGAGACGTCAGAGCGCGGTGGAGACGACAGAGGCCTCATTGATACAAAGGCTATAAGGCATCGACTACGGAAACAATAATAGCCACCCGCGACGTGTTGTTCCAAATATCCGGAATTACTTTCCGGAAATATTCGGCACCTGTGACCGTTTGCATTCAACAAACCAAACGCTGGTGTGGTGTTGTTTGTTTGATTGATTGATTGATTGATTGATTGATTGAAGAATTCATTAGAAGGTTGCATAGGAAAAAGTACAGTTTCATAACAAATCACTGGTACAAGGTCAACTAAAATAGATCCCAGTAAGCTTTTTGGCTTATTTACACAGGAACCATAGTGCGGTATGCTATGTATTCCCGTAGGATGAAAACTGAAGTGACCCACCCCCAGGAAATGAGGGAGGGGTCTGAAAATTTGAACCCCACAATTTTCTGATAGTTTGGACCCTACAGAAGCCAAAACAGCAAAACAAAACTATTTTGGCACAAAAATCCCATGGGAGCTGTATTTTCGACATAGCATACCGCACTACCACTTTATGTATCTCATATTAAAAAAATATATAGGGCCTATTCATGGGTTGTATCTGTAGTCTAGTTCCTTTCGGAACCCCTCACTCCACTGCTACGCAGCTCCGTAGCAGTGGAGTGAGGGGTTCCGAAAGGAGCTATCTGTAGTCTACTCCTAAACCAGACATGTTGAGGACCAACAACACAGGTGTTCTGATTGGCATAGATCATTAGAGTGCTTTTATTTTTGGCACGTCCCAAAATAAAATCACTCTGCAAGAGTTATGATTTAATAATGGCTAGAACATTACCTGATCTGTTGAAAGAGATCCACTCCGGTTCGCAGCATTCCTTAAAATGACAAAAACTGTACCAACCGGTGGCCAAGACGCCGAGGCCAACCGCGATGCCGGTGGTGATGGGCTCAAACGCCACGGTCACGTGGGCCAGCAGCAGTGAGACCACCATCAGTGAAGCTGCAGCTGATGAATGCTGGTGAGGCTTCATTTCGCTCGCTCTCTTTGCCGTCAGAAAGCCTGGTAGGCGAGGTTACTTTTTAGCCTCGGATCAACAAGACTGTCTCTCTGTCAGGCCTAGCCTGAGTTTTGCTTTTGCTTTCGTTTCATACGAACGAAGCCAATCCCTACTCTCATCGTAGCTCTGGTCCATTGCGTCTCCTCTGACAGACCCGTCGGCAAATGGCTAGACCCGAGTATCTCAGCCCCTCCGAGCACTCAACATCAGTCAAAATAAACAAAACTATTTCACTACTAGTCTAGGGCTACTCACCAAACCAAAGGTAGTTTTGCGTTGTTGAAAGTCTATTCTCCGCGGTGGTGAACCCCTCAGCACCCCACCCACTCTGTAAAATACATTATTTTTGTCATGAAATTAAACGCACCCACCTCGAGCCACCTAGCAGCCACCGCAGATACAATGGTTCACAACCCGGAAATAAGCGGCGGTCGAGTTGGATGCACTTTATTTCATGCCAAAAATAGTGTATTTTGCAGAGTGGGTGGGGTGCTGAGGGGTTCACCACCGCGGAGAATAGACTTTCAACAGCGCAAAACTACCTTTGGTTTGGTGAGTAGTGAAACAGTTTTGTTTATTTTGACTGATGTTGAGCGCTCGGAGGGGCTGAGATACTCGGGTCTAGCCATGCCGACGGGTCTGTCAGAGCGTCTCCGGGAGGATAGACGCGATGGACCAGAGCTACTCTCATCGTATAACGGACAATGCCTTTGAATGTTAACTCTGAAACATTAAATGACTAAATTGCTTTTAGTTTAGCCCTTCACTAACCTCGCCTACCAGGCTTTAGACTTTCACTAAACAGTTCAACTGGGATACATTTAACCTAATTATGCTTTTTCATAGCTAATTTAACCAAAAAGTTAATGAGTTGGCAGATCGAGCAGATGATGTCAGTGGCAGTGTTCAATGAGCAACAGATTGATGTATATTTAAACCATTGTTATTACATATAATTAAAGAGGTAGACATGATAAACTGGACTGGCACATTGTACTGCAGCATATACAGCTACTACTGTTTCCAATAAACTAGCACAACGTTTGACAAAATATTCAACTTATACAGTAGGCCAAGGTTTTCGATTCAAGTTTCCTTCCAAATCGGTACAATATTTCATGCCATACTTGGAGTAAGGTTTTGTGTATTAAGTGCCCACTAAATTTGAGAGAGACTTTTCTTTCACTTTGTGAATAGCCTGTTGTTTTAACACAAAAACAATTCATCTGGGATAGTGGTTTTGACACTAGGTGGCAGTGTGAGACTGTTGTTTACACCAGTAGTAGGCTACTTACTGTAAGGTAGTCATGAGCAGCACATGTGCCGTTTTCTCCTTGTAACTGAAAGGAATTCGCCTTTCTTTACTGTATTTCAGGATTGTATTTCAGGATTGCTGCAGCCTGGTACTGTACCTGTAACATGCAGCTTGTTCTTTCAGGTATAGTTACAAACATGGGCCCATTAAATCTCTCGATCAAAACAGATTAACGAAACAAAACAGAGTGTGGTGTTTTTCATTTGACTATGGGTTCCCAGATTGTGGGCCCATACTAGGGCTTTAGGCTATTATACAGGGTTTAAGATTTTTACCATCTCCATCATGTCACAGATGGGGCAAATAAGCCATCAGCCATCAGTTGTGAGTCATTTTTGAAAACTCGGTGGGAATTTTCACATGACATTTCACGTGACAAGCATGAATGAATTAATCCATAGTCTTTACTCTTTAGCAACCCTGTCTCACTTCACTACCAACATGCATCTTATATTAGAGTGGGCACGTGGCTGGACGTCACAAACAAAACATAGCAGAAAGAAAAATGCCACAAAACATTGCATTCAGATTTGATTGGCCAAGCTTCGCTTGACATAGTGCTCTGGTCAGCGCAACTAGATTCTCAAAGCATCCATTAATGCAGTGTTTCTCAACCACTGTGCCTGGGGACCTTTGTTTGTGCCCCTGAGAAGGATCAAGTGTGCCCCTTGAAACTGCTTGAAAGCCAGTATTGTATTTATCATTTTAAAAATGATTTAAACTAGTGAAAACAGCCGATCTACAAGCACACAACACCTCGCGGTGCAAGGCGTTGTGTGCTTGCAGATCTGCTGTTTTCACTACTGTTGTGTGACAGCCTTGTATGATGAAGCAGGGATTTACTATGCGAAGAAACGTACAAATTTGAAACTTGGAGATACAAGGTTTCTTCCCAACAGTGACGATATTTACACCCCCGTATTATGTTGGTGTGCCCATGGATTCTTGGGACATGAAAAGTGTGCCCATGCAGAAAAAAAGGTTGAGAAACACTTCATTAATGTATCCCCCCCACCAGACACACAAGGATGCAGGTTTTTTTGGTTGTCATTTATTTAAAAATCACGGTCAATCTCCACTCGTAAGACACACAGCAACAGCCACCTTGCATTGACACAGTGTGAGGCTGCATAGTCGAGGTTGAACATTAGCATCGATTGCCTGACTTATATTTAGTTGTGTATCGTGTCTTGCCCTGAAAAATAGCAGACACCGGCGCACAACAAAATTATAAATCAGGCCCATTATTTCATTCCAGTTTGCCGTTCGTGATCAGTGCAAGTTATGAAGATGAGAAAGTGTCTGAGCGACCCTGTCCAGCCTGAGTATACTCGGCCTGTCCACGGCGCGTGTTTACATCAACCACTAAGTTGTTCGTTGGCACGTTCAGATAGCAGCAGCACCAACTGAAACCCAGATCATGTTTCCGAACATGAAAATCGAATCATGATCTCGGTCACGTGCCTATGCTGAACAAGCGGCGTGGCGACGGCCGTCGACGGAGGGCGAGCGACTTCAGGGGTTGTGTTTCTTGAAGATGCTGATGTACTCCTGCACGTCGTCCGGGGAACCCATGACCACGGGCACGCGCTGGTGAATGCCGGTGGGCTGTATGTCCAGGACGTTCTCGGCTCCCGTCGTGGCCAGGCCGCCGGCCTGCTCGATGATGTAGGACATGGGGTTGCACTCGTACAGCAGCCTCAGCTGGAACGCACGAAGGAAAACAGAGAGAAAAGAGTCAATACACAGACACGCTGTCAGGTGGAAACCTTGATATGTCCAAAACCCTTACTTTTCCAGGAAATGGAAAAAAGTCTAAGAACCTGTGTTCCAATAGATATAGACGTATGCCATTTAATGTTTCAAAGAACTGAGTACAAAGGACCCAAATGGAAACACGCCATAGTGCTTTCTTGGGTTTAAATCCTCTTAGGAGACCTTGTATTGAACTGTACTTTCCTCTGCTTTTTTCTGCAATCTGCTAATAATTATTATTATTCAATCAATCCAATGTAGTTATTACTACAAGCTCGATATTTTTCATTGGTTAAATATTTATAAAATCCAAAGACAGATGTAACCCCTTTCAATGTGGCAAAAATAGCCGATCCTCAAGCGCACAAAGTGCCACTGTGAGGCACATTGCGGACTTGTAGCTATTTTCTCTCTCTCTCTCTCTCTCTCTCTCTCTCTCTCTCTCTCTATGCTGTAATACAACAAAGTATAGAAAAGAGGGTGTTCATTTATGAAAAACAAAAAGATGAAATATAGAGATATAATGTGAGGTGGTTGTTGTACTTCACCTTGCCCTTTGGACTCTTGACGTTGGCGGGATATAAGAAGATTCCTCCATACACTAAAGTACGGTGAACATCAGCCACCATGGATCCAATATACCTGCTACCGTATGCAGCGCTGCCATCCTGCAAAGAACACACAACACATGTGAAGCAAACTCTAAGCCAGAGGTTCCCAAACTTTTTTGTCTCAGGGCACCCCATAAATATTTTGTTTTTAATCCGAGGCACCCTTACATTATAATTTTCACTCCTAGAACCTTATATTTATAGCATACTGTCGTTGTCGGGTGGAAACCTTATATGACCAAAACCGTTCGTTTTGTATTTATCATCTATAAAATGATGCGAGGCGTTGTGTGCTTGTAGATCGGCTGTTTTCACTAGTTTTGTGCGACAGTCTTGTATGATGAAGCAGGGCTTTGCTTTAAAGACGTACACATTTGAAACTTGGAGATGGTTTCTGCCCGACAGTGACGATATTTTAATGATTATGTTGCGAGGAAAACGTTGAGATAATAGCCATTTTGGTTAGAACTGACTGAAAATATTTTTTTTTTTTCAAGTGTCCAAATAAATTCCAAATATTATCAAAATATTTCGCGGCACCACTGGACTGCCATCGCGGCACCCCAGGGTGCCCCGTCACCCACTTTGAAAACCCCTGCTCTAAGCTACTGTGATCAATTCATAACATTCATAACATGGACTAACAAAAAGCCTTGCCCTTTGGGCCTATGAGGGTCCATTTTAATGTACTTGTTCAGCTGTGCCCAAAGCTTGAATTAAATTAGGAACCATCATAAACGCAACGCATAATGGTTTCAGGTTCATCCAATATGGACAAACCGGTTATGTGTTTGGCATTGCGACACATTCATTGTGAGCTGCTGTGAGCTTGAAGATCACGCACAGACCTTTCGTAAAGTAAAGCCCTGCTTCATCATACAAGGCGGTTGCACAAAAGTAGTGAAAACAGCAGATCTACAAGCACATAACGCCTCGTGGTGCGAGGCGTTGTGTGCTTGTAGATCGTCTGTTTTCACTAGTTTAAATCATTTTTTAAATGATAAACGATGCAAAACTAACAGTTTTGGACATACAGGGTTTTCACCCGACAACGACGATATAGTAGTCAACTGAATTAAACATTGTCTTCTCTATACAGAAGTGCAGGGTACATAATTCAATTGAAGTTCTAGATTTAAATTCTATTGCGTATTAAGTCACCTCAGGGAATTTCTTCTTCTGCAGGTACTCGGTTACGTCTGGGTTGAACTGCTGTGCATATCCTTCATTCAGACTGTAGATCTTCCCCTTCTTCTTTATCTTAACATCTTTGTCCACCAGGATGAACTCACCAATGGCCTGTAGAACACACACACACACACACACACACACACACACACACACACGCGCACGCACGCACACACACACACACACACACACACACACACACACACACACACACACACTATGAGTCACCACAAAATGAGACACCACAAAGACAACTACTAATAGAGGATATAAAGTAAACTAGAGTTACTACATGGAGGCAGCCAATAGTGCCGAATCCTTGTGTGATAGCTTTTGTTTTAATACGCTAACCACTTGAACCCTAGCCTCCCTATTCTGAGGGGAACATTATTCGAAAACAGCCGAACTACAAGCTCACAACGCGAGGCGTTGTGAGGTTGTAGATCGGCTATTTTCGGCAAGGTGGTTTGGTTTAGAGGAAAAGAGAAGACCAAGTACAGAGTGAAATAAATTGTTGGAAGGGCTACAGTAACTGGATTGATTACATCCACGGTAACGATGTTCAAGTTAGGTTGCAACCTTAATGTGTGCAAAGACTTGCTATCTTTGCAGTGCTTGCTCTGCCATCATATTAACTATTTGTTGTTAGATTGCTCCTGATTAATATGGAAAAATCCCGATACAGTAAGTTAATATGATGGCAGAGCAGGCGCTAGTCTGCACAGATACCGTAGCAAGTCTTTGAACAGAGTAACATTGCAACCTAACTGCCATGAATAGTGTGGATGTACCCATCTATTTAATCCTTTTGGGGATGTTGATGTTATCTGCCAATTTGTTGATTTGGTCAAAAGAAATTGGTTGAACAGAACTCATATTTTGGGACCATCGCTCAATTATTTATCTGTCATGTGATCCAAGATGGCTACGATGTGAATAGAGTCTATCGCCTTTCCTTTACTAATGTCGTCCTATGGCTCCCTAGAGTCCCTACTATCATCAACATAATGCTTTGACTCACCGGATCCAGCATGAAGCAGTTGACTCCTTGGCCAGTGGAGATCACCATCATGGTGGCGCTGCCGTACAAGGCGTAGCCGGCTGCCACGAGGTTCCTGCCAGACTGAAGAGCGTCCTTCTCACACGGTTCACCATCTGTTGTCTGTGGAGAAACACAGAGGAAAACTACTCAGAAACTAATTGAATGTGTTTGCACAGTTATAGAGCAGGTCACATACTGTACGCATGTATACTGTGCCTTCTTAGAGAAGTAGTTCTCAAGCCTTTTCATGTCAAGGACCCCCAAATTATTTTTTGTATTTGGCCCTGGGCCCCTACACATTTGTGCTGTTAAAATGTTTCAAAATATAAAATAGCCAATGTAAAGTGTTTAAACTGATTTTGCAGTGGGGAACCCCTGGGGATCCCGGACCCCACTTTACAGGGTCCGATTTTCCACGCTGAAAAACTGACAATATTGCCAAAATGTGGACAAATTTAGACCTGGTGTGCATGAGATCATGGAGACCCCATGCGTTTGTTTATTTTCAGTTTTTCCGAGCGCGAAATCGGACCCTTTGTGCAAAGGCCTTTGGACTACTGGTTCTCAACCCTTTTAAAGGTTTCAAAGACCCTCAACTCTGAGAGTGTACAAATGAAACTGGAGTACCGAGTTCCATTGGTTCCATTTGTACACCCCTCAGATACAGACCTGTACAACACGGTGAACAATACTTGAGGGACTAGATCTTAAATGTTTTGTATCGTCCAATATATCGCAAACTTTCAAATACTGCAGCAGCTACAAACCTTTTTGTAGATGGCAAAGATTGTTCCAATGGATACCAGACAGTCGATGTTCGATGAGCCATCCAGGGGATCGAAACACACAATGTATTTGCCCTGGAAGTTAAGAAAGAGAACACCAAAGTCACTGTGGTGAGGAAGTACTGTAGCAACATGACACAACTAGATGAGGCCTGACACCAGTGCTGTGTTCTACCTGTCACACGGGTATACGGAGTATGCTGTGAAGACATTTCTTTTGAAAAAGCGTCTGCCCTCGTGAACTTTTCAAAGTAGCGTATCTGATAGGTATTTAGGGCTGTCACAATTATTACATAATCGTGATTATTTTTCATAATCTTCATAATCGTTTCCATGTTGAAAAATCTTCATATATATTTTTAAAAGTAAATAATAGTGGAAATAGCAGATCTACAAGCTCACATTGTGAGCTTGTAGATCGGCTATTTCCACTATCAAAGTTATTTTTTAAGTAGTAAGTTGTCAAATATGTCAGTAATTTCTTTGTATATTTAGGTTACTAGCCCTTACCCGTTCAAAGATATGAGCTCTAAGATGATGTGCAATGTGTGGGTTATGGGGTTCAAAGATATGAGCTCTAAGATGATGTGCAATGTGTGGGTTATGGGATGTGCACTGTGCACACAGTATATGAGGGATGGAAAGTAACTTTAACTGGTGCTTGCATGATGTAGGAGCATCAATGTAAGAAACCCGTTTCGTTTAATGGCTACAGAAATACTGCCCCCCCCCCCCCCCCCAGCCCGGCCGCCCACCCGCCTGCACACACACCCCCCCACCCCGTGTGTGTGTGTGTGTGTGTGTGTGTGTGTGGGTTTGTGTGTGATTGTGCATGGCCTGAACAACAGCACCCCTCCCTTAACATGTGTGGTCACAAAAGGTACTGTAGGCTAAATAGATATAGATACACCATAAAAATGCTAATATACAGCATACGATTTGTGAAAGTGACAAACGGGCTTCACAGTTATGTCAGGTGTGTTCATATGCTGATGGTGATGCGATTTCAGATCAATTGCTCCAGCCACCGAGGAGAAACGCTGTGACAGACAGACAGACACTCACTCACTCAGACATTCGCAAAATTATAGTATAGATGTGTCATATCTACCATGTACAACTTCAAAGCTTAAAAGCCAAACAGAAATGTAATTATCAATGACAAAAACACAATTAAATCGTTAATCGCCAATTATTTGAGTGACAATTAATCGTCATGTAAAATGTCATATCGTGACAGCCCTATAGGTATTATGCACTGGCGTATGCCCTGGCCGCACGAATAGCCGCAGATCATAGATTATAGTATGCCCTACAAAAGAGTCTAGCTTTTCGGCTGTTTTCTGTGCTTGACACTGGCTTGCAACTAAGTCAAATCTAACCTGAATATTTTCCTAATTGAAAGCCTAAATCTATGTTTGAGCCAAAAACTACCATTTCTCTTGTGAGGACCAGGAAAAGGGAAAAGGGTTCCTTATACTCTACTATCTCTATGCATGTAAAGTATTACCTTGTGTTTATTTTGCTTACTGTAAATCATTCTGGGATAAGTCTGCTAAATGTCAAATTGTAATCTGCCAAACCTAAACATGATATATCTGTAAAATACATTCATAATAAACAGTTATTTTAGTGGCTCATGTTCATCTGCACACACAATCATTCTACTGGATTCTGGACAATATGGTTGTCAGAAAGGTGTTGTATAACTTTGGGTTTAAATCTACACATGACAATGACTATCATTTGACAGTATAAATGCAAATCTGTAACATACATACAGTAACATAGTAACAGCAACATGTAAAATGGATGGATTCTCATGTCATAATGTCTACTTTGGCCTTCAAAGGTGTAGTAATATTACACACACACATAATAATAATAATAATGGATTGCATTTTTATATCGCTTTTCTAAGCAAGTTGCAAACTCAAAGCGCTTTACAATGGTCCATTCATTCATACACACGCACACGCACACACACACACACACACGCACACACGAGAAAGGGCAATGGTAATGATTTCCTTCCTTGTGGGTAATGGTAACAAAATGCATTTCCTTGTGGGCAAGGGTAACAATTTCCTCGTGTGCACGTGTCTTAGCGGACATACCCGTTTTTCTGGTTCCACAATGATGGCGTGCTCGTCCTCCTCTGACACCAGCACACAGGAGGTGAAGGAGGACTTGATCATGTTGATGACCAGGTCGTTGGACAGCACGTCCAGCTTCTTCACCTGGTCCCCCGTCACGTTGGTGCTGCCTGCAATGCCATACCTGACCAGCACAGGGGAGAGCAGGAATGAGAATTACACCAGTGCTTGCAGATATGCTGCTATTTTTGAGTAGCCAACCCTATGAATGGATGAAGTGGTTAAAATGAGTGCGATGTTGTCTTAACATATGTTTTACTGGGGACCCGGAACCACTCCAAGGACCCCTGGGGGTCCTCGGAACCCACTGTGAGAACCGAATGTGTTCAAAATTTGTCACAAAGTCTTTCAGGACTTTTGGATGATAGCCGATCTGTGAGCTTGCAGATCATATATTTCAAATAGCCGGTGTATAAAAAAAAAGGTTAAAGTGTTTAGACTGATTCTGATGCCATATTATTAGGCTATTACATTTTGTCTATACATTTTCCCTCTGGAACGCCCTCAAGGACCCCATGGGATTAGACATTGAGAACCACTGGATTAGCCAATGTCCTTTTAAATGATGATCAAATATATACAGGTATTTAAATTCAATGGCATTTGCTTATTTTCGTATTATGTATGTATAATACATGTGCATATTTCATAGTGAGTGCAGAGTGGGAGGGGGCGTGTCCTCAGTGGAAACAGTGTAACAGTATGTTCTGTTTCCTGGATGATTGCAGTCTGACTCTGGACACACCATGTACACAGTTCACCTTTGGTCAATCCTCCAAGTTAAAACTCTACTACTATAACATCTGCGAGCATAGCAGGCTACACTAGGAAAGCACGGCTTTAACTATAGCAAAACAGAAACTTGACTTTCCAACAACAAAAGCATTTTCCTCTAAATCTAAAACATCCATCCATTCATTCACTGACTGACTGACTGACTGCCATCCTGCTATCAAAAGTGTTAATGCTTGATGTCTCGCATACACTTCGTCGTACGACGGTGTCGTTTGCCGAAAAGCAGCGGCGTCAGTTCAGAAAAAGGCTAAGGTATGGCAACATGACTGGTGTCTTGCACGCGCGCCCTCGCGCGCGTGCAACAGGCACAATGAGGCACAATGAAAACTACATTTTATTATTTTCCCCTAGTAGCCAAGGTATGGCAGCTGCCATAGCTTGCCATACCCAATTGACGCTTCTGCCGAAAAGAAAATAAACATCTCTAAAGCCCTTACAACGTACACAAATGTAGCCTTCCTTAACAGTTGACGCAATGCATGCTAGATTATGACCATTTAAATACCGACACGGCGACACATAGCACAATTCAGAACTACAAACAGTAAAAGTACTTCAGTTAAAAAGTAAACAAAACTTCATTTCCCATCGCATCCTGCTCCCGAAGCCGGGTTATATGCGTCGTCGTACGACGGTGCGGCGCAAGCAAAAACTACCCCGATCTACAAGCTCAGAGCGGAGCGACAAGCTTGTAGATTTGCTCATTTCAAAATATCAAGCAATGCTCAGCTGCGTACGTTCATACTCTACTTTAGCCTTGGATCAAAAGTCAAGACCACCATGTAGCCTATGTGTTGTATCGATTTTGATTTTGCACAATAGATAAATATCAAAATCGATCAAATACGATCGATCAGTGGTGGCGGGGGTCTTGATCCAATAAGGCTGATATTGATACCCTACCTACTACTCACAGGTTAGCGATGCCAGCCTTCCTGACGGCGCTGGAGATGGCTTTGACAGCCGTGCAGATGGAGTTGAGCAGGGTGGTCAGCTCTCCCGTGGCCCCCGGTGCCTTCCTGCCCTCCTCCAGCACGAACCTGGTGAGGGTCACCACGTTGGTGTCAAAAACACCCTGATCGGACATGATGGCTGTGTGTGTGACGTGTGGCTGTGCGTGGAGTGGAGTGGACCTGAGCCAGTTTCTGCTTCAAGTGAACAGGGAAGTCTAGGTTCAAACTTTAAAAAGAGGACTCTTGTGTTTTAGAGAGAGCTATGGGTGGAGAGAGAGAGAGACAGACAGACATGGGTGTGATGCTCTCTCCACCAATCACAGCTCTCTCCCCCCTCAGGGTGAGGGAATAGATTGATCCCAGCTTGGCTTTTCTAAGGCAGGTTTGAGAGAGCAAAGTTCAAAGATAAGGAACATTTTTACTCAGCACTAGATTATTAAGTATGGCTTTGTTGTTGTGGTCCAAACTAATGCTCACTAACGTTTTTGGTTTTATATGTGACTTGAAGTGTTTGGTGATATGTGCTTTGTTAGATTGATTTGAATGCTGCATGGAGGAGAGAACTATGAAAATAATTTGGAATTAGAATGAACAAAATAACTGTCACAATTTAGCCTAAACATGACTCAGTCTACATCACAGTTTATTTTTCAGTGTTTTAGTAAAAGGTGCATGGGAAATAGTTTGCCATTACCAAACTCTTGAGGTCTCATTCAGCATGCCTTGCTAGGAAATTGCATGATTTGCTAATTTATTTATGTTCTCTCTTTACTGGTTTGGTAAATTCCTCATTATCTATACCTTTGCTTTGACATTGAATAGGCCTACACTTTTCACAGCAGTCACTTTATGCCGAAGTAGTAACGGTAAGATAAACACAGCCAGTTGTTGCCAATGCTAAGAACATCTTTAAAATAAAATTACAAAAAGTTGCTGACCTACAAGTGTTGGTTGGCTGTAGGCTTTGGCTGTAGCTTTGGCATTTTTTTAAAAGGGACTTAGGTGGTTAAGATTGTATTGGTGCTGGTATGGCTTTGCAATATTAAATGGAATGGGACCTTACAGGAGTAGTTCACCCGCAAAATGACTTTTTCTATTGATTAGTCACGCCATGGAGACTTGAGTTCAATAATATTTTTTTGTATTTGTCACATTCCTAAGACAAAAAAAATTGATTATAGTAAATTTACCCCCATTGATTCTGGATGGGGACCCAAATGAATGGCCCAGGATGGGGACACAAGTTCAGAGTCAGAATCAATGGGGGTAAAATGTACTTGAAGAAGAATTTACCTACATCATCCCAAAAGCAAAATTCAGTTTTCAGCTTAACCCAGCTGAACCCAGTGCTGCCCACAAGTGATAGCTGGAGCAGGGAATCGTACCTGCGACGTCTGGGACCTCCAGAGTCCTAGGTATGGATACTAACCACTCAGCTATCACTGCTTAAAAGAGTTGTTCCCATACCGGGAATCGAACCCGGGCCGCCTGGGTGAAAACCAGGAATCCTAACCGCTAGACCCCTGACCCTACATTTACCCCCTACCATGCAATGGGACCCAATCCAGGGCCTTGTATTTGCATCCCCATCCAGAATCGATGGGGGTAAATTTACTGCAATCACATTTTTGCCTTAGCAATGCGACAAATACAAAAAAATATTATACGTTTTTATTTAAGTCTCCATAGTGTGACTAATCAATAAAAAGAAAATGCACCTTGCAACATGCAAGTCCTTGCATTATCCCCAATAGCAGTTTCCACTTGCAAGGAGTTGCATTGCTGCGGTTGACCTTAAAACTGTTTTGAAAGTAGTTGCATGGCAACTCATTGGTGGTTTGGGCTTACACCTGTTTACCCTGGCAGTGTGGGGTCTGTAAAAAAAGGAACAAAAAAGGTCTGGGGAAGTGTGTACATCAGCGTTTCTCAAAGTGGGTGCCTTGAGCCTGTGACACAAGGGTGTCGCAGAATACTTGGAATATATATATATTTGGGATTAATCAATATCACTTCAGTTTAACCCCCTATAGCCTACTTGCTACAGGGTTCCCACGGTCATGAAATTCCTGGAAATATTTTGAAATTAGAAAAATATTTTTCCAGCACTGGAGAGGTTTTAGAATTGATAAAGGGTCCTGGAAGGTCCTGGAAAAAATAGCTAAGCTTTGTATTTGGTTATTCATTTTGTTAATACCTCTGAAATGACAAATTAAACATTGGCCAAATTGTTAAATATTAGAGGCAGAAATTGTGTAAATAGACGATCTACATGCTCACAACGCCTCACAACGCGAGGCGTTGTGAGCATGTAGATCTGCTATTTTCACAATAAAACCGTGTTATACAAAATTCCTCAACTCTTAGTTCTCGTCAGGGTGCCGGGGTCCCCAGTTCAAATATGATTTCGGGGGTCACGGCCTGAAAAGGTTGAGAACCACTGGCCTACACTACCTGTCTTTGGGCATTGCGCATAGGAGTAAGTGACCTGTTATTGAGCTGAATTATTGTTATATAGTCCTGGAAATTGGGTTAAATATTCTGGAAAAGTTTTGGAAATAAATTGGTAAAAATGTGTGGGAACCCTGTTACTAGTTGCGACTTGCGACGCGTTGTGAGCTTGTAGACAGCAATTTCCGTCAAATGTTCCCTCCAGAATAGGGATTCCTCACAACATGCTGTATCTTAGGGGGCAAGATTTAGACTTTATATTTATGTAGTTTACCGTAACATTGACATAAATGTAAGGTGCTATGTATATAAAAGGGCAAGATTTGGCCTTTATATTTATGTAGCCTACCGTAATAATGACATAAATATAAGGTGCTATGTTTATGTTTATTAAAGGATCCCCATTAGAGACACATGAATGAGCATCTAGTCTTTAAAATAAGAATTCTGGGGTGCTGTGGATGAAAACGTAAATTACAGGGGTGCCCTGAAACTAGGGGTGCCCTCCCTATACACATCCTTAATAACTTCAAACTCCATTTTAACCATGTTTAACCATGTTAGATTCATCGGAATGGTCATGGAGATTCATACTGCCCTCCTAGTACTTTTATCAATGATTTAATTCATTGAATTTTCCAAAAGATCTTTTTAATGAAAAGGGTATTTTTTATTAAAAATAAAATAAATGGCCCCTCACATATTAGGAGGGCAGTTTGAGTCACAAGAACCAAAGACGGGTGTTTTCGCTGGTTAAAATGGAGTTTGAAGTTATAATGGGTTTGGATAGGAATAATAATAATAATCTGTATTGTCCCCGAAGGGAAATCTGTCTGTTCAAACAAAAAAACAACATATAACCATAGGCATAACACAAAACAAACATATCACAAAGACAGATCATCAGGTCCCCACTATGCACAGAAAAGAGCGACTGGGGGGAGGCAGATTGTTTAGTGCAGCGGTGGCAGAGGGGACAACACTCCTGTTAAACCGAACCGTGTGACACTTCAGGGTTATATCTTCGCCCAGATGGCATGAGGTGGAAGTAGCGGCACAGAGGATGATCAGAGTCATTTATTATTGAGAGTGCTAAGCGTGTGATGATGGCCTTATTGTTCATATCAGCAAGTGTGGGTGTGGGAAGTCAGATGGCCTATAACTTTTAGGAAGGTGGCGTGTCTGATAAAATGAATATCAGATATCTAAATACTGTATCAAGCAACTTAAAATCTGTCTGGGTAGAATTAGATGATAAAATGGGGTCTGCATCAGTGTGCCGACGGGCCGGTATTCCGACAATAAAACTAACCCTAACCCTAAACCTAACCTCAGTAACGGTGACGAGTAACTAACCTGTCGACGCTAGTCGGAACAGCGGCCCGTCAGCATATTGAGCGGACCCCGATAAAATGACCCAATTTCTTATAACGTGAAATATCTCTAAATATATGTAATGCCAATACCATTGTACTTTTAATCAAGTCAATTTTAAATACCAGACTTTTACTCTAGATTGGGGTATTGATATGTTCAGTTAAGTAAAATAATGTAGTTCTTTTTGTACTATTTGTAAGAGATAGATGAATATTGTTCTAATCAAATTGAGCTGTGTAGCAGAATGAACTACTCCGACCTCTTTAAATATTTGTGGGGAAACAAAGTAAGGATATTACCAAGTGCACAACGTTGCAACAACTTGTCTTGTAACCACTTGCAACAATTTGCGACAGATCCCTAAAAGTGCGCTGACCTGGCTGCAACGGCTCAGTCTGGACTGTTGCAACTGGTTTCGAGTTGCAACGAGTTGCGTTGCGAATCCTTCTTGTGCACTTCTGCTCTCAAAAGAACAAACAGAATATAACGTCCTGTTTAGAGCATTTACATGTAAATGTGCATGTATGTACATGTTAGGGCATTCACCAAATATTTGAATATTCGAATATCAAAGTCACTATTCGACGTTGTTCACCAAAGTCGAATATTCACTTATTTTTATTGTTTTCTCTTTAAAAAAAAGATGTAGTTTAAAAAGCTTGGCTAGATAGGAAGTCATAAGAATGAGTCGTCAATGCCCTTGGTGAATGATTTTTTAAATGCTCTATACCAGGGGTTCCCAAACCTTTTAAGGCTGTGACCCCCAAAATAAACATATTTGAACTGGGGACCCCCACCCTGACAAGCACTTTGATATTACATTTAATGTGACTCGGTTCCGCAGATAAATATTGTGAAAATAGCAGATCTGCATGCTCGAGCATGTAGATCGGCTATTTTCACAATCTTCGCCTCTTGCTTACTAAATTGACAGTTTGGCCAGTCCTGTCGAATATTCGACTATTCGAATACTTTGAGGTCGAATAATTCGAATACTAAACATCACTATTCGTCAATGCCCCAGTACATGTAGCCTACATGTTAAATGTACATGACCTTAACATAAGACAACGTTAACTGCATTTCTAGGATGGGAACCTTTAGTGTCAGTTCAGATTTCAGGTGTAGCCAAGGCAATTTTCAGGCCACGCTTCAATAATGAATTGAATTCATTATTGGATTAAGCATGCCTTGTCTGCATGTGTGCATGCTTTGTCTGCATGGCCCTCAATTACTTAGAGGACAAAGGTCAGATTCTCTTGTCCCAGTCTACCCTAACGTGCCTGTCTCACACTTTTATTTACAAGACCGTCGTCACACTGTTTGTGTGTGTGTGTGTGTGTGTGTGTGTGTGTGTGTGTGTGTGTGTGTGTGTGTGTGTGTGTGTGTGTGTGTGTGTGTGTGTGTGTGCGCGTGCGTGCGTGCGTGCGTGCGTGTGTGTCATTGCATGCTAACCACTACAGGCGTCCCTATTTTGGGCATGTCATGTAGTTTTCAAATGTTTTTTTGTTTTTAATTCCAAAACTAGAACAAGATTTGGTGCAACACCACCGTACAACGAAGTATATAAACTAGAAAATATTGTTCCTTCGAAACAATTGTGGGCTCGCTTCAAGCCAGAAAACAATGGCTATAAAAGTACAAAATGTCAAGATCGCAGGCAGTGCTCTCTTTGACGTTACTGACGTCAAAGATTGGTCCATTTTGTTCCAAAAATGTGTTGCGCAAAAGTTGACCCGCTGGTGGCGCTATAACAGGCCAATGTAAGAAGGGTGGTATCTGTTCCTTGACCTATTGGGAATGTGCTTGCAAGATTTCACGCACATTGCAGGCTGTGTTCATGATTTGAGGTGTTTTTGGCTTTGGCTACTTTATCGCTGCTTGCAGCTATATATATATATATTTTTTTTGTGTGTGCACTTCATAGGCATATTAGATAAAGGTCCTTAGATTGTGTGTAGAATGTTTCATGCAAATTGCTAAAAAAATCCTAACGGATTTAAGTGTTTCACAAACTGCTCAAAATGATATAGCGCCCCCCTTTGGCCAATTGGAGTAAGATTGGTTTTAGAGATATTTGGACTAACATTCTACATCTTTGCCAAATGCCATGAACATGTTACTTTGCATGTATGATTTAGAGGCAGAAGAATAATTTGCATAAAACTGCAATATTCATTGAATTATTAAAAAAGCATGTTTCAATTTTTTTTTTAATCCGATCTGACAGATCTTTAGATATTGGTCCGAAGTTCATGTAAAAAAAGTTTTGTGGACGTGACGCGAAAATTCCAGAATAAAAGCGGGTTTAAGCGTTTTACAAACTGCTCAAAATGGCGGAAAATCTAAGGGCGGAGCTTACTTAACAAAGACACAGATGTCTTCCACTTGAGTCAAAGCACGCGTGTAAGCAAGTTGCATGTCTTCAAACGAAACGAGGCATGACTTATGCCCGTTTAAAGTTTGAATTTTCAAACACTTCGTATAGCGCCCCCCTTTGGCCGATTGGAATAAAATTGGTTTCAGTGATACTTTGACTAACCCTCTACATCTTTGCCAAATGCCATGAACGTGTAACTTTGCATGTATGATTTAGAGGCCGAAGAATAATTTGCATAAAACCGCAATATTGATTGAATTATTAAAAAAATATATTTCACTTTAAAATAAATCCGACCAGACAGTTTGACCGTATTGGTCCAAAGTTCATGTGAAAAAAGTTTGTGCGCGTAATGCAAAAATCCCAGGAGGAGATAGATTTTGACTGTTTTTCATATAATTCCAAATTCTGGGGGATCTAAAGGTCAGAGGTTAAAAGTCAGAGCGTAAAAGTTGTTCGGCATGAGGAGACGCATACGTGTATACAGGTTCCATGGCTGTACCTCAAACAGAGCATGAGCTCTATCTGTTCAAAGTTCGCACTTTTGAAGGCTTCCTACAGCGCCACCATTTGGCCGATTGCTGTAAAAAATAATAGCACACTTCGCCACTGTAAGCTGAACACATTGATGTTTTTATTTTCATTTTCTGTCTAAGTATGTAGGAGTAGAAAGGAACCGAAGTTCCCGTCTACTGACTGACTGACTGACTGACTGACTGATAGATAACTAGAAAATATTGTTCCTTCGAAACAATTGTGGGCTCGCTTCAAGCCAGAAAACAATGGCTATAAATGTACAAAATGTCAAGATCGCAGGCAGTGCTCTCTTTGACGTTACTGACGTCAAAGATTGGTCCATTTTGTTCCAAAAATGTGTTGTGCAAAAGTTGACCCGCTGGTGGCGCTATAACAGGCCAATGTAAGACGGGTGGTATCTGTTCCTTGACCTATTGGGAATGTGCTTGCAAGATTTCACGCACATTGCAGGCTGTGTTCATGATTTGAGGTGTTTTTGGCTTTGGCCACTTTATCGCTGCTTGCAGCTATATTCATTATTATTATTTTTTTGTGTGTGTGCACTTCATAGGCATATTAGATAAAGGTCCTTAGATTGTGTGTAGAATGTTTCATGCAAATTGCAAAAAAAAATCCTAACGGGTTTAAGCGTTTCACAAACTGCTCAAAATGATATAGCGCCCCCCTTTGGCCAATTGGGGTAAGATTGGTTTTAGTGATATTTGGACTAACACTCTACATCTTTGCCAAATGCCATGAACATGTTACTTTGCATGTATGATTTAGAGGCAGAAGAATAATTTGCATAAAACTGCAATATTCATTGAATTTATTTAAAAAAGCATGTTTCAATTTTAAAGAAATCCGATCTGACAGATCTTTAGATATCGGTCCAAAGTTCACGTAAAAAAAGTTTTGTGCACGTGGAGCGAAAATTCCAGAATAAAAGCGGGTTTACGCGTTTAACAAACTGCTCAAAATAGCGGAAAATCGAAGGGCGGAGCTTACTTAACAACGACACAGATGTCTTCCGCTTGAGTCAAAGCACGCGTGTAACAAGTTGCATGTCTTCAAACGAAACGAGTCATGACTTATGCCCGTTTGAAGTTTGAATTTTCAAACGCTTCGTATAGCGCCCCCCTTTGGCCGATTGGAATAAAATTGGTTTCAGTGATACTTTGACTAACCCTCCACATCTTTGCCAAATGCCATGAACGTGTAACTTTGCATGTATGATTTAGAGGCCGAAGAATAATTTGCATAAAACCGCAATATTGATTGAATCATTAAAAAATGATATTTCACTTTAAAAAAAATCTGGTTGATCAATCTGACCGTATTGGTCCAAAGTTCATGTGAAAAAAGTTTTGTGCACTTGACGCGAAAATCCCAGGAGGAGATAGATTTTTACTGTTTTTCATATAATTCCGAATTGTGGGGGATCTAAAGGTCAGAGGTCAAAAGTCAGAGCGTAAAAGTTGTTCGGCATGAGGAGACGCTTGATATAGTATATAAATAAATAAATAAATAATGACAATATCTAAAGTGTGCTCGCCTTATAGGCGAGCTCACAAATATTGACAATATCTAAAGTGTGCTCGCCTTACAGGCGAGCCCACAAATAGGGTTTAAGTGGTTAGACAAAATATGCTTGCTTACATAGACGACAAGGTTGTAAGTCCACAACAGTGAGAGAGCAGTTTCACAACAGGGACCCTTAACATGGACTTTGAACTTTGCAGGGTCTCTATGAAGCATGACTATATGACAACACTGTCAAGTAATGACGTGCAAGAGACAAAACCTATTCAATTTCATGTTGGATGTGCTGTATACAATATAGGTAATTAGGTATGCTGAATGGGAAAGATATAATGGCCAGCTATTAAAGTTGGCCGATTCAGTAAAGATTTGTAAAAGCCAGCTTTAAACCTATCTCTTCCGTTTAGCCTTTGTGATAGCAAATGGACAAAGGCCGACTCCTTGCATATTTACTCACACAGATGGAGGACGAGTATTCAGTCAATGCAGAATTGGATTTGCGGATTGATCATGCTTTATGTAATGGCATAAACCCTAGCATCCCTATTCTAGGGTGCATTCTGTGAAAATAGCTGATCTATCTGCTTTGTTTGGCAAATATATTTGTTGTAGAGTTACAGCATAGTAATTAATATAGGTCCTTGGGGTACTCACACAACACAACAAAGTATCTCGGTTTACTTGTAGATCTGCAATTTTTTATATTTACTTTCTCTACATTAAAGGACCTACACCATGCTTTTAAAACTCTATTTTTTGTATAAATATATGCTCAAAACTGAGTCTTAGACAGGTTTTAACCCTCAACAAACACTCTGACCATTCCTTTTGTTTCTTCTAGCTGTGCTATAATGAGGCTCTCCAGCTGCAATACCAAAACGGCCTCTGTTTGCTCAGGGGCGCATCTAGTGGGGTTTTTCCACCCCTCCCCCTCCCCCCTCATAGCAAAAATGTTGATAGAATAAAAGAAGGAAATGACTCTGTCTACTATACAGGGAGGCAGAGTGAGAGAGCACTGAGTGAGCAGCCCCAGAACAGTAAGCCAGCTGCAGATGGAGGTGGAGGCTAAGCAAATTAGAAACAAATAAGGGGCTGGGTTTACAACAGTAGCTCTGGTTTTTACCCGAAGGGCGGGGGGGGACGACGACGCGTGTGACGTCACATGCGTCAACTCTCAGAACAGCACTGTTCTGAGAACCCGTGGAAAGCTTTTCAACTCTGCCTTCCCAAAAACAGAGAAAGACACAATGGTCAGAAATAGGACTTTGTGAGGATAGAAGGTGCCAGTGGGACCCCAAAAAAAGGTTTTAAAATAGAGTGAAAATTCATGGTGTAGGTCCTTTAAATAAGAAATGGATAGAAATGGAAATGGATAAATTAGATTAAAAATCACCTACAATGAAATGACCAAATAGGGACACCAGGTAGAAAGGGTAACCAGTCTGTTCGCCCACTCGGCCGTTCGCCAATTATTATTTGCTGTCCGTTCGCCTGGGAGGTGTCCGTTCCCCTGAAGTTTTTGCCAATAACCAGGGGTGAGATACGGCGTCCCCATTCTTTTCAAGCTGCACGCACGTGCCCCCCACATGCATGCGCGTGCATGCACGCCGTCAAGATGTGTGCCGGCGCGGTCCACGCTTCATTCCCCCTAACTGGCTGCTTTGCATAACAATACTGGCAAATTGCACTGGGTGAAAAGATAGATTATCGGGCCAGTATACTACATTCTATGACAGTATATTCAGTAAATAAACCGGCATAATCAGAGGTAATCAGCCAGATATTCAGGAGTATTCAGTTCGGTATATAGCCGTTTTGTACCACTACTTAAGTATGCGTGAACCCCTGCTGTGGCTGCTGTCAGAAATCACACCTCTCTAGTCCCAGGATTTCTCACTGGTGGGAGGGATTTTTTCCCCCTCCCTGTACCTGCATTTTCACTGAGCATGTGCACTGAGCCAGCTGTGATTGGTTGTGATCTGTGACCTCTCCACACTGGGGGGGGTTTATGGGGGGGGGGGGGTATTCGTGGACCCCCCTTCCACATGGGGGGGGGGGGGTTAATGGGGGGGGGGGGGGGTATATTTATATTAATATTGTATATTTATATTCTAGTTAATCATTATTCAGTATTCCAATTAAAAAAAAAATAGCAAAATAGCAGATCTACAAGCTCAAAGTGATATTCTAGTTAATCATTATTCAGTATTCCAATTAAAAATAAATAGCAAAATAGCAGATCTACAAGCTCAAAATGTGTTGCACTGTGTCACATAGAATTAATTTATGAACGAATAGGCATCAGTCAGGTAAATTGTTTTTATTGAGAGAAACACAACAGAAAAGCATAACGTTACAAAATATTTAAATGGTGCATACATGGTGTCAGTTTTCAATTACAATTGTGCGGATCCTTGACATGAAAACGCATGTATATCAAAAAACAAAATAATAACAGCAAACCACATCTAAAAATAATAATAATCTAAAAAGGTGTAAATAGTAAATAGTAGTAAGACGTAAAAAATAAAGGAGTGCAAAAGGCAAAAGAGCAACAGGAAAAGAAAAGAGCATCCTCAGATGTATATGTGCAAACAGTTTGACATATTCTATACGCCAACAGCATATTTTTTCCAGTAGTTGCTACTGTACTGTAGGCTACTGTACTTAACTTTTGTAAACATCTTCACAGTGTGTTCTATATGCAACAGATTAATATTCAACTTCACAGTATGCAGCATTCAGAAAACATTTGTAGAAGAAACAACAAATTGTAAAAAAAAGGGAACTGACAACAGTTCTGCTCCCACAAAGGGGACAATAATTACAAAAATGAGCAGTTCTGTGCAGTGTATCGCTGGCTGATATCGCTCCCCATTTCCTCTCCGTCCAAACTGGACAACATAACCATTTAAGTCATGGTACTGTTTAAGAGAGCCATGAATGGGCGGTGCTCTCCCAGTGCGTCTCGGTGCATGCGATGGTGTTGATGAAGCCATCGTGGGTCAGTCTTTTTCCTCTCCTGGAGCACGTTGCAGAGAGCGGAGAGTTGAGCATCTCTTTCCGGAGGAGGTGAGACGATCCACACCGCGCGCCAGTCAACTTCAGCATCCTCCTCGTCTGACATCAGCTCCCAGCATGCATGCGACCACACAGCTCTTTCTTCATCTGTCTCCAGATATGCAATCCTGGTGGTCAGCAACTGTAAAACATAGAATAGCAATTAATTGTATGTATTTAATTACCATTATTACATTGATACAACATGTAAAACATAATAACAACAGCAAAAAACAAACAGTTCCAAACTTACCCTGGTCTTTCTCTGTCGGTGATTCATTGACATAGTCAATTTCTTTTTGCGGAGAGCATTTTCTGGCTGGTCCAGTCGATGGCTCCTTTTCAAAGACTCAAAATGGGTCCTGCAGGCAGCTTAAAATACAAGGAAAATGCAATTAGGATTCATTTCGTTGTTTATCTACAAACACAATCTATTTAAAGTTCAAAGGTGTTATCACCCAATTCAAATATCCTATGTACCTAGCTAATGTGTCTTTTTACTACAATATGTGATACAGCAAAGAACAACATAGAACAAATTGTTACCTTTCTTGTGGGGATAGTTTGTGTTTGTTGTTTTCCGAGTTGTGCAAACGTCTTACAGATTCCTTTAACAAAGAGAATGATTCACAAAGTTAGTTAAGCATAAAGGCCTCCTCGCATTTGGTGGACACATACAGGTCATATGGAGAACAGACAGACACTGTTAATGAGAACAATGTTAGTTGACTGGCCCAGTAAAGTCACCCCACCCCCACCTAGCAGTGGCCATTTACATTTACAGTGACAAAGGGGACGGTCACTATCTGCTAACTGTCTAAAAGAGCTTAAGTGAGTTAAACAATTTGTTAAATTAGAATTATTACAGGAACACAAAGGTCTTACAAACAGTTCCTTTTAACTTACTCTCAATGGGCCTCATTCACCAATAAGTTCTTAACTTTCTTCTTAACTTGGTGCAGAGACACAATAAAAAATTGACCCACATGCAATGCAATGTTTAAGTGGTTAAAACCCATAAAAGTTGTTAAAAAGGCCAGTCCACGGTTTGAAAGAAATGGTCACTAGATAAATACAGACAATATGATGTTGAGAACAACAAGCAATACAACCTAATTTAATCTAATCTAATCAACAATGTTTGTCCCCCTTAAACAAAACAAACCCCTTTTTAGTTAGCTGCTATGCTTTGAGAAATGGTTACATGTCTCTACTATTACCTGTCTCTAACATATAATAGACTACTTACATAGAATTATATTTGTTGCAACTTACCAAACAGTTTGAAAATGATCCATTAATTTAGGTAACACTTCTCCTCTCTGTCTTCTTCAGCAAGCAGTTAGGCTACTACTGTCTGCCCGAGAGCCAGACTGCAAGGCCGTTTGAATTCAAAAGGTTGAAGCAAGAAACCTGATTGGTCACATTTTCACACTGATAAGGAACGTGATTGGTTAAGACAGAATAAAGGAACTGCCTAGTCTGAGCTACTGTACTTGGTGTTGGTCATGGTGTTGTCTGAACCCAGATCAGAAACAGCTTCTGTTTTATGTACAGTAGACTTTGAAATAAATAGCCGATCTACAAGCTCACAATGCGTCATGATGCAACACATTGTGAGCTGGTAGATCGGCTATTTTCAGCAAAGAGGTGTGTTGTAGAGGAGAAAAAGAACAAACTAAGTACAGAGTATAAGGTCAAATTTATTAAGTATTGACGGTTCAAGTGGTTAAATAACGCAACAGGGACGCTTCGAAGGCATTTATAGGCGCGAAGAACGTTGAAGACCCCTGACTTAGACCAAATGAGGTTCCAGTCAATTTGCATGCCATTCCTGTACTATACAATACTGTACAATACTATACTGTATCTCTTATGATGTTCAAAAATAAAGACGTATTGTATCATACAACTGTTTCTAATTAGTCATCATTGAATGTCATTATAGTACATGAGATTGCAAGTTTCTACTTTTTACAACATTGTAATTACTTGAAAATGTGAGTTAAGGCAAATTAAGCCCTTTATACAAGGCAAACTAAAATTTGTCTTTTTGGGAGGGGGGCTGTTTGCCCTCCTCCCCTTTCTTTAAACAAATAGTCAATTTGTAGGTCAAAGGAATGAACCAGACCCCCTGGTGTGCCTTTGTCTAGCTGGGGGCAGTATATCACTGATTATCACTGAATACAGAGGAATATGCCAGAATATCCCTAAAAAGGTATATACCCAATAATGTCGGTATATGCCCAGTATATCTGTAAATAAACTGTCATATACTCTACCAGTATATGTCAGATAATCTCTCTTTTCACCCAGTGTTGAATACAGTGTTTCAACTAGCAACTTGCAAGCCACGCGCACACATGCATGTCCGCGCATGTGACGTTCACGTGACGTCATGAATTTAGAGTACCCACACTTCAAAAATCCATATCACACCACTGCCAATAACTGACATTTATGTGCTCACATTGTTATGCACAACTATCAGCAATCATTCGATTTGGAATATTTCTATGAGTGTTTCTATCCATTAGTATTCACATCATAGGCTACACAGGCGAAATATCCGACTTTTTTGGCGAACGGCCAGAAGGGCGAACAGACTTGTATAGTTGAAAGTGGTTAATATATTGGAGGTTATTGATGAATTGTTGTGGCGCATGCTGACCAGCAGATGGCTGTGCTGTGTCGAGAAGAGGCTTGCTTTGGGTCTGCAACAGACTTGGCAGCCACAGCACTGAAATGTGGTATTTCACTGGCTAAACACAGGCCCCATTGAGAAGAAGTTGAAGTTTTTATTTTTGCACAGTGTCTCGAGTTCCTGTGGCTCATGGGTAGAAGCTGCCCCTGAGGCAGTGGTTGGTTCTGGTACTGTTTGCCGGACGGTACAGCGAGCAGAGTGAAGCCTCCTGTTAGTCCACTGCCATCTCCTTTGTTTTGCTGATGGAGGTTGTTATCCTGACACCAGGGCTCTGACTTCCTCTGTGTGCATTATTCTCATCATTGTCTGTGGTCATCAGGCCAGCGCTGGTGGCGCTGTCAGCAAACTCTGCCATGGAGGTTTGAGCCCCAGCAGCAGGGGCGGTTCTAGGACCAGACCTTTAGGGGGGCTCAGCCCCTAAAGCCACTGGATGACCATTAATAGATTCAATTTCAAATTGTACGATATTTAAAATGTACAACTGTACATTTTTAATGAATTACTAGTATGGCCTTGACTACCCGTCCACTTTCTCACATTCTCTCTCTCTCTCTCTCTCTCTCTCTCTCTCTCTCTTTCTATCTCTATCTAGCTCTTTCTAGCTCTCTTTTTCTCTCCCTCCCTCTTTCTCTTTCTAGCTCTCTCTCTCTCTCTCTCTCTCTCTCTCTATCTCTCTCTCTCTCTCTCTATCTCTCTCTATCTAGCTCTTTCTAGCTCTCTTTTTCTCTCCCTCCCTCTCCTGCTCTCTCCAGCAAAGGCAAAGTAAACTTAACTGAATATAGAATAATGTAATGAATCAATCCATATCATTTCATAACATTGCATTGGGCGAAAAAGACTTAATACTCTCTTACCTCATAAAATGAATTGTGCGTCCATCTACAGTATGGGAGAAATTTGGCTTTCTGTTTCCCTTTGTCCCTCCCCTCTCTCAAAGAGACACGTTAAAAAAATATATACGTTTTCAATTTCTTTTAGGGGTACTGACATAGAATCCAGCCAGGGATGTGTCCATTTGATGGGTGAAACAAATGAAATGAATGATAGGGTGAAGATAGTTTTCATGGCAGGATTATTTCCAGAGAAAGCTTTCGTGCTCTGACAGCTTGTACTGTACAGTACAAGAGGTTGTACAGCATCACTGTACTGTACACTGTACTGTACTGTAAAATCACTGTTATGCACTGAAGCTCATGGTTTTGCTTCATGTGCCTTTGCAGAATTGTGCGATATATCTCGCCTGGTATTATATTTCCTTTGTGTAAGCACTGTAAGGTTATCTGTTATTGACTGTTGGCATCAAGCCACGTGTGTGCGAGTGCGAGTGTGTGTGTGTGTGTGTGTGTGTGTGTGTGTGTGTGTGTGTGTGTGTGTGTGTGTGTGTGTGTGTGTGTGTGTGTGTGTGTGTGTGTGTGTGTGTGTGTGTGTGACATTGAGTGTCTGCGCACGCGCTTAGAATGACAAATGGGAGGATCAGCATGTAGTGAGACATTATGGTAAGCAAATGATAGAACATCACTTGAGTAATGCTCTTAATTTGTTATCTCCAATCTCTAGTTTCCAATTGAAGGACTGAAGTGAGTCTCCAGGAATCAAGACATTCATACCTTGGGTAAGTAACACAATTTAAAAACATAATACTGTATGATATTGAATTCATAATGTTGTAGTTCTTTAAAGTGATATACTGTACATTGTTAATGCATATCCAGTCATCACAGTGGTGATTTAATAATCTAAAAGCTAAGTAATACACATACAAAGTAAGTTAGTTATTTTGAATTAACCTTAAAGGAGTAGTTCACAAAATGACTTTTTTTTCCTATTGAGTTCAATAAACAAAAAATGTGTTTTGTAGCATTCCTAAGCCAATAACTGGATTGCAGTAAATTTTATCTTAGGAATGCGACAAATACAAAAAAATATTAATGAACTCAAGTCTCCATGGCATGAGTAATCAATGGGAAAAAAGTCATTTTGGGGGTGAACTACTCCTTTAAAGAATACGCATTTAATTTACACACGTTATTCCATTAAGTACAGCTGCTAATTATGAAACTAACCATTGTATAGACAGTGTTAAACATTTGTTTATTCATTTATTCAGTCTAGAAAAGGGCTGGTGCTATGACGAAAAAATGCAAAGAATGCACAGTAAAATCCTGGCTGTTCGTTTATTCATTTGCAACCCTATGGGAGGAAGTTGTACAAATGCAGCAATTGTATACTCTCAGAGTTAAATGGACACTGAGGATTTTTACTGTGTGGTTAGCCATGCAGAGGGAGACTTCCAGAGTAATTATAGCTGTCATCCAGTCTGTGCAGGGAAGCCTCCCATTCAGGGGTGTCACAACCAAATTCTGGGCCCTGGGTACAAGGACTCACTGCGGGCCCCCCTGTGAATGTTCTTCATAGGGGAGGGGGTTTAACCCATTTAGACTGGGAACACATTATTTTGTGCTTTAACTATTGAAAAATAGCAGATATAAAAGCTTGTAGATCTGCTATTTTTTTTAAATCGTGAAAATTTGTCTTTGAATGTCTTCGAATATTTTTGACCCGATTCTATAAATGTCTTTTTTTTATGTTGTTTCTATGTTAGTGTTGTTCAAACCTTTTCACGTGAAGGACACCCAAAATGATATGTATTTGGCACAGACTCTCATCTCATAATATAAGAAAATAAACAAGATTTGCACACATTTTCACAACTTTTCAAAAATAGCAGATCTACAAGCTTGCAGCGCGGCACGTAGATCTTGTATTTTTCAATAGCTAAAGTATAAAATAATTAAGGCCCCTCTGCCTTGGGACCTGGTAACTCAGTCCCACTTGTCCTCCCCCCCTTGTGACGCCCCTGCTTCCAATGGAGAACTTTGAACCAACAACTATTCAAAACATCTGGTCAACTCTATTCTGTCCCTTCTCTGGTGGGATATAGGCAACGAGAGACTAGTTACCTCTTCTGGTGGGATATAGGCAAAGAGAGACTAGTTACCTCTTCTGGTGGGATATAGGCAAAGAGAGACTAGTTACCTCTTCTGGTGGCATATAGGCAAAGAGAGACTAGTTACCTCTTCTGGTGGCATATAGGCAAAGAGAGACTAGTTACCTCTTCTGGTGGCATATAGGCAAAGAGAGACTAGTTACCTCTTCTGGTGGCATATAGGCAAAGAGAGACTAGTTACCTCTTCTGGTGGCATACTGTATAGGCAACGAGAGACTAGTTACCTCTCCTGGTTGGATATATAGGCTAGAGATAGACTAGTAAACGGAGTTGGGAAGTGAGGCAAGTAAAGCTGTTGACGGAGCATCATTATCACAGAGGAATACTATATTATGCTGAGGTAAGTTAAACCGGCTGGCTCTAAGAGGGATGAAATGCTGATTTTCTTTTATTGTACTTGCAGTACATTTTTACTGACTGGGCTCTTCACCACATATCAGTTTTCAATTGATGATTATTATATTGATGATATTTTCTAGATGCTATAGTTATATTAATACTTTATTTGTTGGCTATCTGGTTTTAAATGTGCAAGAATGCAAGGTGCATATAATATCAGTTTATTGTGTTTTTTTAATCAATGAATCATTGTTTTACACCAATCATCACTCTTTTTTTTTATTTCACATTCTGTTTCTGCCCTCTGCTGGCAAATGTTTGGATCATTTTTTTCCAACTATCATAACTTTTAATCCCTCTAATCTCTTAACAGATCACAGTGGAAGCTACATTGAAGATTACATCCTGATATCTACAGACATCCTTTAATAAGCTTGAGCCTGAAGCATCCTCAAGTGCGTTGGACGATAATCCTAAAACGCCACCACCATTAAGCGACTAAGCTTCAAGAGACGGGCCAGCAATGAGGAAAAAACACAGAAAACCCAGAAAGCACAAAGTAGCATTTCCGGTGAATGGACATCCCAAGACCTGTCCCTCCTGTCGAGTAACAGCGATGACGCCAGACTCTTGGTCATGTCTTCTACGACCAGAGGTCGGCCACCTCTCCCTCCGTCCCACAGTTCCTCCTCCATCGCCACATCGTCCGTTAGTGAGGGGCTCACAGGGGGTCACAAACTGCCTGAGCTGAAGCCCTCGCCGTCTGCGACATGTCTGACATCACCCAGACACAACCCTCAGGTGGGCCTGTCGCAGTTGTCACGTATTCACCTGATCGCAATTAGTTGAGATGATCAACAGTTATTTTTGCATAATTGTGAGAATAATTTCAATTCATCTATGTAATATATTGTGTGTAAATGTATTTATTCAAACCCAATTTGCAAGCTCACAATGTGTCGCCTCGTGATGCATTGTGAGCTTGTAGATCATCTATTTCTGCTATCGTTGATTTATTTTTCCCAAGTATTCAATCAGAAATAATGCCTGTTTTGGCCGTAGTACATTATTTACAGGTAGTTTGATTATTGCTACCGGTCTATATTTAAAAGGCCACTTCACCCATTTCAACCTTATCTTCGTATAATTTAATTGGTCCTCACTAATGATTATTATAAGATGGCACAATTTCTGTCTACTTAGATCTACAAGATCTCTTTTGAGCTTGTAGATCGGCTATTTTCAGTAAGCAACCAAGAGTAAAATCAGGCATTACAACGTCTTCAAGGCCTGACAAAATATTTTTTTGTCGACTAAAGCAACTGTAGATTTAGTTGACTAAAATCATACCATATTTAGTCGACTAAAACTAAACCTTTTCACATGTCTAAAATGTAACTAAAATCAAATGAAATGAAATGTCATTCAAAAGACTATGACTAAAACTAAATCAAAATTGCTGTGAAAACCAACACTATCCTGACAACCCCGCTGTCCTTCGTGGAAAAGACCCTCACGGAGACTCGGAGGCGCTTGGAGCAGCAGGAGAGGCCTCAGCCGGAGCCCCGTCCTCGCCGCCGCCTGGCCAGCTTCGGGGGGGTGGGCTGCACCGGCTCCCTGTCTCCCTTCACCGGCCTGGGGGCCTACAACCACAACAACAACGGGAACAAGCCCGGCGGGCCCGGGGGCGAGCTGTCCGCCCACCTCGGCTCCTCCCTGGGGAGCAGAGGCAGCACAGGCTCCCTGGGGGTCAGCCCTCACAGCTCTGGGAGATCCACCCCCACCACAGGTCAGTGGTCTGTGTGAAGTATCTACATTTACTTAAAGGACAACTTTGTTTTTTACACCAAGGATTCATATTTTAGATTGTAATTAAAGAATATAAAAGATGAGTGTTAAAATGATTTAATTTACTTCTTTCTATTGTTTTAGAACCCTCTTATTTCAGTGTTTGGGGGCATGCGTACAAGAGGCTAAATATGTAATTTTACAGCCCATCCCCAAGATACAATGCAACCTTTCATGGTTGGATGTGACTTATGGGGGCTAGAAGTGTTATGTAAATAGTAATAAAGAAACTGCTGGCTTATTGTTTCTAAAAAGACATATTTAGCCACTTGCACGCATGCCCCCATGCGTACGCATGCCCCACATTTTAGCACGGTAAACGCAATAAAACAATAGAACGAAGCAAATAAAAACATTTTAACACTCACTTTTTCTTTTCTCTAATTACAATCTAAAATATGAACCCTTGTTAAAAAACTAAAGTTGTCCTTTAAGTGCAAGTTCCAACTGAACTGAATTATGTCATTAATATACCGTAGTACTACAGGGGGTACTTAGAAAAATGGAAAAAATTATTTTACTGTTTAATGATAAAACTTTGACAAATGTATGTGAACGTGCTGCTCTGTATAGATTTAAACCAAATTAAGTACGAATTTTACTGTTACTGAATAGAAAACAGGCTACTTAACTCATTTGCTGCTATTTTAAACATAGGCTGAACTGTTTTCCTGCCAAATTGTCCTTACCTTTTAACGTGGGCACGCGCACGCATCGTGCACGATCTGTGCGCGACTCATCTAGTAGACGTGTAGACTCGGTGACAGCTTTCCAATAAAAAAAAAACATTGAAATAGACATCCGTTGCCACGCTGTATCCCTGCTTATCCGCCAGTGTTTACATGAAAAAACATTGGAAACAGCCAGCTGTGCGCTATGGTAACACGTGGACACGTTCGCGCACATAGCAGACGATATGTGCGCAGATCATATACCAGGCGGGTAAAAGAATCAAACAGCTACAAAATAAAATAAAAAACCCTGTGAAAAAATACCATTTTATGGCCGTGCAGTCAGCTCACTTGTTTACAATGAAAAGCTATGCGAACGGAGCTGCGATTGGACCTCAGACCGGATATGGAAACCTAGATCCGGTCCAAACGGGAAATACGACCGGATACAGATACTTTTAATCGTTTCATAATGATTAAAGCTATTTAAATCTTCGGGCTCCTCGGTCGCAGAGTGGTACAGCGGGAAATCTCCGGTTTCGACGGGGATCGCAGGAAATGAGTTAATGTTGTTGTCGATTAAAGGGGGTACCTGGATTCAGCAATCAGAAAAAGAGGGTACTGAAGGCCAAAAAGTTTGAGAACCACTGCCATTGAGTTAAGTTGTTGTGTGGAAATAAGAAAAAAGTTGTGTTGCCTAGAACTGGAGGATTGATTGTGGGGTCATGTGATCAGTGACATCATCAAGATGTACTCTGCAAGCCAAAGAGTACATCTTCATGATGTCACTGATCACATGACACATGTTGATCAATGTTGAAAATGAGTGGTACTGTATTCCCTTTAAGGTACTTACTGTAAGTACTTTTGCTTTACTTGAGCATCTCCCTTTCTTGATACTCTATAGTTTATACTTTATATATATATATATATATATATCCTTACATCTCAGAGGCAAATATTGTACTTTTACTCCACTACATTTATTTATTTTAGTTTTTTCATAATTGATAACTAATCAAATTATTAATAACAAATCATCCAAATCTTTCAAAAATAGCAGATTTACAAGCTCACAATGCGACGTGTTGCGAAAGTATAAAAGGTCAATGATATTGATGCCAGTAGATTTTACCTTTTACTCAGGGTAAATATTGCCCTTTACTTGGTATTTGTATACGGTATTCTACTTTTCCAGAGTAAAACTCTTGAGTAATTCTTCTCCAACAGTGTTGATTTCTTCTACTAAAATAATGACGAAAAATGTTTGTCGACTGCGTTTTTTTCACTGACAAAAACTAAATAAAAACTAAATAAAAAGTAAGCTATAATGACTAAAACTAAGACTAAATATATTGACAATTTCATCAACAAAATAAAAACTAGACTAAAACGGTAGGGAGGGACTACACCAGAGGCAGCGCCACAGATCACGTTCAATCCAAAGTCAACTCAAAGGGTCAAACTCGTTCTTCTGCTATACAACCAAAATGTGGAACACCCTACCGAAGGCCTTAAAGGAGTGTGGTTCCCTAGCATCCTTTAAAATTGCCCTGAAAAACCACTTACAGGCGGCAGCCATTCGCAACTGGCAATAACAAACCTAGCCCAGCCTCTCCTGACCCTCCTTTGTATTTACATACTGTATATATTTTTTGCACTTTTTATTTAATTTTTATTTACTTTCTTTTCTTTTTTACTATATCTACTGCATAGTACTGTGTCCTATCCATCTGTCATTCAATGTTATATGAGATACTTCAATGGTTTCCTATGGAAATAAGCTTAGTCTTTTCTAGGATCTCCTTTTAGTAGACCTTGTACCAGTGAATTGTACCATCATGAAACAATACCTTTTTCTACGCAAACTTCTAATAAAGTCTTCAATCAATCAATCAATAGTGGAGAAGAAAGTCATTTTATGTTTGGTTGCTCTCAGGTGTTGTGTGCTGAAAATAGCAGAACAGCTATTTTCAGCACGCAACCAACTGTAAAATCAGTCATTACGATGCCATCAAGGCCTGCCAAAATACATTTTAATTGACTCAATCAACTGTAGATTTAGTCGCCTAAAATATTATGATATTTAGTCGACTAAAATTAGACTAAAACTAAAACTTTTCAGGTGACTAAATTATGACTAAAACTAAATTACATTTTATTCAAAAGACTATGACTAAAACTAAATCAAAATTTGCTGTCAAAAACAACACTGTTCTCCAAACCCGGTCTCACAGGTCTCGGTGCCACACACTTGCAGCACGTCCGTGAACAGATGCTGGTGGCTCTGCAGAGGCTGAAGGAGCTGGAGGAGCAGGTGAAGTAGGGATGGGATGTTTATCGCAAAAAAAAAAAAAAACACTCACAATAATTGTTGTTTTAGAGATTAGAATTTATCGTGGAATTATCCTCCGTCATAATAACTTTTATTTGCCGAGCTGCATATCCGGTACCACTTAAACCCTCTATAATTGGTAAAACGGACCTGGAAATATAACTTACTTGATAGAGACTTTTTTTTTCACTCTCTACCAAATCTCTTTGCCAAAAAAAAAACAAATCACTCACAATAATCGTATTGTGGAGATGCTGGAATTATCCTCCGTCATGCACTGGGATCAATTCACCTTTTATTTGCCGAGCTGCATATCCGGTACCACTTAAACCCTCTATAATTGGTAAAAACTCACCTGGAAATAACATACTTGATACAGTCTTTTTTCCCACTCTCTACCAAATCTCTTTGGCTAAAAATTGTCGATCTACAAGCTCACAATGCCCCAGGATAATGGCTTTTGGGGACATTTTGATTATCGCTATAATATCGTAAGTCGCAATTTCTTTGTTCACAATAATGGTGACTTGATGTTTTCCTATCGTTCCCATCCCCTAAGGTGAAGACCATCCCCGTCTTGCAGGTGAAGATCGCCGTCCTTCAGGAGGAGAAGAGGCAGCTGGGGTCGCAGCTCAAGAACCAGAGCGAGTGGGACCCAAGCGACGCCTTCCGGAAGAGAGCCTACAGCACGGGGAGCCCCGAATGCTTCCGGAAGGCCTCCGAGGACGAGGTCGAGAGCGACGAGTGCGCCGACACAGCGGGACTGCAGAGTAGGGGTGGGTGATATGGTGTAGAGCCCGACCGATATATCGGTCAGTCCAATGTATCGGTCGTTTTTATAAGTAATGTTAGACCACCATTTGATGACATTCAGCCACTAAAGCCACTTTTAAAGATCTTATAAAGGGTCCATTTGGTTACCAATTCTCCATCATTTTGCTGGGGACCACCAGGAAACCCCTCAAGGACCACTGGTGGTCCCCGGACCATTGGTAAAAAAAAGAAAAAAAAATGTTTTGAAGGCAAGACGTTTTTTGAAATTTAGGCTATTTATTATTATTTTATATTATTACGAAACATCGGTTAAACATCGGCAATTGGTGGTCTAGCACTCTCCATCAGCAAACATCGGCATCGGTCAAAAAATATAGCATCGGTCGGGCTCTAATATGGTGATAAATATTGTTGAGACGATACTATGTCTTAACAATATTCCTTCTCAGAGATATTGTATATATCGTGATACAATGAGGGAGCCTACTGTTGAATTGTTAATGCAGAGATTCATTGCAGAATGTATTTAAACCTAGATTTTGGTCTAAATCAGTAGTTCTGAGAACTTTAAAATGTCAAGGTCTCCCCTTAACTCTGACAGTATACAAATGAAATCAAATGGACCCTTACAGGTCCATTTGGTTTCATTTGTATACTGTCAGAGTTACATTATTTTAAGGGTCAAATTTAGACCTCCCAAAAGGATATTTAGACCTCCCAAATTTAGTCCTTCACTTTGAGGACCACTGGTCTAAATGGTCTGTTACTCCTTTTTCCTTTAGTCTTTGTCACCTTGTAGGTGGTTGTACCGTTAACTTGAAAAATAACCATAAAAACCAACATGAAAAAGAATCGTGATAAGATCGTGTGTATTGTGATACAGCTTTGAAAAATATCATGATATTGTATTTTTCCATATCGCCCACACCTAGGGCTAAGCAGTACCTGTCCCGGCCTCGAGGAGTTCAGGCAGCTGAGCGAGGAGATGCAAGCCCTGGAGCGAACCGTCAAAGGCGGACACTTGCAACCGCGGCACGGACAGTTCCGCGGCGCGCCGCACGGCAAGCCCACCAAGTCGGTCGCCGTCAGCACGGAGGAAGACATGTCCGTCCTTTACGAGCCGCCGAGGGAAAACCGAGACGCCTCCGTGGCCACTGACCCGATAGAGACCAGGTCCGTCAACCTCGGGTCCATCGCGGAAGGGGACGCGGAACCCGACGGCCAGCAGGCAGCCGCTGTCGCCGCCCTGCAGGAGAGAGTGTGTCAGTTGGAGGCGGAGCTGAAGGAGGCGGCGCTGCAGACCGAAATGAGCCGCCTGAAGCTGGAGCTTCAGGCCGCCGGGGCGAGGAACCGCGCCGACAAGGCCTCCACCGCCAAGCCCTCGACCGAGAGCGCGAGCTGCGAGGCCACGGTCCACACCAGGAGCCAAGGGGTGGGCAACCACACGGCGTTCCTGGACGCCGGCACGGGAGAAGGCGCCGCCGAAGTGAAGCTTTGCACCGTGGGGGTCACCTGCAGGCCCGAGCTCCACAGCGCGAGCGCGGGCCCAGACGAGCCCATGAGCCGCTGGGAGGTCAGGGCGCGCGTGGAAAGCAGGGACCAGTGTGTTGGCGCGCGCGTGGACACCGGCGTCAAAGCGGTGCAGGCGGCGACGGAGGTGTGCGAGGCGGGCACGAACACCGACGCGATAATGCAAAGTCTGCGATTTGGGAGAGAAGGGGTCGAGTATCGCTCGGTGGCCTGCGGGGACTGCTCGGTCGACGTGACCGTCGTCGACGCGAAACGCGGAGTGACTCTGGGCGTCATGGCCTCGCCGCAGACGGCCTCGCAGCGCACCAACACGGAACTCAACTCCGTGTCCCGCTTCACCAGCACCGGCCACGCCTTCAGCACCAACTCCAGCACCAACACCGTGCTCAACACGCAGGAGAAGCACACCAACACCGCCCCGGCCGCCACACGCACGGTGTCCGTGGGCGGCAGGGCCCAGGACGCCCAAGGCGGCGGCGGTCCCGAGACGCGTTCGGTCGGCGTGGGAACCATGGCCTGGGCGGGCGCTCTGAAGCAGCAGCGGCCGGCGGCGACGGTGGCCGTCAAGGCCGCGACCCGAGACGCGGGGGTCGGAATGACCAGCGTCAAGGAGAACTTCCTGGTGGGCCTGAAAACGCGCAACATGGCCTGCGGGCCGTCCCACCTGCCCGACCCCAACAGGACCAGGAGTGTGGGCGTGGGGGAGGGGAAGATACGAGACCTGTCCAACCCGGCCCAGGCGCCCGCCCAGGCGTCCCAGGACGCCACGCAGTCCAAGTGGGACGCAGAGCTCAGCCTGTACGTAGAGAGGATGCAGAGGCTGCTAAAGGAGCAACAGGATATACCCCAAGGTTATTATAGAGCTTTGGAATGTTTCATTAGCGTTTCTTTTTTATTTTGTTTTGACTTTATTTTTATTTTATTTTAATTATTGTTGTGACTGTAGGGAGCAGTTAGTATGAAATCCTCCACCTCATGTCAGTGAGTCAGTCAGTCACGCCTCATGTCACGCTCCATATATGGCCATTCATTTATTAGTGAAGTAATTTTCCCCGTTGACTTGAATGGGGTTAATTCAAATGGTAAGACAGAAGTGTGACTCGCGTCATGGCAAATTAATTCTGTCCATGTCCCGTTTATGCCCATATGATCTCTCATCAATATTAAGCCCATATCTGGTAATGCCCATATATGGACATATTGTGTCAGTCTCATGATAACCAGTGTGGTTGCCATGAGTCACACTTGCAAATTATTTCTGTCCTTGTTCCCTTTATGCCCATATGGAGATTTTATGCCCATATATGGAGATTGTCCTTAGGGTGTCTTACTCGTATTAGTTCGTTTTTAACACACTGAGTGCCCGGATGTATGACGTGTGTGTGTTGCTGGTGCCCATGGCAACGCGTCATTTACGTACCTTCGCGTCGTGGGAAAAGTATCCGTAATACGTTGAGTAAATGTAATCCAAGTATGTCCAGTTTATTTTCACGATGATCTTTTCTTTCAGTCAGGACAGCTTTTTACCAATCTTGGGCCACAGCGTGTGTATCACGGGCGGTAGAAAGGGTCGCGTTTTGAACATGGTGACTGAAAAAGCTAGACCAGGAGAGGAATCCGCCATGTTACGTTACCTCCGGTCCTCCGCAGCGTCACTGGGAAAATAGTATCCATGATACGAGTAAATGTAATCCACGGATGTCCTGTTTATTTTTACGATAAAGTTTTCTTTCAGTCAGGACATCTTTTTATCAAACCTGGGCCACAGCGTTTGTGTCACGGTAGGTAGAAAGGACCGCGCATTGAACATGGTGATTGACATGGCAGGATAGGAACAGAAGCTTGTGATTGGCTGCAGGGAGACTGCACATCCTGGTCACATGTACCGCGCTGCATTTTGGGAAATGTAGTGTTTTTCCCATATTGTTGGCGTTTGATCACCGTGGTAGAGCCTTCATTGCGGTAGGCGATATGTACAGTAACTACAGTATTGTAAAACGCGTCAAACACGTCGTGGGCACTGGGGCAGGGCATCCAGAGACATCAAAGAGATTTGCGTGTAGACACCCCGTGGGCACCCGATGTGTTAAAGTGGTTTTGCTAGTATAGTTTTTTTGTAATATGGGGTAGAGATGTGCGAGATTTGTTTGTGAAAACTGGCACAACTAAATGACGTATGAAATATTGACAATAATAAAACTAAATACATTTTCTCTATGATTTTATTACATTTGATCTTTTAAATACAATTTCAGTTAGTTATCGCTTTTCGTAAAGCCTCGTCTTTATTTCATTCAAATCCTTTCAGGTAAAAATAATTTGTCAACTCACACTTTTTGTTAGTTTGAGTTGACTGCAATGAAATAACCCCTGCTATAACCCACAGAGTGCTACTGTGAGCTGGGGAAAGCGTTCCTCCAACAACAAAGCAGAAACATCAACCCCAAGCTGCTCAGCACCTTGACCAGCCTCAACACAGCCCAGAGACACCGAGAAACAGCAGGCCTTCTGCCAGAGTCACAACCTGAAGGTTGGAAGAACATGTTCAAATATCGTCGTTGTCGGGTGGAAACCTTGTATCTCCAAAACTGTTCGTTTTGTATGTATCATTTTAAAAACGATTTAAACTAGTGAAAACAGCCGAACTACAAGCACACAACGCCTCGCGGTGCGAGGCGTTGTGTGCTTGTAGATCTACTGTTTTCACTAGTCTTGTGCGACAGTCTTGTATGATGAAGCAGGCCTTTGCTTTATGAAAAAACATACAAATTTGAAACTTGGAGATACGAGGTTTCTGCCCGACAGTGACGATATCCTCACTGTTGGTTTGGAATTGAAACCTTGTATGTCCAAAAACCATTGCCATTAAAAAAAAGAAAAATGTACCTGTGTTCCAATGGATCAAACTAAACATAGTCATTATTTAGTCACAAGCTTGTGTTAATAAATGGTAAATGGTGCATTTATATTGCACCTTTATCCAAGGCGCTTTACAGGGATTGTGCATTACATTCACCCATTCACACACACATTCATACACCGATGGCGGAGGAAACCATGCAAGGCACCAACCTTCTCACCGGGAGCAATAGGGATTCAGAGTCTTGCTCAAGGACTCTTCGACACTAACTCTGGGGGAGCCCGGGATCGAACTGGAACCCTTCCGGAACCCTCTGTGTTCTAAGACGGCAACTCTACCCCTGAGCCACTGCTGCGTTTTATATTTATAAAACTCATAGGCTAAAACACCTGTTTACTTTAATGATCATAGAGATACTGTGTACCAATTTGCGTGATGATTTTACAGAATCTGTAGGAGTACTGAAAAAAACTTTCTCTTGAGAGAGTAAAACATAACCAAATCCATTTGGTTTCATTTTATGCTCTCAAGAGTTAGATCAATAAGGGTCCATTTGGTTACCAACTTTCCATCATTTGACTGGGGACAGGGCAGGATTAACCCTTCATGGTGCCCTGTGCTTGGACCTAGTCAGGCTTAAAGCAGCACTTTGTAAACTTTTTTAACAACTGCATATTATGTCCCACAACATTATAGTTACATGTTTATCTTCCATAAATGTAGACACAACGGGCTCCCTGCTAGTATTACTATGTATTCGGGAGACAATGAGTTTCATCCTGGCATTTGCCAAGGCACCAAGGCAGAACCATAGAACCATATTAAAACCTAGATACCTCATTCGCCGCCATCCTAGGGAAGGCACGCTGCCACTCAAAGTGACTACTGGCCAATCACAGCGCGTCCTCGACGGACATGGTTGCAGAGACTCTTGGGTAATTCGGTTCATGTTTTGTTCATCGTTCATTTAATTTCTTCCAAAAATAGCTAAAATAGCAGATCTACAATCTCACATCTCCTCACATCACGTGTAGTAATGAGCTTGTAGATCGCGCCCAAGTGCGAAGTATAAATAGCATTTATGAAAAAGCAAAAAGAACGAAATTTGCAGATATACAAGGTTTCTGCCTGACAGCTATGAACATTTTTCTGGTTACTCTTGTATATTTAGGCGACTTTCATAAATGTATTTTATTGCTGTTCTGTGTTGCAGGCAATAGGCAGGTTCAGTCTACATGTGCCCTGAACGAGGTCAGTCACCTGGGATGTAATGATTCAGAGGTCAAACGAAAGATCCAAATGATAGAACAGCACGCATCATCTGTTCTTCAAGGTAAACTCTGAGTGTGTGTGTGTGTGTGTGTGTGTGTGTGTGTGTGTGTGTGTGTGTGTGTGTGTGTGTGTGTGTGTGTGTGTGTGTGTGTGTGTGTGTGTGTGTGTGTGTGTGTGCGTGCGCGTGCGTGCATGGAAATGTAAACACAATACAAATGTTAATACAAACCTCACGCCACTGGTGGGCCACAAGGGTATTGTGAGTGAGCTCCCGAATAATTGGCAAAACTCAAATAAAGTTAAAGACTGATACCAATAAATAAGAACTTAAAGGAGCAAATCGCTCCCAGAATGACTTATTTTCTATCAATTATACACCCCATGAATCCTTGAATTTCTTAAGATTTTTTTAGTTTTTGTCGCATTCCTGAGAGAATTATTTGATGACGTCAAATGTCAATTTTAGACTCAGAGGGCTCTATTTTGATTGTCTTAAGTAGCAGCTCTTATGCCTTAACTTAGGGCGGATTCACACTGCGGTCTCGAGACCGGTCTCGAGGCTACTTGGCAGATGTTTTGACAGTGTGAAGCCTGCGGTTTTCCTCAGAAACGGATAGCCTCGAAACCACCTCAAGAGGTAGTCTCGAGGCTGCTTGATGCGACCTTGTGAATGGTGAGCTGCAGTGTGAAGCAACCGTCCACAAAACCGGTTTTGATGTTGAACGTGACCTCATATAAAGTCGACGAGTCAGGCGTCGCCACAAATAAACACTAGGTAACAGTTGTCAACATGGCCATAAGATCAGCGACGCGTTAGATTGCTTGCTTGCTGGAGATTTGGGCAGATGCTGACATCCAAACGCAATTAGACAATACCCACAAAAATGCAGACATATTTTCGGTAATCAGTGAGTATATGCATGGATTTAACAGAACAATAGAACAATGCTGTGCTAAAGTCAAGTGGCTCAAACTACACTATCATAAAGTTAAGGATGCCCTGCTAAAAACTGGCAGCTCCACAGATGGAAAAGATACATTTATTTATTTAACCCTGACATCCTAGACCTAGAATCACAACCCATCACCCGTCCAATAAATCCGAGTCCGTCAACACCGCCAACTTCTTCATCATCATCATCAGCAGCAGCAGTAGCATCTCCGACTCCACTCTCCAGCCGAAGACAGCACGGGCATGTCCCGTTTTGGTGTCGTAGCATTAATGCTAGTGTACCAACGCTTTTTCGCCTCGTTTCTTTTTTTTTGAGGAAGCCACTGATTTGCACTCACTAGCAAACTTGTTCTAATATAATGTGCAGTGCATGCAGTGTGCCTGCTTGACGTGCTTGTTACCCTTAATGTGAATATTAATTAAGCCACACTGTGGCTTGTGAAAGCGTTTCAATTGTAGGCTACGTTGATTATTAAATAATAAGAATAATAACGTGCGCTGCGCTGGAAGTCTGACACAGTGACTCGCTCATCATTCTGCAAGTTTCTGCCTGGAAAATAGCAGATCTACAAGCTCACAACGCGTCGCGGATGCGAGGCATTGTGAGCTGGTAGATCAGCGAACGTCACTCGACGCCTACTATACAGGTCTATTGATATGCAAATAGGCTTGTTTCTTTGTTAAACAGTTGTCGAGGTGTGAACTTTGGGGGGTGCGAGACCCCGGCTCAGAAAAGGTTTGGTCGTCGGGGACCACTGCAACACTGTTCCACACTGCGCGCGTCATTGGATTTTTACATCAACTTTCGTGCCTGAATTTTTTGGCGACCAGAATCAGCAATGTCGCATAGTTGATGACGTCTGTATTCAACAGCGAGGCACATGTGCATACCGCCACCTATAGGATTGGGACGTATAGTGCTAGTGATCTCCAGGGAGGCCAGAAGGCATGCCAATGTGAATGCTGGCCAGCGTGAACCAGCAACCGTTTTCAGAATCAGTTCCAATCAAACGGATTGCAGTGTGAATCCGCCCTTAAAGGGGGAGTTCAGTCAAATAAAGATGATAACTAGTGTATTCTCAGTTTGTCACACAACAGAGTGATGTATTATTAACCAACAGACAAGATTTTAATGATGAAAAAAATCTAAAAGTTAAAAAAAAAGTGTTTCAAAGTGTGTCAAATCCAATACATATTTTTCTGGCCTTTCTGACAAGGACTGTAGGGGCGTGGCCTATGTACACAATGAAGCCACGCCCATTCACAGAAGTATCCACTTTGGTTTTCTTGATTTAAAAAAAAAAAAAAAAAAAAAAGGCACTGAAGTACATACTCAAAAAAGAAAGTAACTAAGTACATTTACTCAAGTACTTTGTATTCAGGCACTTTGACTTTACTTGAGTATTATTATTTTCATTAGTTAGTTTCCACAATGCAGTATAGTGTGATAATTTTACAGTTTTACTCAAGTAAAACATTTGAGTACTTTTTCCACCACTCTCACTCGCACGCACGCACGCACGCACGCACGCACGCAACACACACACACACACACACACACACACACACACACACACACACACACACCGTGATTGGCTGAGAGGGGCAGCAGTTGCAGACAGTGGCGTCAGTTCAGAACAAGCTAAGGTATGGCAACATGACTGGTGTCTTATGACACCAGTCATGTTGCCATACCTTAGCAACAGGCACGATGAAAAGTACATTTTTATTATTTCCCCCTGTAGTCAAGGTATGGCAGCTGCATACCCCTGCCATACCCAATTGACGCCCCTGAGCAGTTGCCTGCTTCATCACCGCACCAGTCTGACACAGATACAGGGGGAGAAGGAACGCTAGGCTAGGCTAACTGCTAACCAAACGCCGTGGTCTGTGGAATCTGTGGAATGTCAGAGTGAAAGTGGAGTGTGGATTGATGCACGCACGCACACGCACAGTGTGTGTGTGTGTGTGTGTGTGTGTGTGGTGGGTCGGTGTGTGGTGGGGGGGAGCACTGTCTGCAGCAGCAGCAGTGTGGACGTTACAACAACAGTGTTAGCGTTAGCGACCAGGCTAGCAGGAAGAAGGGAGGAATTTGCCTAGTAACTGATCTCGGTAGCCTATCAAATGTAATTAATTAATAGCTATCACCGTGATGCGCAGATTACGCACCACGGTGACAAGCATTAAAATATGACACCCCAGTTATGATTAAAAAACGTAAAGCAGTCTTATATCACAATGCTGCAATATAAAGTTCCAATTTTTTTAACAGTATTTCAGAAATGAATATTCTACATATAAAATGTGTCTATAAAGAAATAGCTTAATTCCCTGAACTGGGCCTTTAAAGGCCTGTCCTTGTCTCCGACCACCGAACTTTTCGTCGGAAAGGTCCGGTTCAACTACAAAATGATGTCACTCGCACCTTCTGAAAAGCATTACCCCGAATTAAGGTCTTTGCACACTGCTGCGTTTTCCTTTGCAAAATGCGTTTTTCAGGGCAAGGAGAGAGAGAGAGAGATAGAGAGAGCAAGGGACCGAGTGGTGCGCGAAACGGGCGGCAGTGTGCAAACGTGACTGACATAACATGAGGTTGATTTTTTTATTTGCGTGCTCCGAAATTCACTCCGATATTCGCCCCGAAAAACGCAGCAGTGTGCAAAGTCCTTTAGAGTTCGGAAAGTTGCACGTCGCAAAGTCGGAACTCTCCAACGAAAAGTACGGTGGTCAGAGACAGTATGGACAGGCCTTTAAGTTGAGGCATAAGAGCTGGTACTCAAGACAATCAAAATACAGATGACTCAAACTCTTTGAGACTCTGCCAGTCATCAAATTATTGTCTTAGGAATGCAACAAAAACAAAACAAATCTCCATGAATTCAAGGCTTCATGTTCATGGGGTGTGTAACTGATAGAAAAGAGTCATTTGGGGTGAACTACTCCGTTAATGTATACTACGTTAGTTACATTTATCCAAGTCGGAACACAATCCAATCATTAAAATAGCAAAAATGCTCTGAAAATGCACACGGCCCACCCATCTGACCACTTAACTGATCCAGAAAAAGGTTGAGAACCACTGGGTTAAAACAATTGTAATGTTTTATTCATTCAAATTACGTTCTGGATTGTAGCTTAGCTAGCTTTTAAACTGTTAGGAATTGTAAGAAGGATCTCTCCTTGGCTTTGGCTCCGAGTTCCTCTTTGAGGCGTACACTTGCAATGTTTGGAATGATGTCGGGTTTTGGAAAGCACACATATTGCACTACATAGCAGTTTGTGGCTTCAGACGGCCTAAAATTGACTTGGTTTTCTGGAATGTCTGTGTGAAAGAATGCTTTTTTTATATAATGAGGCTGTCATATTCATAACAAAGCTTGAAGCAAAGCCCGCAATTACTGTATTATGAATTATAATCGAACTAAATCCTACCATACAGTACCAACTAGTCATGTTAATTCTCATAGTGAGGAATAGATATTATATGTAATATAAATAGATACCCTTCATTATATCGGTATTGTGGGTACTGTATGTATGCAAGGACAATGGGTCTTGTGTCCCAAGGTTGTCTTTATACAAACAAACAATGGTGGATTAAGTTACTCAGATTTCTTTACTCTTTAAGTAAAAGTAGCAATATCACAACAATTCTCTGTTACAAGTAAAACTGTGTTAAAGTTTTGACTTGAGTAAAAAATTAAAAGTATTGGTGTTATTGGTTAAAGTATGTTTTGTAATAATAATAATAATAATCTAAATCTGCAATGTTAAAGTAAAAAAGTCGTACTCAAGTAAAGTACTTGAGTAAATTGCACTTGTTAAACCTTCCACCACTGTATTAAATATACCATAATGAGTACCCTTCAAATGTCACATATTGTATTGGTATTGTGTGGTGCAGTGGTTCTCAAAGTGGATTCCAGGGACTCTGTGGGTTCCTTTAGGGAGGTCTAAATTGACCCATGCAAGTCTGTAACTCTGACAGTGTACAAATGAACCCTGCCGGGTTCATTTGGTTCCAATTTGTACACTGTCAGAGTTAAGCGGAGACCTTGAAATGTAAAAGTTTGAGAAACACTGACGTGGTGTATTACGCAGTGGTGTAAAGTACTGTACAATTTTGTGGTATTTGTACTTTACTTTCCAATTTCCAATAACTTTACTTCTATTCCACTCCAAATATTGTTCTTGTAGTCCACATTTATTTGAAAACTTTAGTTACTAGTTACTTTGCTGATATAAATTATATTATAAAACATAAATTAACCACTTTAGCCCTATTTTATACCCAGGCTATTTGAAAATAGCCGATCTACAAGCTCACAACGCGTCGCAGCGCGACTTATACTTTTGGTACTTTAAGAACATTTTGATAACAATTTCCTTTACTCAAGTAGATTTTGGACTTTTACTTGTAACAGAGTATTTCTACATTGCAGTATTGATACTTTTTAATTAATTACAACATTTGAGTACTTTTTCCACCACTGTTATTAACCCTCCTTCACTGTGTTAAATCGACCATAATGGGTACCCTCCAAATGTCACATTGTATTGGTATTGTGTGGCGTATTATGCAAGAGGATAATGAGTCTTGAGTTCCATGCGTGTATTCAGAGGCGTCAATTGGGTATGGCAGGGGTATGCAGCTGCCATACCCTGGGTCCAGGGTGGGGAAATAAAAGTTACTTTTGAATATAAATCCATGAGTGTCTATATGTGCTGGTTATTATGTTGTTAAATTACAGTAAAATAACTACAAATGCAAAATTTTACAAAATGATCACTTTAACAATATATTATAATTATATTCTCCACGCTTGAATTCTCCCCATCTTGACAAAATGGTATATTCCCAGGTTCCGCAGGTCAGCTGCACAGGTGCAATGCATTATTGTTAATTGTGGCACGTTTACTAACATGCCAAGTTTAGCTGCACTTGAAAAACCATTCCAGCCTGCCATATCCAGCCCAAGAAACCGTAGAAACCTGGGTAAAAAAAAAAGAAAAAAAAAAAAAAGAAAAAAAAAAAATCTTTTTCAGACATTGTGAAAATAGACGATCTGCTGCGAGGCGTTGTGAGCATGTAGATCTGCTATTTTCACAATAGAACCGTGTTATCCAAAATGTAATGCCTATTTTCCATGAGGACTCCCATCTTTGCCATACCCTAGCTTTTGCTGAACTGACGCCACTGCGTGTCTTGCAGACAGGCCTGCTAATGCCAGCATGCTGCGGTCCATCATGAAGAAGAGAGATGGCGAGCCAGCCTGCGGCAGCAACAGGAAGAGCTTAAAGTTTATGGGCGTGACCGCAGGGTAAGAACAGAATCACATGACCAACTTTCTTTTTTCTGTTTAACGCAGACTGCTGAAATGACAATGGATGCTAATATAGCTCTTGGCCTTGTCCACTTTTGATTTAGCTTTCTCTGCATTGTGTGCATTGTGTTTGTGTATCGTCTATATCAGTGTTTCTCAAATGGGGGTATGTGTAGTGTACCCCTAGGGGTACGCAGAGGCACTACAGGGGGTACTTGAGAGAAAGTGGAAACAGTTATTTTACTGTTTAACGATAAAACATTGACATAATATGTATGTGAACATGCTGCCATGTAAAGCTTTAAACCAAATCAAATCATTTGACTAGCACAGCTGTTACTAAATAGAAATCAATAGGGTAGGCTACTTAATTCTATGTTCAACATATTGACATAAAAACTGGACTTTTGATGTCAGTATTTTCTCATCAAAATGTTGTTGTCGATTAAAGGGGGTATCGGGAAAAGGGGGGTGCTGAAGCCCAAAAAGTTTGAGAACCACTGGTCTATATTTCAAGGGCCCCCCCAAATAATTGGCCAAAAACTAAGACTTGTAACATTAATATAAACCAATGAATAATAAAAAAAGATTTTTCTTTAAAGCAATTATGACATGCTGTTTTTACCAATCATAACAGTCTTTGTCCTGGTCCTTAAAACGTGTATTAAAATGTTAACACTGAAAACTCCACTCCAGTGAGCCATGGCAGGGTTTTTTTTCTCTCTGTGTTCTGTTGCATTTTGATGTTGCAAAGATAATGTATTTAGATTCCTGTAGGTGTTGTAGTTCAGGAACTTTCGTCTCCTCTTTTGAAACGCAACAATCAAAGTGGTAAATGGTAAAAATGGTGCATTGGAACGATCCAAACACAATGGAAAGTAACAGCAAAGGTCATACACCCTCCCCTATAACCACACCCTCCCCTATAACCACACCCTCCCCTGGATGATGACGCTTTTGTCCAGAGGCCAATGAACTCACTTTTCTGTACCTAATAATAATAATAAAATAAAATAAAACAGAATACAGAAAAAACACTGAATGTTGAAAGTTCAGTTTTCTTTGTTTGTTTGTTTGTTTTTTGTAGTTGAGATCAGGAAACATGAAAAGAAAACTTTAAAACCTTTAAGACCTTTAAAACCTTGAAAAATTATTTTGCATTGCTATACAACTAAATAGGAACTTAAAGTAATACAATGTTAATTCCATTGATCAGTTTACAGTTACAGTTTACAGTTTAGGCATCTAGCAGAGTTACTAGGGTCCAAGGTGGAGGGGCCTTAATTATTTTATACTTTAGCTATTGAAAAATAGCGCGGCACTCGGTGCCACGCTGTGAGCTTGTATATCTGCTATTTTTCAATAGTTAAAGCACAAAATGTGAGTGAACCCTTGTACCCAGCAGGGCCCAGAATTTGGTGCGACACCCCTGGCACTGAGAACCACTATATTGGAATATGATGGTTAGGGCTGTCACAATTATGATATTTTACATGACGATTAATTGTCACTCAAATAATTGCGATTAACGATTTAATTGTGTTTTTGTCGTTGACATTTGCATTTCTGTTTGGCTTTTAGGCTTTGAAGTTGCACATGGCAGACATGACCTAAATATACAAAGAAATGACTGACACATTTGACAACTTTAGATTATAAAAAGAACATTGATAGTGGGAACAGCCGATCTGCTATTTCCACTGTTTTTGAGAAATTTATTATGAGATTATGAGAAAATAATTGCGATTATGTGAAATAATTGTGATTATGTGAAACAATTGCGATTAGACGATTATGTAATAATTGTGACAGGCCTAACGATGGCGTGCTTCCAGGTTAGATCCCGTGTCAGCGTCGTGTGGGTCTCCCAGCAGAGAGGACACAGAAGAGGACTGGAATCGGAGCAGAAAATGGAGGGACGGGCCCGGCCTGTCTCATCTAGGACCAGCGGGGGAGGGGAGAGCTGCTTCCAATGCACAGCCAAAGTAGGAGTCTGCAAAGCTTTTACCTGTCTGTCTGTCTGTCTGTCTGTATTGGATAGTACAGTGAAGAGTGACAGGGAACAGGGGGAGAGAGTCTGTCTGTATTGGATAGTACAGTGAAGAGTGATAGGGAACAGGGGGAGAGAGTCTGTCTGTATTGGATAGTACAGTGAAGAGTGACAGGGAACAGGGGGAGAGAGTCTGTCTGTATTGGATAGTACAGTGAAGAGTGACAGGGAACAGGGGGAGAGAGTCTGTCTGTATTGGATAGTACAGTGAAGAGTGACAGGGAACAGGGGGAGAGAGTCTGTCTGTATTGGATAGTACAGTGAAGAGTGATAGGGAACAGGGGGAGAGAGACAGGGAGGGACACGCAGAAAAGCTAGGCCATACATGGGAAACTGGCGGCCCGGGGGCCACATGCGGCCCGAAATTCATTTGATGCGCAGGTTAATATGGGAATACTGATATATTATTGATTTCAGCTGTTACAATTCCAAACATGCAAACATGACCCGCTTTAATTATATTTGTACCGGTATTTAAATTCATAAAGTTAACATAAGTATAACTAAGGGGATTTGAAATTAAATCAAAATGTTACATTTCAAGATTCCAATAAAAAAAAAAAGATAATTCAGGATTAAAATTCAAAAGTAGCAAAAATAGCAGATCTACAAGCTCAAAACGTTTTGAGTTTGTAGATCTGCTGTTTTTGCTACTCTTACTGGAGGAGAGGTTTTTGCTCGACAGTAACAATATGCAATGTGGCCCCACTGGAGTGGGTGTGGAAATATAGTGTCCCTCTCCATCATCAAAGTTGCCCACCCCTGAGCTAGGCCATCAGGCCAGGGAATCGAACCTGCTCATTTTATTGGGGACCCATACAATTTTGAGGCAACAGTTGCAAGGGCTGTAGACAGTCACACGTGCACTGCTTTACAGACAGTTACTCAAATCAATTGAATTGAATAATTTTGTTTATTAATGCCTCCTCATTGACCTGTTATCACTTTATAAAATAACTAACGCTCTTTGATAACTTTTCATCGTGCCCCTACATTATGGCATTTTACTTATAATGTCTGTATAATGTCAGTGGTCCTCAAAACAAATTCATGTCAAGGTCCGCTGAATTGCCATGTATTTGGCCATGGACCCCCATCTCAAAATAGTATGTGCCATGATTATGCCCATAAGAGAAGATTGATATTATATGTTATATGTTAAAAAATAAGGATATTGTGCATAATGTTTCATAACCGGTAACTCTTTATTCCTATAAGGTTTAAATTAAGTGATAGGATGATTTCTGCGTGTCACGCCTTAAAGACCCACCTGAACGATGACAAGGCGCTATCCTCCAGGGAACTAGTAAGTACTGCTCTTTATCCTTTCTCCTCTGCTTTTTATGTCTTGCATATTTGTCTTTTCAATGCTGACACTTTGGCCTGGTCTTGCCTGATACACAGATCAGTAGTCTGGGACAGTGGCGTCAGTTCAGCAAAAGCTAGGGTATGGCAAAGATGGGAGTCCTCATGGATAAGAGGCATTACATTTTGGATAACACGGTTATATTGTGAAAATAGCAGATCTACATGCTCACAACACCGAATTTTGGCTGTTTTTACACAGGTTTCTACGTTTTTTTGGGCTGGATATGGTAGTCTGGAACGGTTGTTCAAGTGCAGCTAAACGTAACCTCGCCCACCAGGCTTTCTGAGAGAAAGCCTGGTGTTCGTTCACAACAGGCCGTTTGGTTTCCGCCTAAAGCGCGGAAACCACTAGAAGAAGCGGCGTCGCTTTGATTTGGTTCCCTCCGTTTGTTTCCCCAATCTCTATTAAAATGCTCGATAGCCTAGTGTAGTCTTTCCAGTCGCTACGAGTTGGACTAAAAGATGCATATACCAAACACATTTTCAAAAGCAAAACTACTCCGCATCAAGGACTTTATTAGGTAGGCCCTAAAAGTATGTCCTTGAGCGCAGGGGAATTATTTTGGGTTAAAACTGTTTCCGGTGGATAGTTCCGGCCAAATTGTAGTCCTTTGAGTACTACAACATGACGTTTTGTGGTTTCCGCTCCAGACCGGTTACAAGCCCGAAAAGTGAAGTGATCCCAGACTAAGCTAAACGTGGCATGTTAAACGGGCCACAATTAACAATAATGCATTGCACCTGTGCAGCTGACCTGCGGAACCTAAGAATATACCATTCTGTCAAGATGGGGAGAAGACCATTTTGTTACATTTTGCATTTGTAGTACTGTAATTTAACAACATAATAACCAGCGCAGATAGACAAAGAGACATTCATGGATTTATATTTAAAAGTAACTTTTATTTTCCCCCCTGGACCCAGGGTATGGCAGCTGCATACCCCTGCCATACCCAATTGACGCCCCTAATCTGGGATCTATTTCTGTGAGTGAGAGGAATAGGAACACAGGGGATATTTTACGTAGGAAATGGCTTGATGAAGTGATGAAAGTAAGCCATGCCAAGCGGATGTACTGTAAGTACATCCCCCACTGCCATGATATACAAGTAGGCCTACACGGTACACCAACTGGTCGTGATGTACAGTACATTACAGTGGTTTTCAACCATTTTCATATCAAGGTCCATTATTGATTAAACATTTGAGCCACGGACCACCATCTGATGAGATTTAGCCCCTCAGACAGATCTTGTCCACAATTCCATGCTGTATTGATGTGGTACAATAGAACAGATATCAGTCGTTCAAAATGTTGATCAAAATAACTATTCTGCTACATTATGCAATTGTGTAGACTCTGTTAGACTTCTTGTAAATTAACTTAGCAGAGATATAACAATAATCAAACTCTTGTGAGTGTAAAATGAAACCAAATGGACCCGCAAGTGTCCATTTGGCAAGGGTCCTTTTGGTTTCATTTTACACTCTCAAGAGTTAAAGATCTAAGGGTCCATTTGGTTACCTACTCTCCATCATTTAGCTGGGGACCACCTGGATCCCCCTCAAGGACCATTGGTGGTCGCCGGACCACTGGTTGAGAACCACTGCGCTAGTATGTGGCAGGATCAGAAGATCTTTTATACATTTTATAAGCTACATTCAAAACCTTGTGAAATGGGACATTCATAATGAGTACTTTTTGTACTTTTACGCATATTTTGATGCCAATACTTTTGTGCTTTTACTGAAGGAAATGTTGAATTCTGGACTTTTACTTTTAACAGAGTATTTCTACTGTACATTGCAGTATGATTTACTTTTACAAATAAATACAGAACTCCACCACTGACCAAATGGAATGCGGGTCCATTTGGTTAGATGTGTACCCTGTCAGAGTTAAATGCTCACTGAGGATTTGGCAGTGTAGATGAGTGGGCGTGTGCAGTGGGGAAGGGTGTGTTCAAGACTGTAATATAAAAAGACAGTATGGTATTGGACATACTACTGTGTGTATATATAGCCCAGCTAGACGGACACACTATAATTTTCCTGGACTTATTTCTTGAACAAAAAGTCAAGTCTGAGGAACTTCCTTATTGTTGTGTTTTTGTGTCTCGGCGACACACCCTCCCTGCCAGCATGCATTTAACCCTTTAATCCACACACACAAACCCTATACTTTTGCTGAGAGGAGTCCCTCAGGGCGCTATACAAGTGTCTCTTCTGTTTTGTCTCTTGTCTATATCGTTGTTGAAAATAGCCAATCTACAAGCTCACAGCGCGTCACATTGCGACACGCTGAGAACACATAGATCTGCTATTTTCTGCAAAAGTTGAAAATGAAGCCGTATTGGAAGATGTGTGCTGATGTTTTACTTAGTAGCAACACCACAATATAAAAATCCCTTTGTTTCAAGTAAAAAAAAATCATAAGTATTGAAAGATGTTCACACTCAAGTAAAGTAAAAGTACCTCGAAATTGTACTTATAAGCCTAACAGTACTTGAGTACAAGTCAATTACTTCCCTCCACTGTAAACAAGGGGTGTGCAAATATGTAATGGTACTCTCACATACAGGTACATAAACATTGTACGTATTGTACACTACATTGTTCATTTGATTATTTAGCTACAGGTAGGCTATAGGCTAAATAAAGATGTTTATAGATAAACTGTACCAATGCTTTAAGATCCTCAACCTAACCAGTGTCTGTGCTCTTTAAATGCTTTGCACTCGTGCCCATAATTATAACATGGCTATTCAAATGACTCTGTGCACTGTGAATTATAGCAATTTACAAAACAGGCTCTTTTTTGGCTTTTTTTGCTGTGTGTGTGTGTGTGTGTGTGTGTGTGTGTGTGTGTGTGTGTGTGTGTGTGTGTGTGTGTGTGTGTGTGTGTGTGTGTGTGTGTGTGTGTGTGTGTGTGTGTGTGTGTGTGTTAAAACAATTGTCAAACATTTACAAAAATAAAACAATTCTAAAGAGTAAATACAATAGCAAAAAAAACGAAAGTAAAATCTACAGTACAAGCATCGCAACGTGTCACAATAGGATGCATTGTGAGCAACGTGTAGGTCCGCTATTTTTAGATATTTTTTGGAAATCATTGAAACGTCGAAAGAAATGTTGATATTACAGTATCATCGCAACATCTCGATGGCATTGCCACAATATCGTTATTGAGGTCCAAACATAACTTGATATAGGCTATACACAGCAGCCATATTGGAAAGAATTTGGGCCCCTTCCTTACTTCCTTCTGAGGTGTTACCAATGATTAAGTCTCGGTTCCATTTAGTGTAACACAGTGGTTCTTAAACATTTTGATTTCAAGGACCACCGTAACTCTGAGAGTGTACAAATGGAACCAAATGGACACGTATGGGTCCATTTGGTTCAATGTGTACACTCTCAAAAGTTACAGACCCATAAGGGGCCATTTGGAACCCCCAAAAGGACACTTTGAGACCCACTGGTGTAGCAGAGTGTTTCCAGTGAGCCAACATGCACAGTATCAGCACTCTGACTCTGTTTGACCAGAATGGAACAGAACCTTAATCATTCCAGAACCTGAAATTATTATTTTTGGTTCTGGTTTTGTTTCCATAGCGCACAGCCCTGTTTTCTGGGAACCTTTTTTAGGTCCTGCCCTTGATTTAGTACTAAACTTTAGTTCTGGGAACCTATGGGCGGGGCCAGCAGCGCTGCTGCTCTTTTTTGGACCTTCCCTGTTAGGTCTGGTTATATTGGAAACGTAAGCAGAACTTCACAGGTTCTTGAAAGTTCTTGGTTCTGGAAAGTTCTGGTTCTAGTTCTGGTTCGGCCCTGTAGTGGAAAATGGGCTTATTTCATTGGTAACGCCTGTGAAGGAAGTAAGGAGGGGTCCAATTTTTCTCCAATATGGCCTCTGTGCATAGAGCCTATTAGTTTTGTTTTTTGTCATGTTGTGCAGGGACGTGCAGAGAATGTTAGAGAGGCAGGGCTGACATTTCAAAAAGGGCCTTTTGGTAAAAAAAAAAATAGAAAATAGCCGACCTCCAAGCTCACAACGCGTCGCACTGCGACTCGTTGTGAGCTTGGAGGTCGGCTATTTTCGATCCTTTATTTCTACACAGGGAAATTCTTTCAGCATAAGGTGCTGCATTCAAGTTCAGGAGAGTTTGGACAAGGCAATTCTCTTGAATGCTGCCTTCAGGCATGGCATGGAAAGAGGGCATTTGCGTCGCACTGCGACTCGTTGTGAGCTTGGAGCTCGGCTATTTTCGATCCTTTATTTCTACACAGGGAAATTCTTTCAGCATAAGGTGCTGCATTCAAGTTCAGGAGAGTTTGGACAAGGCAATTCTCTTGAATGCTGCCTTCAGGCATGGCATGGAAAGAGGACATTTGCATTTCTTTCACCATAGTAACTAGACCAGGTCAACCTGGTTGTGCCAGACCCCCTGTCTGTCATCATCATTTATGACATCATGCCTTTTGTAGGCATGTCATCATCATATATACCCTTTATATAGAAAAGGGACAGACCGACATTTGCTTATGTAGGCCTACCCATTTCATGGGTCTGGCAAAAACGGCATTCATGGTCTGGAGAGGGCACTTATTTTTACAGACGGGTAAAAGGGCAGGGGCTCAAGCCCCCTTTGATGTCTATATGTTCCTGATGTTGTGTGCATCGTCCTCAGCGGTCCTGCCTGCACACGCTGCAGCAGGAGTGGTTCAGGGTGTCCAGTCAGAAGGGAGCGGTGCGGGCGCTGGTGGAGGACTACATGGCCGCCTTCAGGCTCATCTCTCCCTCCGTCCTGCAGCATGTCGCCAACATGGCCGACGGCAACGGAAACACCGCGCTGCACTACAGCGTGTCTCACTCCAACTTTCACATCGTCAAGAAGATCCTCGATGCGGGTAACACACACACACACACACACACACACACACACACACACACACACACACACACACACACACACACACACACACACACACCAATGGTTCTCAAACCTTTACATCAAAAACTACATATTTTCCATCAATTACACGCCCCACAAAGCCTTGAATTCGTGGAGATTATTTTGTTTTTGTCACGTTCCTGATCATTTGATGATTTGCTCATCGGAGACTCAGCCGGTCATCAAATTATTGGTTCAGGAATGTGGCGAAAAATTCTATGCTTCATGGGGTGTATATTTGAAAATAAGTCATTTTATGGGTGAACTACTCCTTTAACTCTGACAGTACACAAATGGAACCAACCAAGTGGACCCTTGAAACTTGACCAAATGGTTGAACTCAATGGACTTACTCTAATGGTGACATCACCGAGAATGCTGCTTCCTGATTGGCTAAGTTGACCGTAATCATGTTTGCTGCTTCCTGATTGGCTAGCTTACTCTATATGGTGACGTCACAGAGAATGCTGATTCCTGATTTGTTAAGTTGACCATAATAATTTTTGCTGCTTCCTGATTTGTTTACGCAATGTTTGTGTTTCGGGCTAGAACAATAGACTGGTTGCCCTACTGGCAACCACACTAATAATTTATCAGCATCAGTAACAGCTTGGCCAAGCCAACCCAAGCCGCCAGAATGCACGGCATTGGCCAAGCTTCGTGTGACGTCTGTGCCGCCGACGTCAATATAAGGAGAAGTGTTTGCACCACGACTGCATTCTTGTTCATTCTCGCAGAGGGCAAGAAGACTTGAAGAATTGGCATTGATCCACCTCGGTCGGGGGGCCTGGTGCGAGAGATGTTACGCTGGACAGTGTTTCTGAAGACACAATCAAAGAAGTACTACCATGCTGCTGTGGCAGTGGGGAACAAGGTGTACTCCTTTGGGGGGAAGAGTTGTGGCTACAACAACGTGGGTCAGATCGACGTGCACGAATTCAACACTGTGTCCTTGCGCTGGAGGAAGCTGCCCCCAGGGACCAACGGCAACGGCCCGCCCTACATGTGCTGGGGCCACACGTCGGTGCTGATCGAAGACATCGTCTACATCTGGGGAGGGGTCACCTTCACGGTGGGCTACTGCAACGACCTGTACGCGTTCGACGTGAACAACCACAGGTGGTTCAAGCCCAGGGTGTGCGGGACGGTCCCGGAGGCGAGGCGGCTCCACTCGGCCTGCGTCCTGGAGAACGTCATGTATATCTTCGGAGGTTTCAGCCTGCAGATTGGATGGACTAACGACATCTACAAGTTGGACACCGCCACGATGGTCTGGTCTTTTATTACCGCCAGATACACGCCGTCGCCCGTCTCGGAATGCCACTCGGCCACCATCATCGGGACAAAGATGTTTGTGTTCGGGGGCTATGCGGACGAGGCCTACTACAACAACATCAGGGTGTTTGACACGGAGACAAACTGCTGGCTGAGCATGCCTTCGCCGCATGTTCTCCCCGAAGGACGCGAGGATCATTCGGCCTTCGCCTACAACGGAGAGCTGTACATATTTGGCGGTAACTCGCGTCTGGACCGGACCTTCAACGATCTGTGGAAATTCAACCCAGAGACTTCCTCCTGGAGGAGGGTCGACCCCAAGGGGACAGGCCCGAATAGGATGACCAGCATGTGCTGTTGCATGGTGGACGACCGTATCATACTCTTTGGGGGATACAGGTACACAAATGACGACCTGTACATCTTAGACTTAAGTCCTAGTCTGAAGACGCTATGCAAGCTAGCAGTTATTCAGCACGGCCTGGAACAGACGGGACTCCCGCAGGACACCAAGTGGGAACTGGCGGCGATGACCGAGATTGAGCCGCGATGAGGTTTAGATTTGGTTTTAGGAACGTACTTAAGAATAGTTTTGATTGCGACGAAGAAGCGTATCATCCTCTTTGGGGGATACAGATAGACAAATGATGATTACGACCTGTACAACTTAAGTCCTAGTCTGAAGACACGATGCAAGCTATCGGTTATTCAGCGCGGTCTGGAACATTCGGGACACCCACAGGACACCAGGTGGGAACTGGCAGCGATGACTGAGACGTGAGCCGCGATGAGGTTTAGATTTGGTTTTAGGACTGGAATGGACTTAAGACTAGTTTTGATTGCGCGGGAAACGCCTTGATTCCTACAACTGAAAAGGGTATTTGAATGAATGCATGCCATCAGATATCACATGGTGGAAAAATGCTATTCTACTTTACTAGTTTTTTTTAACTAGTTTTTGTTTACGTTTTTCAGTTAAGATAATTATTTTTTCCCTTACAATTTTACAGTATATGATGGGGGAGAAAGAGGCAGTCCATATGTATTAAATGTACAGTATACAGGATTTCTTTTGTTATTATGAATTATCTCTACGCTTATGTTCTTGATTGCGACCGAAGGTCGCAGTATACCATGAGAAATGTTGTAGCTTGTCCCTCCGTAACGGAAGTGATGTCACATTACATCACCTCATCAAAGATCAAACCCTGGATATCCATACTGTCACTGTGACATCACTTCCTGTTCCACTTTCTGATGTCATCAATCCCAGGCCCTAACTGGCCCAAAAGCCTGCTTTACATGTCCATATACAGTAGTATGGGCATTCCCAGATGATGCCCTGTTAGGGTATGCCCATATATGGAGATCCCCAGGCATCAAACCCAGGCCCTAACTCGCCAAGGCCCTGCTTGGCTTTACTAATTAACATACATTTTATACCCATATATGGAGATTCCTATATTATCAATATTAAGGACATTATTAAGGATATTATGCTATCAATATTAAGGACATATGTGGGAATGCCCATATTTGGTAATGCCCATATATGGGCATGTTTTGACATAACATTGTTGACTATCATGCAGGGGTCTCCATATACTGTATGAGTAACTGGTCCCATATACATCACTGACTGGCCAGATGGCCAAGAATTGGCACATTCAATTCAATTTAGTAATACTAGAGGTTTATGCCCGCTTCTCCTGTTTTATAGTGAAGTGAAACCTGACCAATCACTGATAGTCTGGTCAAAGTGTCATGTGAAGCTCATCAATCCACCAATCATTAAGCTTATCAGACATACTGTATGCCCGTTCATGCCCATCTATGCCCATCTGGCATATGCTATGCTGCGGGCATAGATGGCCCCTCTCATGGCCCTTATATACTGTATGGCTCAATATTATGACATCACCCTCTACGTTTATATCAGGTCACACTTATTGATGGTGACGTCACCAAGACTGCTGGTCCCTCATTGGCTTTTATGGTGATGATGACGTCATCACCCGATTGATGGCGTCACTCTGTGTTTTTTTAAGGGTTTTCCCATTGGATGACGCCAGTGCAGACACACATGCACACATTTCCCTGATTTATAGATTTCCCTAAATAGATGAGGTCCTGAGGTCCGGGCCCTCCTTGGGGGTGCGCCACAGGGGGGTGTGAGGCCTTGTCTGTTTGGAGGGAATCCAGAAATCTACAACTTGTAGATGTAAAAATGATGTCAAAAATGTCGATAGGTTATTTTCACTATTTATCATACGAGAAGTGTCAGGTCTTAAAAACAATCAGAATCAACAAGTCTATGCATGTGTATGTGCATGTGTATGTGGAGGTGGGGGGGGGGGGGGGGGGTGATTAACTTAATTGTGCAACATTGCTTTCTCAACAAACTAGCATAACGTTTAAGTGTATAGAGGGTATACACATTTCCAAAGTGACAATTTAAGGGCTTTTAGTACCTCTAAAATGGTAAATTAAACATTGGCCAAATTGTCAAATATTAGAGGCAGAACACCCAGATCTACATGCTCAAATATTGTCAAATATTAGAGGCAGAACACACAGATCTACATGCTCACAACGCGTTGTGAACATGTAGATCGGCTATTTTCACAATAGAACCGTTTTATACAAAATGTAATGCCTCAACTGTTAGTGCTCGTCAGGGTGGGGGGGGGGGGGGGGGGGGTCCCAGTTAAAACATGATTATTTTGGGGATCGTGGCCTGAAAAGGTTGAGAACCACTGCCCTAGAGTAGGAACACTGGGGTCATGTGGTGAAACCAGACTTGTGGTCGTGCTTTACGCGTTTCTCCTTCAACTGGCTTTCTTTGTCCGTCTCTGTTTGTGCCGTCTTGCTGTCTTACCGTCACCATAGAGGTGTGTAACGTGAACCAGCAGAACCAGGCGGGCTACACACCCATCATGCTGGCCGCTCTGGCAGCTGTGGAATCCCCAGAAGACATGAGGGTGGTGGAGGAGCTCTTCAGGAGAGGAGACGTCAACGCCAAGGCCAGTCAGGTTGGTCCACGGGTGTCGCACCAAATTCTGGGCCCTGGGTGCTTTAACTATGGAAAAATAGCAGATATACAAGCTCGCAGCACGGCACCGAGTGCCGCGCTGCGAGCTTGTAGATCTGCTATTTTTGGAAAAATCGTCAAAATGTGTGTAATATTTCAAATCCCTCCTAAGGTTTTTTTGAAAAACCTATATGTTTCTATGTCAGTGGCGCTCAAACTCTTTCATGTGAAGGACCCCCAAAATGATATGTATTTGGCCACGGACCCTCCCATCTCAAAGTATTTAGTTCCAGGGACCCCCCAGAAGCAAAATTTGAATTACAAATGTTCGCTTAAAAAATTCATCTATTCAAAGATTTGCACACCTTTTCACACTTTTTCAAAAATAGCAGATCTACAAGCTCTCTGTTATAAATCATGAGTAATATTTTAATATCTTGAGATATGGATTTTTGATTTTCATGAGCTGTAAGCCATAAAAATCTAATTGAAAACAAAAAAAGGTTTTGGATATTTCACCGCATGAGCAATGTATCTAGAATATACGAAAGTATTTTTTTTTTAAAGAATTAACTTTTCCACAATATATATTTTATTGTCAATGTCGGGCAGAAACCTCGTATCTCCAAGTTTCAAATTTGTACCTTTTTTTGTAAAGTAAATCCCTGTTTCATCATATACAACACTCTCGCACAAAACTAGTGAAAACAGCAGACCCACAAGCACACAACGCCTTGCACCGTGAGGCGTTGTGTGCTTGTAGATCTGCTATTTTAACTATTTTAAATCATTTTTAAAACAATAATTACAAAACGTACGGCTTTGGACATACAAGGTTTCCACCTGACAACGGCGATAGGCCTCTATCAGGGGTGGGCAACTTTGATGATGGCGAGGGCCACTATATTTCCACCTTCACTCCAGAGGGCCACATTACATATTGCTACGTCCAACATTGTCATTCTAGTCTCATACAAAAATAAACAAAAATAGCAGATCTACAAGCTCATACAAAAGAAGCAAAAATAGCAGATCTACAAGCTCATACATTGGACTACTATAGCCTACTAGTCATTAAGCTACTAATATAGACTGAAGGAAAGCAGGTCATGTTTGGAATTATAACAGCTGAAATCAATAATATATCAGTATTCCGGTATTAATCTGTGGGCCGCATTAAATGAAGGTGGGGGCCGCATGTGGCCCCCGGGCCGCCAGTTGCCCATGTATGGCCTATATTCTTTGACCCATTGGTTGTGTGTGTGTCCGGCAGGCGGGCCAGACGGCGCTGATGCTGGCGGTGAGCCACGGCAGGATGGACATGGTGCAGGCGCTGCTGGCGCAGGGCGCCGACGTCAACCTCCAGGACGACGAGGGCTCCACGGCGCTCATGTGTGCCAGCGAGCACGGCCACGCCCACATCGTCAAGCTGCTGCTGGCGCAGCCGGGCTGCGACGCCGCCCTCAGCGACAGCGTGAGTCAATTCAATTCAATTGGCCCTATTAGTCGGGGGATATCTTAAAAAGTCCTGGAATAAATTCCTTACCACAAAGTTTCTTCACCAATGTGTTTGTAAAGGTGTCTAGTAACATATCTCACAAAGACTGAAATTCAGTTTCCCCTAGGAGAATCCATTACAGCTGTTGAAAGTTGGGCTCCCATTAAATTATACAGGAAAAAACACACCAAAATAAATATGCTTTAAGTAGCATGTGAGGGGTCAAACTAGGGTTTTTTCATGATTCTGAATCCATTGCAATCATTTGTTTTGCACAAAAAACATTCCTTGGGGTAAAGGCGGCTCCCACAAAACTGAGAAAAGTGATGACTCATCACAAAACCCCTAGTTTGACCCCTCACATGCTACTTAAAGCATATTTATTTTGGTGTGTTTTATCTTGTATAGTAAATTTAATGGGACCCCAACTTTCAGCAGCTGTAACGGATTCTCCTAGGGAAACTGAATTTCAGTCTTTGTGAGATGTGTTACTAGACACCCAGCAAGCACGGTCTGGACCTGGACCAATCAGTGACGTCTAGATTGGGGCCAGATCAAGTCAAACCATGACTAGTCGGATCTGGCCTAGAATATCACCTGATTTCAACCAACATAAATCCTGCCCACGAAAATGGATGTCCTGGATTAATCAGAGAGGGTCCGATCGAGGCCAGATAAATATCATAACTAGTCAGATGTGTCCCAGAATATAACCTTACATGCTCATATTTCAACTAACATTACAAACAATAACAATAATCCCTATAAATCCATATGACGTCCTGGTAATGACGTCAAGATCATCCCCATATGGGCTGTGATCTGGCCTAGTTTAGCCCCATATAGAACCTCACCCGTCGCTGCATACTGTTGTGCTCCGAGATGAGGTCCTAGAAACATGGCCGCTGGAATCGTGCGACAGCCTCCACATCACAGTTGGAAAACACACAAAATGAAATTTTGTCCAAAAAGTAACGGCAGTTCCGAGCTCCCAGACTGTGAAAACCTCACCTCGGTACATAAAACATGAACCGCGGCATGAAACAACCCCTTAAAATCGCTAGTTTTGTCAGCTGGTAATGTTTACAAGCCTGGAAGTTGCAGCCGGAATGGCAGCATTAGCACATCCTCTGATTGATTGATTGATTGATTGAAGACTTTATTAGAAGTTTGCATAGGAAAAGGTACAGTTTCATGACGGTACAGTTCACTGGTACAAGGTCTACTAAAAGGAGATCCATGAAAAGACTAAGCTTATTTCCACTGGAAACCAAATGGTCTGGTCAAATGTCTGTTCGAATGCAGCGACGGTTGGGGCTACCGTTCGACCAGAGGACCTCATCTCGGAGCACAAAAGTATGCAGCGACGGGTGAGGTTCTATATGGGGCTAGGCCTAGTTCTGAACGTCACCGGAGTCACTAGAGTCACCGGAGGACGTTATCATAACGTCACCATGACGTCATTTGGCTTGCAGGGAACTAAAAGGAAATATACACGATGTGAACATGCACAGTACATCGTTATCAGGCTTAATTGTACCCTTAATTTTACCCTTCTTCTTCTTCTTTAAGCCCCAATATACAGGTTTTGCAAATGCAATTTGCAGCAATTGTAGAAATATAATAAGACCTTAATTGGTGGTTAAGCATGTAATGATCATGTATGCTTTCTTTTAAGCCTACTTAAGAGTCTTGGCTAGTTATAGTCGACGAACATTTTTCGTCATAAGTTTTAGTTGTATCAAACCCTCTCCAGTGTATAACACACATATATTGATTTTTTATTTCACACAGGATGAAAGCACTGCCCTGTCCATAGCGTTGGAGGCTGGACATAAAGACATTGCTGTGCTTCTCTACGCACATGTCAACTTCTCCAAAGGACAGCACGGGGTTAGTGACTCCACTGATACGTATCATTCAATAACATACTGTAGGCCTACTTGGTTCAGTCCCAATGTATTTCTGAATCAGGTCCCACTCGAAAACTTTGAAAGTGTTCACTGCCCACTCATCTGACCACTGTACATTTTAATGATTGGTTTTGTTCCAGCTTGGAACAATGGAAATAACTTAGTATACACATTTTTCAAGTTTTTAAAGAAAACATACAATGACTACTTCATTTATAACTTTTTACTGTAGAAACTAGTGTTTTGTCAGATATTTGGGGGACCCACTTCACAAAGTGCTACATGAAAAAGCATTTTGGCATTAAAAACGATGGCAAGACATAAACAAAAATCATTCTGTACCAACATTAGACCCTTCTTCAGATACAAAGTACATTTCAAAACGGATTAAGGCATAGAGTAAAAGACCTAGGGGAAAAAAAGACTAAGCAAAAAAAAAAAACAGTTAAAAAGGTATGTCTTGTTAAAACATGCGAGCATGCCCTTGCATGTTTATATTTATGACACATATAAAATACTTTGGCTATTCAAAAATAGCAGATCTACAAGCTTATTAGACCTGCTATTTTTGAAAAAGTGTGTGTGCAAATCTTTGAATATGTATTCTTTTAAAGCGAACATTTTTAACTCAAATCTTTGCTTCTGGAGGTCCATGGAACAAAATATTTTGAGATGGGGTTCCGTGGTCAAATACATATCATTCTAGGCGTCCTTGACATTAAAAGAACCACGGATAAAGAAACATACGTTTTTCAGAAAACCATTATGATTTAGAAGATATGTTTAGGTATTTTTCAGGTCCTAATGGGTTAATATGATATTAATCTGAGTGTTTTCTTCTCTCTGTCTCCCTCTAGGGGCCAGCGCGGGGCAGATCACTCCCTTTATGCTCTGGTGAAAGAAGCATCTTTGAATAGGAGTCATATCCCACCACCTTGTGACCTTTTGCATTGCTGCCATAATGACCCAATAGGCCATACTATATAGCATGGGTCTTCACAGGGGGTCCGGGACCCCTAAGGGGGGTCCTCAGAGTTACTACAGGGCGCGGCACCGAGTGCCGTGCTGCAAGCTTGTAGATCTGCTGTTTTTGACAAATCATCAGTACATTTGAAGTCTTTGAATATTTTTGACCTGATTCTATAAATGTCTTCTAACTCCTTCTAAGGTTTCTATGTCAGTGGTTCTCAAACTTTTTCATGTCAAGGACCCCCAAACATAAAATTATGTATTTCACCACGGACCCCCATCTCAAAATATTTAGTTCCTGGGACCCCCAGAAGCAAAAGTTTTGTTACAAATGTTTCCTTTAAAAATACAGATATTCAAAGATTTGCACACATTTTTACGACTTTTCAAAAATAGCAGATCTACAAGCTCGCAGCGCTGCCGTGCTGTGAGCTTAGTATATTTGCTATTTTTCAATAGCTAAAGCATTAATGGGTTAATAACCACTTGAACCCTGGCATCCCTATATTCCGTGCGGAACATTGTCCGGAAGAGGTTTGGTGTAGAGAGGGAGGGAAAGAGGTTTGGTGTAGAGAGGGAGGGAAAGAGCAGACCAAGTACCGAACCAAAGGTCAAGCTAAGTGTTGAGGGTGTTGCGGGCTTAAAGTTTAAATGTCTGGGAATACACATTAACATGAATCCAGCATATTCATAGAAAACATATAAGTTACACAACACTGATAGTGCTTTCTATAACGATGGGTCCTTTGCCTGCAAAACGTTAAAGACCCCTGCTATATAGGCTAGTATTTTAAAGGACAACTTTGTTTTTTTACAACAAGGGTTCATATTTTAGATTGTAATTAGAGAAAAGAAAAAGTGAGTGTTAAAATGTTTTAATTTGCATGTGTACAAGTGGCCAAATGTGTCTTTTTAGACACAATAAGCCAGCAGTTTCTTTATTGCTATTTACAGTAACACTTCTAGCCCCCATAAGTCACATCCAACCATGAAAGTTTGCGTTGTATCTTGTACGCATGCCCCCAACCACTGAAATAAGAATCTCTAAAATGTTTTATATTCTTTAATCTAAAATATGAGCCCTTGTTGTAAAAAACTAAAGTTGTCCTTTAAGAGGAGGGTCATTTCTTTATTGCTGGACCTCAGCCTTGTTTGTACATTATTATTATTATTATTATTACCACCGGTATTATGTTTTTATTTATTTTGTTATTTTACAGCTTTTGTTTATATTTGTATTAACTTTGGCTCAATGTGGCAATCTCATGACTACATTTCCTACAAAAAGAAAAAAGCAAGATGAAGTTACAGGGATATTTCACTTTCAAAAAACGTTTGGTCATTTTATCGTCTAATCAGGCTTTTGTGAACACCCTGGACAGATTTTAAGTTGCTTGATTCAGTATTTAGATAAGTTAAAGGGCCAGTTCACCTCTGGGACAACCAGATCTTATTTTATTACAAGATCAACACAATACTGAGTTATTTTTTGTGTTCAATCTGTTTTGAGATATTTTAGTATTTCAGCATGAATGATGATGCATTTTGCATCATGAGTCATCATGCTGCATCATATGATGCAAAATGCATCATCATTCATGCTGAAATACTAAAATATCTCAAAACACAGATTGAACACAAAACATAACACAGGATTGTGTTGATTGTGTCCCAAACAACAATGAAATAAGATCTGGTTGCCCCAGAGGTGAACCGGCCCTTTAATATTCATTTTATCAGTTACGCCCCCTTCCTATACAAACTTATTGTAACTTCAAACTCCATTTTAACCATGATAGATTCATTGAATAGATTCACTGTTCTTTTTTTCTGGTGATTCCTGACGCCCTCCTAATACGTGATACGTGAGCTGGCCGCGTTTTTTCAATATGTTTTTTTTTTTCTCATTTATTTCTAATCATTTTTAATTTCTAATCATTTATTTCTAATCATTTTTTTTATTTAAAAAAAGTTAAAGAAAAAACACGTCCAGCCCACGTATTAGGAGGGTACGGGTGTTTACAATGAATCTATCATGGTTAAAATGGAGATTGAAGTTACAATGGGTTTGTATAGGAAGGGGGCGTGTCTGATAAAATGAATATTAAATATCTAAATACAGAATAAAGCAAGTTAAAATCTATCCAGGGTGGTCACAAAAGCCTGATTAGATGATAAACATGTTAAACTGAAATATCTCTTTGAATAAAATGTATAGAAACATCTGTCGACTATATTTATTTTCTCATTTTATTAAGATGCAACAATACATGATATTGTATTCAGTCTGGCCTTAATTGCCTTTTTTTCTTTTGCCAGATGTAGTATTAGAAATAAAACCCTGACATTGTACAGTTATTGTCAAATTATATTCCTGAGGTTGGCCATTACATGAGCATTTAGTGCCATATACTGACCACACAAATACTTTGGAAGAAACTTGTAACACTTGCCCAATAAACCACTATCGACATACTGTATCTGATTCAAGGATTCTTTGTCTCTACTTTTGAGGAGTGCTACATGACTCCTACACTTTCTCCATATTTAAGGGTTTTCTTAATTTAACAAAATGTATAGTATTTTGTCTTTGTCCTGTATGCAGGGTTGCCAACATTGGACTGTCAGAATCCAGGAGATTTCTATTTTTTGTAATGGGGGTGGGGTCTGAGGGTCCTCCCCCAAGAACTTAATCTTAACATAATATATTTTCATGTGTTCTATTGAATTTTGCACCAATGATTCGCCATGCAACTCCTTGAAACAAAACAGTTTTAAGGTCAACCGCACGTCTTTGCAACTGCCATCAGTGTTAAAATACAAAATAATTACTCAAAAGCACCTGAAGAGTTCTGTAGTGGGAGATGGTCCAGTAGTCTAAAGCAGTGGTTTTAACCATTGGGCCAGTGGGGCCGTTGCCAGGGGCCCTTGGCTCTCAGGGGTCCTTGGGGGAACTTGGCCGTGTGGTCATTGACAATTTACTATTATGTTAATTAAAAACATAAATGTATAAACGTATAAAAGTGTGGGCCCCTCCTCTGTTGTCTACAGGTGCTTTCTTGGCCCACAGATGATCATCGTGGCCTAAAATCCGAGCTGGGTAGTGTGCGTCAGGAGGGAGGGGGGGTTATGGTGGAGGGGCCCTAAAAAATTAAATTATCGACCAGGGGCCCTCACAGGGGTTAATCCCTGAGTGGTCTAATGATCTGACTTCCAGCAGAGTACCTGTAGTTTGATGATGGATTACTTGCAATGTTCTTTGTAAAGATATGCATGAGTAACTCAAAATGTCTTTGAAAATGCACTGGGCACCCAAAGTCAGGGCTGCCAACATTGGACTGTCAGAATCCAGAAGATTAGAATTTTAACTTTACTGACAGTTAAGATAAAAGGAAATATTTTGTAAAGTGTTGTAGTGATGGTGTGGTCATCTAATCATCAGACTATACTGTATATGCACAGAGATTCCATGTTCAAATCCCAGTCTTCCTGGAGTTCACTGTTAAGCCTTTTGCACACAGGCGCGTTTATCCGCACGGATAAAACGGACAATTTCATTTTTTTTAAAGAAAACACGACCTCATGCACACAGATCCGAATTAGCCGTGCGACGAGTGGCTGCGGCCGCGTGTTTTTTTCTCGATCGAACCCAGTTCGATTCGTGCGTCTTGTCGCATGTGGTACAAAACTCATTGAGGCCTTAGTTCAAGTTCCAGTTGATCTGTGGTTCAATGCTGGGGTGTTTAACTTTACCAATTAAAAGCTAACATAGGCCTAATAAAGAACACTTCAATATTACTAAGAGATGTATGACTGAATGGTGCAGCTCATAGATTCCATTTTCAAATCAGCAGCTAATTTAATTTTAATAATTGAAGACTAACATACAAATGAATAGTAGTCTACTAAAATGATTCTGAAGAATGTGTCTGAGTGGTGGTGTAATGGTCTAAGCATCTGATTTCATGTGCAACCAGTCCTTGTTCAAGTCCCATGCCTCCTATTATTCAATGCTGGAGTAAGTGGAGTTTCAACTTAACTTTACTAACTAAAAGCCATCGGTCTTGACAGCGCAGCAGTGAGTTGGATGCAATCTTACCTGGTGGGGAGGGAACAGGTGGTGGAGATTAACGGTACCCTGTCCCCCCCCCTCCCAGTAAGCTGTGGTGTTCCTCAAGGTAGCATACTGGGACCTCTGTTGTTCCTAATATATGTGAACGACATGGCATCTGCTTGTGACTGCAACCTGTTCCTGTTCGCGGATGACTCGGCTCTCCTAGTCTCGGGCAAGGACCACTTGCAGGTTGAAAAGACACTTAACTCTGAACTAAGTAAGATCTGCACATGGCTTAATGACAACAAATTATCAATTCATCTGGGAAAAACTGAGTCCATCCTCTTTGGATCAAATCATAACCTCAAAAAAGTCGATAACTTCACAATCAAAGTGGGTGACAAGGTCATAACACGAAAAAACGAAATCTCTTACTTAGGATGTATCCTTGAAGCTAATCTTTCCAGTGAAAAGATGACTTCTAAAGTAATAAATAAAATCAACCAACGGACTCGTTTCCTACAGAGGATCGCCCCAATGGTCAATTTCAACACACTGAAGACCATAGCTGGTGCAATAATCCAGCCCCTCTTTGACTACGGAGTCCACGTATGGTATCGTGACGCCCCACAAGCCCTAAAAACTAAACTCCAAACAGCCCAAAATAAACTAATTAGGGTCCTACTTCACCTTCCCTATCAGACTCACCTCACCGCTACTCACCAGTTAAGAGTGGGGTGGCTCAGAGTAGATGACAGAGTACAGCAACTTGCAATGGGCCTGGTGTACAAGATACACTACACCACTATGATACCCAAGTACCTGTCAAAATACTTTATAAACATTAAGGATGTCCATAATTACAACACCAGAGGCAGCGCCACAGATCACTTTCAACCCAGAGTCAAAACCAACAAAGGGTCAAACTCCTTTTTCTGCTATACCACCAAAATGTGGAAAGCCTTACCGAAGGTCATAAAGGAGTGTGGATCACTAGCATCCTTTAAAATTGCCCTGAAGAATCACTTACAGGCAGCAGCCATTCGCAACTGGTAAAAAACTAACCTAGCCCAACCCTACCCTCCCCTGCCCCTTCTTTGTATATACTGTTTATTTAGACTTACTGTTTTCTTTTTTGTTTTTCTTTACATATCTACTGCATAGTACTGTGTTCTATTTGTCTGTCATTCAATGTTATATGAGATACTTCAATGGTTTCCAGTGGAAATAAGCTTAGTCTTTTCATGGATCTCCTTTTAGTAGACCTTGTACCAGTGAACTGTACCGTCATGAAACTGTACCTTTTCCTATGCAAACTTCTAATAAAGTCTTCAATCAATCAAAACTGAAGACAATCATACAAAATAACTCTTGAATAGTAAGATACTATTGCATTAAACAAACTGAGTTATTATAGTGTAGATGTCTAATGTTCTCAGAGATTCCATGATCAAATCCCAGGCATCATGGTAATAATTGCTATTTTTGGCATAACATAGAGAAAACAATATCACTTGTTTTCATGAGTTATAGGCTACAGCCATCTAAACACTTCAATTTCAATCCAAAAGCCATAATTCAATGTTGCACAAAGACGTTGTTATGATGTCTTTTCTACAATAGCCTCCAATACCCAGACTTTTATTTAGCATTCTCCTCTCTGTCCACTTTTTGGGGATTTTGGGACTCACTTTTCTCCGGGTGTTTCGCCTTGATGGGACTCACTTTTCTCTGGGTGTTTCGCCTTGATGGGACTCACTTTTTCCCAGGTGTTTCGCCTTGATGGGACTCACTTTTCTCTGGGTGTTTCGCCTTGATGGGACTCACTTTTCTCTGGGTGTTTCGCCTTGATTTTGGGACTCACTTTTTTCCGGGTGTTTCGCCTTGATGGGACTCAATTTTCTCCGGGTGTTTCGCTTTGATGGGACTCACTTTTCTCCGGGTGTTTCGCCTTGATGGGACTCAATTTTCTCCGGGTGTTTCGCCTTGATTTTGGGACTCACTTTTTGGGGATTTTTTGGGGATTTTGGGACTCACTTTTCTCCGGGTGTTTCGCCGTGATGGGACTCACTTTTTTCCAGGTGTTTCGCCTTGATTTTGGGATTCATTTTTTTGGGGATTTTGGGACTCACTTTTCTCCGGGTGTTTCGCCTTGATGGGACTCACTTTTTTCCAGGTGTTTCGCCTTGATTTTGGGACTCACTTTTTGGGGATTTTGGGACTCACTTTTCTCCGGTGTTTCACCTTGATGGGACTCACTTTTCTCCGGGTGTTTCGCCGTGATGGGACTCACTTTTTTCCAGGTGTTTCGCCTTGATTTTGGGATTCATTTTTTTGGGGATTTTGGGACTCACTTTTCTCCGGGTGTTTCGCCTTGATGGGACTCACTTTTTTCCAGGTGTTTCGCCTTGATTTTGGGACTCACTTTTTGGGGATTTTGGGACTCACTTTTCTCCGGTGTTTCACCTTGATGGGACTCACTTTTCTCCGGGTGTTTCGCCGTGATGGGACTCACTTTTTTCCAGGTGTTTCGCCTTGATTTTAGGACTCACTTTTTGGGGATTTTGGGACTCACTTTTCTCCAGGTGTTTCGCCTTGATGGGACTCACTTTTCTCCGGGTGTTTCGACTTGATGGGGACTCACTTTTCTCCGGGTGTTTCGCCTTGATGGACTCACTTTTCTCTGGGTGTTTCGCCGTGATGGGACTCACTTTTTTCCAGGTGTTTCGCCTTGCTTTTGGGACTCACTTTTCTCCGGGTGTTTCGCCTTGATTGGGACTCAACTTTTTCCAGGTGGCCTTGCTTTTGGGACTCACTTTTTCTCCGGGTGTTTCGCCTTGATGGGACTCAACTTTTTCCAGGTGTTTTGCCTTGATTTTGGGACTCACTTTTTGGGGATTTTGGGACTCAATTTTCTCCGGGTGTTTCGCCTTGATGGGACTCACTTTTCTCCGGGTGTTTCGCCTTGATGGGACTCACTTTTCTCCGGGTGTTTCGCCTTGATGGGACTCACTTTTCTCTGGGTGTTTCGCCTTGATGGGACTCACTTTTCTCCGGATGTTTCGCCTTGATGGGACTCACTTTTCTCCGGGTGTTTCGCCTTGATGGGACTCACTTTTCTCCGGGTGTTTCGCCTTGATGGGACTCACTTTTCTCCGGGTGTTTCGCTTTGATGGGACTCACTTTTCTCCGGGTGTTTCGCCTTGATGGGACTCACTTTTCTCCGGGTGTTTCGCTTTGATGGGACTCACTTTTTTCCAGGTGTTTTGCCTTGATGGGACTCACTTTTCTCCGGGTGTTTCGCTTTGATGGGACTCACTTTTCTCCGGGTGTTTCGCCTTGATGGGACTCACTTTTCTCCGGGTGTTTCGCTTTGATGGGACTCACTTTTCTCCGGGTGTTTCGCCTTGATGGGACTCACTTTTTTCCAGGTGTTTTGCCTTGATTTTGGGACTCACTTTTTTCCCAGGTGTTTCGCCTTGATTTTGGGACTCACTTTTTTTTCATGTCATTGGTCACTGGTTATGAACTCAGAACCTTCTATACTAAAGGTCTGCATCTGAACCACTACACCATTGAAGGTAACAGTTTTCTGGGTTGGCACCACGCTATTCCTAAATACTTTAACCAAGCAACTTGATTCACAATTCAAAAATTCCACCTTACTGTGGACATGCATGCTTGAGATTTTTACTTTGAAATAATGTGTAGTTTTTTAAATATTTAACTTTAAGTGCCCAATGCATTGTCAATGACAATGGCCTTTTAAAGGAGAGAAAAAACAAGCCATCAGTGTTAATTGCTCAAATGCAGGGGAGCTAGGATAGGATCCTCATGATGATTAGTCAAGAGCTTTTCCAACAGAGCTACCATAATGTCTTAGCGCCCAATGCATTTATGGAAGACATTTTGAGTCACTCATGTATATGTCTGCATAGAAAATTCAAAAGTAGTGCATCATTGAACTATGGGAAGACTGGGGTTTGAACATGGAACCCCTGAGCTGAGGAACTAATCATTAGACCACTATACCACCTCTCTGGCTCTTTTGGCAAATGTCTCTTATTTAATTTTTTTCCCCCAGGCTAGAATAATAGAAAAAAAAAAACACTTCAAAACACAGAGCTGTGCCCCGAGTTTCTGACAGGTAGTAAATTGGTTTCAGGCTGGATTAACCATTAGGCCGGTGGGGCCGTTGCCCGGGGCCGGCTCCCAGGGGCCATAAGGAGTTATGGTGGAGGGTAAAAAATGATCGGCCAGGGGCCCTCGTGGGGGTTAATCCGTCCCTGACTGGGGACCTCCCCACCCTCACAAGCACTAAGAGTTGAGGCATTACATTTTGTAACACTGTTCTATTGTGAAAATAGTAGATCTACATGCTTAAATTGACACATTAGAAATGTGTAGATACCCTGTGTTTACTGTTGAGAGAAAACAATGTTGCACATTAAGTTAATCATCTGGGGACCCCTCAAAATAATTTGGGGACCCCCCTGGGGGTCCCGACCCACAGGTTGAGAACCACTCATATCGGCTTTGATCGGTATCGGCTTTGCCGATCTACAAGCTAGATCAGCTATTTTCACAATACTTATATATACTATGTCAATGTTTTGTAAGAAGAATCGTTGAATATATATAAACTATCCCTTACCCGTTCAAAGATATGAGCTCCAAAATGATGTGCAGTGTGTGGGTTATGGGATGTGCACTGTGCACACAGTATATGAGGGATGGAAAGTAACTTTAGCTGGTGCTTGCATGATGTAGGAGCATCAATGTAAGAAACCCGTTTCGTGTAATGGCTACAGAGATACTGTCCCCCCCCCCCCAGCCCGCCCGCCCGCCTGCCTGCGCCTGCGCGCACACACACACACACACACACACACACACACACACACACACACACACACACACACACACACACACACACACAGAGCTGGTTAAACATTTTGCCTCATGCTAGATGCAGAATAGATGTGCCTCATGCTAGATGCAGAATAGATAGTAGATACACCATAAAAATGCTAATATACAGCATATGATTTGTGAAAGTGACAAACGGGCTTCACAGTTATGTCAGGTGTGTTCATATGGTGATGCGATTTCAGATCAATTGCTCCAGCCACCGAGGAGAAACGCTGTTTCAGACACTCACTCACTCAGACATTCGCAAAATGATAGTATAGATGCTGCTACAGTAACACAACAAAGAGAAGAATTGATGGACTTGACGCTGTGATCGGGAATATCGGTATCGGCAATTACTGATTCGCAATCGGAGCATCTCTACCGTATTTTCTTCTGACCCCAGCGAGGTAAATTAATTATGCAAATATATTATGAAGTCAGGGGTCCTAAATTGGATTTTCTTTTGGTATCTCCAATACACACCACAAAAACAAAACACAAGTGTACATATTAAACAAACTACTCACATACAGTATGTTACAGAAAATAAAAACATTTAATGAGCCTTCATGAAACAAAACTGGAACTCAAACAGACTCCAAGTGAACACTGCAGGTATGTACTGTGCGATGTGGAACTTCCCTTAAGGCAAACATTCTCACACATTTTAACTCGACTCAAAAGAGAATTCTGACTTTTGCCCAGGACCTAAACTAGTGAAAAGAGCAGATCTACAAGCTCACAATGCGGCACAAAGCTTATAGATTGTCTATTTTCACTACTTCCTAATTGTATTAATGTTTTTGGAATTCCTTATAATTTCCTCTGAAAAATGGTAGATTTTCTTCCTGTAAAGTTTTTTTTTTCAAATATATATATTTTTAAATAATGAAAATAGGCCTAGAATTATTGAATGTTTTACCCAGTGAAAAATAGCAGATATACAAGCTCACAGCGCGCCACTCGGTGCCGCGCTGCGAGCTTGTAGATCTGCTATTTTTGAAAAAGTCGTGAAAATGTGTGCAAATCTTTGAATATATGTATTTTCAAAGCGAACGTTTGCAACTCAAATTTTGCTTCTGGGGGGTCCCTGGAACTGAATATTTTGAGATGGGGGTCCGTGGCCAAATAAATATCATTTTGAGGGTCCTTCACATGAAAAGGTTTGAGAACCACTGATATTGTAGTCTCTCAAGAACAGACTAACTGAGCTCCAGTTAAGTGAAAAGGACCTTTTCTTTGACAATGGCTGGCCAAATTGCTGACATAGAAACACAGGTTTCTCAAAAAACCTTAGAAGGATTCAAAAGACACTTATAGAATCGGGTCAAAATTCTTATTTTCACGATTTTCAAAAATAGCAGATCTACAAGCTTGCAGCTCGGTGCCGCGCTGTGAGCTTGTATATCTGCTATTTTTCAATAGTTAAAGCATAAAATAATTATATACAATAATGTGTACCCATTCTAAATGGGTTAAGGTATCGCTTTACCCAGTTCTGGGGTAGACAGACGACCTGAGATCTCTGTCTACTGAAATGTCTTGAGCTAAATTAGTTGAGTGCAAGTTATAATTGAATAAACCAATCCAATCGATTACGTTTTTTATTTTTTGTTTTGGGGAGGTGGGAGATATATAAATATATATACACATATTTCACACTACTTTCTGTATATTCAATACAGACAGTAGTATGTTTGAGAGCAAGTGGATCGGCTATTTTGCGTACGGCAAAGTATAAAATAGGGCTTAAGAGGTTAATCAGACTAAATGATTTAGTTGATTATAAGAAATCAATTAAAATTGCTTTGCTTGATCTGTTAATATACAACACAAGAAAAAAATAGTGTATATACAGGGGGAAAAAAATGAAAAAGTAATAAATTAATCTAAATTCAATGTAGAGGCTGGTACAGCAGAGAAAATCTCTGTTAACAAACCTACACCAACTGCTTTGAAAACCAATACTGATAGCTTCCCAATATGACGGAATGCCTCAAAGTCTTTGCAATGGTTCTGCAATCTGCAATAATGCATTTATTTTCCCCATCTGAATTGTTTCAACAAAGAGTTGCCCCCAAGTTAAATTAAATTTGATGTCGCCAGACATATTGGTAGGCAGAGATCTCTGGCGCGCCAGACTAACTTCACCCAAACTGAAAACGCATTCAGTAATACACAAGTATGACTAAACGTAGTGAATGCTCTGTGTCCCCAAAGCCATCTAGCCTGGGTACCAGCCTGCCACGCTACGTTCAGTTCATTGGTTTTGTCACTTCGCTTCTCAGTCTGGCCAGGCTCCGATCGGGACCTAGAAAACAAGTGGAAACCACTCGTGGCTTCTGATTGGTTTGTGGTGTGGGACGATTACACAAGTGTGTATTGGCTGGCTGATGACGTAGCCTACGTACCCTAACCCTACTCTTATTCGTTGGAACAGCATCCAATCAGCAATGACGTCGCCTATGTAACAAGTGACATTCGGAAATACTCAATAGTAGGGGTGGGCGATATGGAAAATAAAATACAATATCACGATATTTTCCCAAGCTGTATCACGATACATGATTTTATCACCATTCTTTTTCACGTTGGTTTTTATGGTTATTTTTCAAGTTACTTGACAAAAACTAGACTCTCTGGGTTCCTTTCAGGAGGTCTAAATTGAACTTTACAAGTATGTAACTCTGACAGTATACAAATTAAACCATATGGACCCTTACGGGTCCATTTGGTTTCATTTGTATACTGTCAGAGTTAAGTGGAGACCTTGACATTTTAAAGTTTGAGAACTACTGACCAAAATGGTTTAAATTGAATTCTGCAATGAATCTCTGTATTAACGCTTAAACAGGATTTTTTTTTGTTACGCTTAAAACAGGATTGTATCACGATATATACGATACCTCTGAAAAGGCATATCGTGGAGACATTGTATCGTCTCAGCGATAATTATCACACTATCGCCCACCCCTACTCAATAGTTAAATGGAGAAGCTTGCCAGACTGAGCAGCGAGGTGACAAACCCAACCCACTGAACGCAGCGCAGCAGGCTGGCCTGGTACCCAGGCTGGTACCCAGGCTAAAAGCCATCATTCTACGCTAACATCTATGAACTATATTTATGAACTAAAATTATGTGTCCCCCAATTGCCGTCACTGTTCGTCCATATCTGTGAAAATGTCATTTAAGAAGAACTGTGTTACACCGGTCGGCTCCTCGATGTCTTCTACAAAGTCATGATGCTCCTCCAGCATGGGATGAGAGCTATCAACGGTAGACATCAGCTGTAAGGGAGCAGATGGTTGTGTGTGTAAAGAAACGTTTGCTGTCCTGTCCGCAGCGCCGGCACGCTGGGAGGTACTGGGTCCCGGGCATTTAGAGGTACTGGGTTCTGGGTCTGGGTGCTGGGAGGTACTGGGTTGTGAGTCCGGTTTGTGGCAGCTCTGTTTAAAATCCCTCCCGGCTCGTTGTGTTGCGTCCAGGGGAGCGGCAGACGTCGAGGGCTTCTGGTCCACGCGTGGCGTTGTCGCGGAGGCCGTCGTCGTCGTCGGGGCCGCTCGTCTCCTTCCTGTACGCGAGGCGCCGAGCTGAGGCGCCTGGGAGAGCGCCCTGGCCGGGCGGGACGGAGAGGCGCCGGACTTGTTGGACAGGAAGGAGAGGAATCCCTTGGGTTTTCTGCCAGGCCTATGAACACATGAGAGATTATAATACATAGTAGGGCATTCATCAAATATATCAAAGTCACTATTCGACGTTGTTCAGCGAAGTCGAATATTTGCTTAATTTTTTTTATTGTTTTCTCTTTAAAAAAATATATAGTTTATAAAGCTTGGCTATATAGGAAGTCATAAGAATGAGTTGTCAATGCCCCTGGTGGATGAATTTGTTAATGCTCTATACCAGGGGTTCTCAAACCTTTTTAGACTGTGACCCCCAAAATAAACATATTTGAACTTGGGACCCCCACCCTGACGAGCACTTGGAATTGTAGGTATTACATTTAATGTGACTGTTCCGCAGATAAATATTGTGAAAATAGCAGATCTACATGTAGATCTGCTATTTTCACAATGTTCGCCTCTTGCTTACTTAATATTTGACAGTTTGGCCAGTCCTGTCGAATATTCGACTATTCGAATACTTTGCGGTCGAATAATTCGAATACTAAAAATCACTATTCGTGAATGCCCTAATACATAGTATGAGAATGTATGCACATCACTGGTCGTCAACGTAGGGGTCCAGGGATGCCCAGGGGTCCTTGGAGGGGACCCCCAGCTAAGTGATAGACAGTTGGGAACCACATGGACCCTTATGGGTCTGTAACTCCAAGAGTGTACAAAAGCAACCAAATGGAAACATTTGGTGAACAATTGGTAACATTTGTACACTCTGAGTTAAATTAAGACAGAGGATTTTACAGTGTACATTGGGGTCCCAGAGATAAAAAAAATACATTTAATAAAAAAAATCTTGAAACTAAAAGGCTGAGAACCAGTGATGTAATTGACATCAAAAACAAAGATGCTGATGAAGTTCATCATGACAAGATGTTGATATTTCTACATTCATCTCACCTCTTCAGAGTGCTGCTGGTGGTATCAGGGGGAAGTTCTGCTGCTGCGCTGCGGTCGCCCGCATCACCCGCGTCTTGCTTTTCCACCTGGGATTCTGCTGTTGGCTCCATGGCTTGTGGTTGTGCTGGGGGGCAGGTGGGCTCTGGTTCTGGTTCGCCTGGTTAAAACAGGTTTGAAGCAAAACAAAATCTCATGAATGAACACTTTCCCAATCTGTGATTTGTACAACTGATGTACAGGCAAGTGGATGAATGCAAGTTGTGATTTTTTGCAAACATTTTTGGACTGCCTCCTAAGAAACAAGGCCTCATGTCTTCCCTCTCCACCCGACACATGTACTAGTTTATTTGTCATTCAGTACAAAATGAAACCGTGATATTGTCTGCAAAAAGAGAGAGAAACAGGCCTAGTATAGAGCCCTGGGGCACACCAGTCAACAAAGTATATGGGGTTCAAAGTGCGTAAAATGAAAATCAAATGCTACATCATCCTACCTTCTGCGTTCTCTGAATTCTGCACGACTGAACTCTGTTGAGAAGAACAAAAAAAGAAGAAAGTAAAAAAACAACTCATTTTGTCATTATTATTATTACGGATGATGACCTGGAGTGCCACAGTTAATCAACAGCCCTTTAGTTCCTGGTACTGTAAGTTGACTTACTGCACATGCTGTGGGTCTTGGATCGACATCCTGTCCACGTGTGACGTTTCCGTCGGGTCCCGTCTCTCCGGTCACGGGCACAAGCACATCGCAGAGCGTTAAACCGTGTCCACCCTCTCCAGAGGAAGGGAGACCACTGCTGGGGAACCAGAAAATGTCACAGTCACTTTAAATACTTTGTTCAACGACAGCATTGCATGGTGAAAATATTTCTTCAGTAAAGAAAATGTTAAAGACTTTTAGTTATACAAATGCATCCCAAAGACTTCATGGATCGTGGCTGTCTTTGTTGGCACCAGTCAGACCAGTCACCACACTGACCTCTGTATCTGCTGTGCAGGTGAATCAGGGAGATAAGGAAGGAGCACGTCTCCCTCTGTGGACGCCACTGGGACCTCGGTGAGAGAGAGGATGAAAAAGGGCTCTTCGATGTCTGGCGGGACCTGCTCCAACAGTCCTGGATAAAGCAAAGTCGGAAAAACAAAATACGTGACATTATGTCAATCATAAAGTATAAAAAGAAAATGTATACTGTAGCTGATATTGGACATTTCTATGGCTGTGTGTCAACTCTTTTTCCCCTCCCCCAATCACTGTATGTTTTCAATCTTTTAAATGGGAGTGAAGGGTATTTAAAGGACAACTTAGTTTTTTTTACAGCAAGGGTTCATATTTTAGATTGTAATTAGAGAAAAGAGAAGATGAGTTTTTAAATGTTTTCATTTACTGCTTTCTATTGTTTTAGCGATTTTGGGATTTTGATTTCAGTGGGTGGGGGCATGCGTACAAGTTGCTAAATATGTCTTTTTACCCAATAAGCCGTCAATGTCTTTGTTACTATTTACACCAGCCCCCATAAGTCACATCTGCCCATGAAAGATCGCGGTGCATCTTGGGAATGGGCTTAATTGTGTCTAAAAAGACATATTTAGCCACATGCATGCATGTGGGGCGGCATAGCTCAGGGGTAGAGAAACCGACATTAGAGAACAAAGGGTTCCCGAAGGGTTCCCAGTTCGAATCCGGGCTCCCCCTGAGTTAATGTCGAAGAGTCCTTGAGCAAGACTCTGAAGTCTGAACCCCTAGTTGCTCCCGGTAAGCAGGTTGGTGCCTTGCATGGTTTCCTCCACCATCGGTGTATGAATGCGTGTGTGAATGTAATGCACAATCTATGTAAAGCGCCTTAGATAAAAGCGCTATATAAATGCACCATTTACCATTTATGCCCCCAACCTGGGGGCATGCATGCTAATCAAAATCGTTGAAAATCACTAAAACGATAGAAAAAAGTAAATTAAAACATTTTAACGTGAAGGGTATATAAGCTGTGCAGGAAACACCAACAGCATTGAGCGTCTACTGGCAAAAGATATTTTCAATTATGTTCGCTGTGTCTAATATGATTACATATACACCAGTTTGTGCAGTCCTTGACATGAAAATGATTGAGAAAGAGAACCACAGTGTACCAGACCAACCTACCTTCTGGGTGTGTCGTGACAGCTGGGTAACTTTGGACCCTCCCCGAGTGTGAGGCAACACTATCCTGTGAAGATTATTACATTAATACGTCAGTTCACACACAGGCCTGTCACTCAATTACTTTTCGTCCCAATATGCATGTGATTTGTGAAACGGAGAGAAAGGAGCCCTCAGCCCTCACACACTAGAACTGTTTCCTAAACCCTCACACACTAGAACTGTTTCCTAAACCCTCACACACTAGAACTGTTTCCTAAACCCTCACACACTAGAACTGTTTCCTAAACCCTCACACACTAGAACTGTTTCCTAAACCCTCACACACTAGAACTGTTTCCTAAACAGAGAGAAAGGAGCCCTCACACACTAGAACTGTTTCCTAAACCCTCACACACTAGAACTGTTTCCTAAACCCTCACACACTAGAACTGTTTCCTAAACAGAGAGAAAGGAGCCCTCACACACTAGAACTGTTTCCTAAACCCTCACACACTAGAACTGTCTCCTAAACCCTCACACACTAGAACTGTTTCCTAAACCCTCACACACTAGAACTGTCTCCTAAACCCTCACACACTAGAACTGTTTCCTAAACCCTCACACACTAGAACTGTCTCCTAAACCCTCACACACTAGAACTGTTTCCTAAACAGTGAACACAATTGGGATGTTTTGTTCATATTATTCTAAACCTATGTTCTACATTGCAGTTGAAGACATCGGAGATTGAGGCCTTTGCTTTCATGAAATATCCGAGACCATTAGGGTTTCTCTAGAACAGGGGTTTTCAAAGTGGGTGACGGGGCACCCTGGGGTGCCGCGATGGCAGTCCAGGGGTGCCGCGAGATAATTTGATAATATTTGGAATTTATTTGGACAAAAAAAAATATTATCATTTTAAACTTGAAGTACAAAGTTATTTTCAGTCAGTTCTAACCAAAATGGCTATTATCTCAATGTTTTCCTCACAACATAATCACTAAAATATGCTATAAATATAAGGTGCTGGGAGTGAAAATAATGAATATCGTCACTGTCAGGCAAAAACCTTGTATCTCCAAGTTTCAAATGTGTATGTTTTTTGGTAAAATAAAAGCCCTACTTCATCATACAAAAGTCTCACACAAGTAGTGAAAATAGCAGATCTACAAGCACACAACGCCTCGCATCGCGAGGCGTTGTAGATCGGCTATTTTCTTGTAGATCGGCTATTTTCACTATTTTAAATAGTTTTTAAAATAATACAAAAAGAGAAGGTTTTGGACATACAAGGTTTCCACCCGACAACGACGATATAATGTAGGGGTGCCTCGGATGAAAAAAATATTTATGGGGTGCCCTGAGAGTTTGGGAACCCCTGCTCTAGAAGATGCTTCCAAAATCAAAACAAATGTAAAAACATGTAAAGGTAGGTACTAGGTATAACATAAAATATATTGTTTCTATTGGGAAGAAACCTCATATCTCAGTTTGGGACATATGAGGTTTCCACCAGACAGAGACGATTATTTATTTGGATTATTGCTACCGGTCATTGTCACTGTCATTTGTGTATATTTAAGTTAATACAAGTTCATGAATCTGTCCTCAAATGTATATACATATTTTTTTCAATGCAGCAATGCATTAATACTAGAAAGAATATTTACTTTTCAATACTTCTAAGCAGCATTTTCAAAAGCAAGTACTCTAGTACTTTTAACTCAAGTACACATTTGACAGTCAGAGCAACGTTCACTTGTGTTTTAGCAAAAACTTGACCAGGAATAGGCCTATATATTAGCAAACAGAGGGTAAAGAGTGCATCTGTTTGGCTGTAGAGTAAAGGACAAAGGCACTCTTGAGGGACTGTTAAAAAGCCAACTGTTTTGCTTAGTCACCCTGAAGAAGGCATTGTGCCGCAACGCGTAGGTGCTTTTTTATATTTCTTGCCATGCATTAGCCCTAGAATAAAGGCTTTTTAACAGTCCCTCAAGAGTGCTTGGTCTAACCTTTTTTGCATCTTTTTTTTTAGGCCTATATATGACTTTGACTAAAGTACTGGGGTTGTATTATGAGTATACTGGGGGTTGGAGTGCTTTGTCCAACAGGGTTCCTCACCTGTACAGACATCACAGGTGCCGTTTGAAACAGGCTGGCCAGAGAACACACAGCCGTGATCACAGGTCTGGATGGAGAGGAGATAGGATCACTGGAGGGACCGCAGTGTTTATGTTCTTCTACGGTAGCACCCTCTACTGGCGGCCGGTTGTCAGGGCGGGGTTCGGAGTCCTCCAGAGTTTTCACAGCACCATGAGACACTCCAACCTTCTCACCAGAGCTGGAAGCTGCTGGGAAAGGAGAAAGTGCATCATCAATGATCATCATCAAGTAAACAACAAAATGATGGCAACAACAAGAACAACAAAAAAAAGATATGATATCAGTGTTCGTCGAGTAAAACTATGACGGAAAATGTTTGTTGACTGTTTTTTTCACTGACGAAAACTAAATAAAAACGAAACAAAAACTAAGCTGTGGTGACTAAAACTAAGACTAAATATATTGACAATTTCGTCAACAAAATAAAAACTAGACTAAAACATTCGGGAGGGACTAGTGGAGAAGAGAGTAATTTTATGCTTGGTTGCTCTCAGGTGTTGCGTGCTGAAAATAGCCGATCTACAAGCTCGACGTGTTGTGAGCTTGTAGATCTGCTATTTTCAGCACACAAACAAGTGTAAAATCAGTCATTATGATGCCATCAAGGCCTGCAAAAATACATTTTAGTCGACTAAATCAACTGTAGATTTAGTTGCCTAAAATCTTATGATATTTAGTCGACTAAATTATGACTAAAACTAAATGACAATTTTATTCAAAAGACTAGGACTAAAACTAAATCAAAATTTGCTGTCAAAAACAACACTGTATGATATGTAGACTAGATATGTACCGATGCCAGTTTTTCCTTTCGATACCGATTCCAAAAGCCATAATCTGTGTATCAGTCGATACAGGGTACAGATCCAAGTGTATAATTAAAAAAATAATCAGAGTGGGGTCTAAGTACCCTCAGTATTCCTTGAGAGGGTCCCGAATGGACCCTTACAGGGTCTGTAACTCTGGGACCAAATGGAACCAAATGGACCCGGTAAGGGTGGTCCTTGAAATTAAATAGTTTCGAGAACCACAGATCAATGAATACATCTAAATCCCATTAATAATTGTGTAGGTACAAGTTAGTAAACTAGTAATGTAAATAGTACAGAGTATATTCAGGGTACCCACACATCTTTACCAATTAATTTCCAAAACTTTTCCAAAACTTTTACAGAATATTTAACCCGATTTCCAGGACTATATAACAATAGTTCAGCTCAATAACGAGTCGCTTACTCCTATGTGCAATATGCCTAAAGACAGGTAGTGTATGCCAGTGGTTCTCAACCTTTTCAGGCTGTGACCCCTGAAATAATCATATTTGAACTTGGAGACCCCAGCACCCTGATGAGCACTAAGAGTTGAGGAATTTTGTATAACACGGTTTTATTGTGAAAATAGCTGATCTACGTGCTCACAACGCCTCGCAACGGCGTTGTGAGCATGTAGATGGGCTATTTTCACAATTTCTGCCTTTAATATTTGACAATTTGGCCCATGTTTAATTTGTCATTTCAGAGGTATTAACAAAATCAATAACCAAAGACAATGCATAGCTATTTTTTCCAGGACCTTCCAGGACCCTTGATCAATTCCAAAACTTTTCCAGTACTGGAAAAATATTTTTCTAATTTCAAAATATTTCCAGGAATTTCATGACCGTGGGAACCCTGTATATTTCATTCAACATCAACAGAAACATTCAAAATATACTGTAAATTAATCATGTGACAAATTATGTATCGGAATGACAGACTGCCATACTCGCCGATACCAGCATGTTAGGCAGTATCAGCAGCTTATCAACTCAAAATGTCACCCATGTCTATGCACCTGTGTGTCATGTGACTACTAGGGCATTCACCAAATATTCAAATATCAAATTCACTATTCGATGTTGTTCACCAAAGTCGAATATTCGCTTATTTTAATTTTTTTATTGTTTTCTCTTTAAAAAATATATTGTTTTTAAAGTTGTCAATGCCTTTGGTGGATGAATTTGTTAATGCTCTATACCAGGGGGTTCGCAAACCTTTTTAGGCCGTGACCCCCAAAATAAACATTTGAACTTGGGACCCCCTCCCTGACAAGCACTTGGAATTGTAGGTATTACATTTAATGTGACTCGGTACTGCAGATAAATATTGTGAAAATAGCAGATAGGCTATTTTCACAATGTTCGCCTCTTGCTTACTTAATATTTGCCAGTTTGGCCAGTCCTGTCGAATATTCGACTATTCGAATACTTTGAGGTCGAATAATTCGAATACTAAAAATCACTATTCGTGAATGCCCTAGCGACTACAAAGTTGAAGTTTCTCAAACCTGGAGTTTGTTGTGTTGGATGCTGGACTGACTGCATGCGCGTGCGGCGACTGCTGTTGCCCAGGCAAGGTTTGGGTTTAGGGAGCCTGGCCCTGCGAGGGTGCGGAGCCTTCGAGGAGGTCTCCTCGCGCTCACACGTCCCTGTGGAAGCATCATCCGCACTGTGGGAGGAGACAAAGAAATGACCGTTGGTTGGTTGTAATGTTACCATGCACATCTCCTCTTCAAATGGCTTGGAACTATTGTTTGCAGAAATAATGCATAGCTACAAAGCTACATCATAACATTCATCAAATACTTTCAAATAACAAAATGCACTAAAGGTGCAACAAAGAATCGAACTAATTGCTTTAATAGATTTGCTTTAAAAAGATCAATTCGAATATAAATTTCGATAGAAATGCTCCCATCGTGACACGATGTGAGCCTGTAGATTGCCTATTTCTGCACGACACTGATGTACAACAAATTATAAAATAGGGTTCAAGTGGTCAATCACATTAATCGGTTCAGTCGCTTATAAAATCATCAATTTGGTGTTTTCCTGTTGATTTATGAAATAAAATATTAAAAAAAGGATTGTTGCTCAATTGACAGATTAATCTAAACCGTAATAGATAGAATACAATTTAAAGGGGAAGACCACACATTTTCAATATTGAACTATGTCATTAATATACCTTAGAGGAGTTGTGGAAATAGAAAAAAGGTTCCCCCTCTTCTGTGTTGCCTAGAACTGGAGGATTGATTTTGGGGTTTCTATTGTAAAGTACAATGGTGTGATGTCATCAAGTTGTACTTTACAATACAAACCCCAAAATCAATCCTCCAGTTCTAGGCAACACAGAAGAGGGGGAACTTTTTTTCATGTTCAATATTGAAAATGAGTGGTCTTCCCCTTTAAGAAAATAATCAATAGTTGCAGTCATGAGTATGACTATATCTTACTTTTGTAAATCTTGCAGGCTCTCCTTGGTTGTTGGTTCAGAGGTCCTGTTCTCAGAAAGGCCTTCTTGTAAAACGGTCGGATCCCTAATATCCTGGTCAGAGTCAGACACTAGGATTACATCAGCGCTGTCTGTCCATGGGTGGGGATGAGGGTTGATCTGCGTTTGCTGCCGTTTACTGCTTGCGCTCGTAGTTTGTCCACGTTCAAGTTTAGATCGTGTGGAGGCATCTTCTGCACTGGACTGGAGTTCCGAGGTGGTAACTGCATCTGTCCTGGCCTGAGGTGTCTGCTCTTTGGCTTCTGTGGCAGGTCTCAGGTTGAAGCCACTTACAGATCCAGTTTCGGTCACCAGACTAGTAGATGACGCAGCAGGTTTAGTAGACAGCTCGATGGCCTCCGTGTTACTAACTGAAAAAGGATCTTCAATAAGCCAGGCTATTTCACTATCTATGGTATATTCAGGTGAGGTCATAATCTCACCGCCGATTTCTCCGGTTAACTTCGATGACGCTGGTCGTGTGACGTTCTGGCTCTTTGTGACATCTTCGACATAACTTACTGGATTTTGAAGTTCAGAGTGCTGGGTAGACCGTGGAGGTGATGGCAGCATAATGGCACCGTCAGCTTGTTTTGTTGGGGTTGGCTTGCTGCCCACAGTAGGGAGCGACGCTTTGTTGACCGTCTGTGGCTCGGAGCCTGCACAGATCGTTTCTATGGGTTGCGGTTTAGATCTTGTGGCTCTGGAGCCTCGTCTGGGCTTCACACTGGTCTTATCCTTAGTGGTAGGATGGCTCCTCCTTGTCCGCTTTGAGACGGTTTCTTTCTGAGGAAAAGGTTGTAATTCTTCTACCTTGTTTTCCTCCCTGGTATCTGCCTCCTCTGTAGGAGCCATTTCAGTCGTGGCTGCATCTTCTGTGGGCTGTGGTTCAATTACTTTGCCTTCTCTCGCCCGTGTCGCTCTGCCGCCCCTCTTTGGAGAAGCTTCTCTTTTTATCTTCAGTTGACTGGTGGAAGGCTCCTCTGTGAGTAGATGTTTGCTAGAGGGAACCGTCTTCTGTTGACTGGTAGGCGGCTTCTCTGTGGGCAGATGTTTACTAGAGGGGATGTCATTGATCCCAGTTTCAGGGACATAGTCTGTCCCTTCAAACGGATTCTCGATAATCCATGACGTCTCAGACATAATAACATCATCCACAGTGAGGACATTGGCTGTTAAACTGTTGCTTTCCATAGGCGAACTCGGCATCACTGGGAGAGTGTCTGGTTCTTTTATAGAACATTCTGGGATGGAGCGAGACTGTTGTGATGTTATACTCTTGCTCGAATCTTCCAGTATTTGTACATCCGAATGCAGATCTAAATCCTGGGTTGGTTGTATTTCGGTGCCTGTGACCAGTCTGTCTAATTCAGAGCAGGTGAGAGTTTCTACTGGGAGCCGTGGCTTTGACCGTGTGACTCTAGTGGCCTGACGCAGGTTGGGTTTGACTTTAGTGCAACGGCTTCTCCTCTGTGAGCTATGCTGTTCTGCCACTGATTGCAAGTGTGAAGCAGAATCCATTTCAGTGGCATTCCCGTCATCTGGAGTACTGTCCTTTATCTGTGACTCTTCACTTGTGACTTGGTCACTCTTCTGAGTTTCTGGAGTGTTTCCTGTCACCGTGAACGGCTCTTCGACAACCCAAAAGGACTCTGTGATCATCTCAAGATCAGAGTCACTCTTTTCCAATAACATTTCGGACTTTGCGGCTCCATGACTTTCTGGCCTGTGATCGACTGTGTTTGAGGAAGACTGTGGTGGTGTCAAATGCTCAATGGATTGTTTTTCTGAGCTTACATTTGAGGGGCTGTCCCCGGATTCTTTTTCTGATTGATTATTAGTTTCCTCTGTGAGCGGTATTCTTGACCGTGTCGTTCTGGTGGGTACTCGTACGTTGGGTTTGACTTTGGGGAAGCGTGTTCTCCTTTGCTGGGGTACAGTCTTTGAACCTGAGTCTGAGCTCGAGTCTCCTTGACAAGTAGGTTCAAGTTCAACATCTGTCTTTTTCTCCTCAGAGGTGCAGATCTCTGCAGGTGAGTGGCTAACAGCAGAGTCCAACTGAAATGCATTTGGTTCAATTATTTTGCTTAACAGTGGTGATTTCTGATGAGTATTGTCGACTGGTTTTGTGAAACGGTCTCTCCTCTGTGGGCTAGTCTGTTCTGCCATTGATTGCAAGTGTGAAGCAGAATCCATGTCAGTGGCATTTCCGTCATCTGGAGTACAGTCTTTTATCTGTGGCTCTTCACTTGTGACTTTGTCACTCTTCTGGGTTTCAAGAGTGTTTCCTGTCACCGTGAACGGCTCTTTGACAACCCAAAAGGACTCTGTGATCATCTCAAGATCAGAGTCACTCTTTTCCAATAACATTTCAGACTTTGCGGCTCCAGGACTTTCTGGCCTGTGATCGACTGTTTTGGAGGAAGACTGTGGTGATGTCAAATGCTCAATGGGCTGTTTTTCTGAGCTGACATTCAAGGAGCTGTCCATGCTCTCTTTTTCTGATTGTTTGTTAGTGTCCTCTGAGAGCTGTATTCTTGACCTTGTTGTTCTGGTGGGTACTTGTACTTTGGGTTTGACTTTGGGGAAGCGTGTTCTCCTTTGCTGGGGTACAGTCTTTGAACCCGAGTCTGAGCTTGAGTCTCCTTTACAAGTAGGTTCAAGTTCAACATCTGTCTTTTTCTCCTCAGAGGTGCAGATCTCTGCAGGTGAGTGGCTAACAGCAGAGTCCAACTCAAATGCATTTGGTTCAATGATTTTGCTTAACTGTGGTGATTTCTGACGAGTATTGTCGACTGATTTAGTGAAACGGTCTCTCCTCTGTGGGCTAGTCTGTTCTGACATTGATTGCAAGTGTGAAGCAGAATCCATGTCGGTGGCATTCCCGTCATACAGAGTACTGTCCTTTATCTGTGACTCTTCACTTTTGACTTTGTCACTCTTCTGAGTTTCTGGAGTGTTTCCTGTCACCGTGAACGGCTCTTCGACGACCCAAAAGGACTCTGTGATCATCTCAAGATCAGAGTCACTCTTTTCCAATAACATTTCAGGCTTTGCGGCTCCAGGACTTTCTGGCCTGTGATCGACTGTGTTCGAGATAGACTGTGGCGTTGTCAAATGCTCAACGGGCTGTTTTTCTGAGCTAACACTCGAGGAGCTTTCAGATTGTTTGTTAGTGTCCTCTGTGAGCTGTATTTTTGACCGTGCCGTTCTGGTGGGTACTCGTACTTTTGGTTTGACTTTGGGGAAGCGTGTTCTCCTTTGCTGGGGTACAGTCTTCTTTGAGCCCGAGTCTGAGCTCGAGTCTCCTTGACAAGTAGGTTCAACATCTGACTTTTTCTCCTCAGAGGTGCAGATCTCTGCAGGTGAGTGGCTAACAAATGCATTTGGTTCAATGATTTGGGTAAACCATGGTGATTTCTGATGAGTATTGTCGAATGGTTCTAACTGTGTCACAGTGTCTTCAGTGGAGTGTGGCTTTGAAATTGTGCACGAGGCACTTCCACCAGACTCTAGATAATTGTCATCGTCTTCTGCGGCCAGAGGCGGTAGAAATGCAAATAGAGATGCAAATCCAGCTGACACCTTTCCCATTGATGATACAGTAGTGTGATGGTCACTTGGGTCATGCACCAGAAACGAATCTAAGACGGGTGATTCTTTAATTACTTGCAATTCTGTGGCAGCTATAGACCTCGTTTCATCTTGAGCATCTGAGGCAGCTATGTCAGAAGTTATTGTTTCATCTTGAGCATGAGCAGTACAACTATTCTCAGTAGATGTCAGTGTTTGTTCAGTGAAATGAGAGTCAGACTTTGTGATAGCCTCTCCCAAAATGGGTTCGTGTTCAACATTAGAGAAGCCACTTTCCTTGTTCTGTGGGGAATGCTGCTCCCATATGTCTGTGCCCAATTCCATCTGAAGACCAGAGTTTTTCTGACTAACAGATGTCTCTTCACTGAGGGCCGTTTGAGTAGAAGGCGTGTACTCAGCTGAGGATGCTGGGACAATGTCTGATACAGTTGACGCTGATACTTTCGATAGCTCAGAAGGAACGTTCACACTTGACGATTCCATGGGCTTGTCTGGTTCACCCACATCAGTCGTCTGTGATGATTCTGTGGACACAGGGCCAGAAGGTACAGCTGCAACAGGAGCGGCACTGCTTTGTATTAGCGTGACAGCCTCTGTGGCCGTTTCTTCAATTTGATTAGATTTTGACTGAGCAAACCTAGCAGCTCTGCCAAGGTTGGGTTTAGGTTTGGCCTTGGGTAAACGTTGTCTCTTGGTCGGAGGAGAATTCTTCTCTGGCATCTCCTGGCTCACTTTCACTACAGGAGCAGCTTCTACATCAGCATTAGTAGTGTGATGGTCACTTGTGTCTTGCACCAGAATAGAATCTAAGGCAGGTGATTCTTTAATTACTTGCAATTCTGTGGCAGCTATAGACCTTGTTTCATCTTGAGCATCTGAGGCAGCTATGTCAGAAGTTATCGTTTCATCTTCAGCATGAGCAGTACAACTATTCTCAGTAGATGTGAGTGTTTGTTCAGTGGAATGAGAGTCTGACTTTGTGACGGCCTTTCTGTTAGCCTCTCCCAAAATGGGTTCATGTTCAACATTAGAGAAGCCGCTTTCCTTGTTCTGTGGGGAATGCTGCTCCCATATGTCTGTGCCCAATTGCTTCTGAAGACCAGGTCCTACGTCAGCAGAGTTTGTCTGACTAACAGATGTCTCTTCACTGAGTGCAGTTTCAGTAGAAGGCGTGTACTCAGCTAAGGATGCTGGGACCATGTCTGATACAGTTGACACTGATACTTTCGATAGCTCAGAAAGAACAGTCACACTTGGTTCACCCACATCAGTCGTCTGTGATGATTCTGTGGACACAGGGCCAGAAGGTACAGCTGCAACAGGAGCGGCACTGCTTTGTATTAGCGCGACAGCCTCGGTGGCCGTTTCTTCAATTTGATTCGATTTTGACTGAGAAGACCTAGCGGCTCTGCCAAGGTTGGGTTTAGGTTTGGCCTTGGGTAAACGTCGCCTCTTGGCAGGAGAATTCTGCACTGGCATCTCCTGGCTCACATCCACTACAGGAGCAGCTTCTACATCAGCATTAGTAGTGTGCTGGTCACTTGTGTCTTGCACCAGAATAGAATCTAAGACAGGTGATTCTTTAATTACTTGCAATTCTGTGGCAGCTATAGACCTTGTTTCATCTTGAGCATCTGTGGAAACTATGTCAGAAGTTATTGTTTCATCTTGAGCATGAGCAGTACAACTATTTTCAGTTTGTTCAGTGGAATGAGAGTCGGACTTTGTGACAGCCTTTCTGGTAGCCTCACCCAAAATGGGTTTGTGATCAACATTAGAGAAGCCACTTTCCTTTTTCTGTGAGGAATGCTGCTCCCATATGTCTGTGCCCAAATCCTTCTGAAGACCAGGTCCTACGTCAGCAGAGTTTGTCTGACTAACAGATGGCTCTTCACTGAGTGCCGTGTCAGTAGAAGGCGTGTACTCAGCTAAGGATGCTGGGACAATGTCTGATACAGTTGACTCTGATACTTTTGATAGCTCAGAAGGAACGGTCACACTTGGTTCATCTGTATCAGTCTTCTGTGATGATTCTGTGGACACAGGACCAGAAGGTACAGCTGCAACAGGAGCGGCACTGCTTTGTATTAGCGTGACAGCCTCCGTGGCCGTTTCTTCGATTTGATTAGATTTTGACTGAGCAAACCTAGCAGCTCTGCTAAGGTTGGGTTTAGGTTTGGCCTTGGGCAAACGTCGCTTCTTGGCCGGAGAATTCTGCTCTGGCATCTCCTGGCTCACATCCACTACAGGAGCAGCTTCCACCTCAGCATTAGTAGTGTGATGGTCACTTGTGTCTTGCACAAGAATAGATTCTAAGGCGGGTGATTCTTTAATGACTTGCAATTCTGTGGCAGCTATAGTCTTTGTTTCATTTTGAGCATCTGAGGCAGCTATGTCAGAAGTTATTGTTTCATCTTGTGCATGAGCAGTACAACTATTCTCAGTAGATGTCAGTGTTTGTTCAGTGGAATGAGAGTCAGAGTTTGTGACAGCCTTTCTGTTAGCCTCTCCCAAAATGGGTTTGTGTTCAACATCAGAGAAGCCGCTTTCCCTGTTCTGTGGGGAATACTGCTCCAATATGTCTGTGCCCAAATCCTTCTGAAGACCAGGTCCTACGTCAGCAGAGTTTGTCTGACTAACAGATGGCTCTTCACTGAGTGCCGTGTCAGTAGAAGGCGTGTTCTCAGCTAAGGATGCTGGGACAATGTCCGATACAGTTGACGCTGATACTTGATCCACATCAGTCGTCTGTGATGATTCTGTGGACACAGGGCCAGAAGGTACAGCTGCAACAGGAGCGGCTCTGCTTTGTGTTAGCGTGACAGCCTCAGTGGCCGTTTCTTCAATTTGATCCGATTTTGTCTGAGCAAACCTAGCAGCTCTGGCAAGGTTGGGTTTAGGTTTGGCCTTGGGTAAACGTCGTCTCTTGGCCGGAGGAGAATTCTGCTCCGGCATCTCCTGGCTCACATCCACTACAGGAGCAGCTTCTACCTCAGCATTAGTTTTCTGACTGCTGTGTGTTCCTTCGCCTGTCTTCTCATTGATCCCGTCATCAATCTGAAAGCCACAGTCTATGACACTAGTGTCTGGTACATCGGAATCAGTCGGCTGTGACGGGTCTGTGGACACAGGGCTAGACGGTAGAGCTGCAACAGGAGAGCCACTGCTTTGTATGTGTGTGACAGTCTCAGTGGCCAGCTCTTCCTCCAAGGCATGGCTGCTAGTCTCATTACCACTGTTGAAAGGTGCTCCTGTAAAAACAACAGTGGAACAATTAATACATCCTCATTTTATAACTCCCTTTATGCATATTGTTGCTATTGGGCAGAAACTTTATCTCATTTTTTTTAACGTTTTTCATAAATAACTAATAAATGACTATGACTACTTTGTCCTATGACAGGATGTGCAGAGAAAAAGTAGTTAAAATAGATCTACATCTATTTTCAAAGATTCTTCAAAGTGAAAGTGGTCAAGTCTGCCTGTTGGTTTTATGAACCAATGAAAAGTATTAACAGGAGCTTGTGACTAAATAATAACTACACTGGATCGATTCCCTTTCCTGATCAGTAACGTGTTTGGACAACTTCACATTTCCACCCGAAAGTGACGATATCTGAGTTGAAACAGAAAGTTGTATAGAAGAATTGTCTTAGCTGCCGTCTCTAACCTGCTGTGTGACTTTGCGGTGAAGTAGGAGTCTGTGCCAACTGAGAGTGATGAGCAACGGTGCCAATGGTCAGCAGCGTCTGAGCCGCCTCATTGTAGCTCTCATCCGAGGAAACTAAAACATAAGAGAAAGAAAAGAGAAGTGAAGCCCTTTGATATTCTGACACAAAGCTGTGAAATGTCAGGATATATTCAGGATCATCTTCCTACATTACCTTCCACATGGTCCGACGACATTAAGTCAATCACATCCTGAAAAGCAAACACATTAGACATCATTAACCACATACTGCATCTGATTCTACACCTTCATTTTGTTCATTTATATTTTTCATCGTTTATTGACGCAGGAAGTTAGTCAAGGGTGCTCATTTTCAGCCACGCCACGCCCTGCACACACATACTCTCACAAAAATCTGGGAAATGATCAGTGCAGACCGGGTACGCATTATTGCATATTATTATTTTATGCTTTAACTTTTGAAAAATAGCATATCTACAAGCTCGCAGCGCGGCACCGAGTGATTTTGAAAAATCGTGAAAATTTAAATTTTGACCCGATTCTATGAGTGACTTCTAAATCCTTCTAAGGTTTCTGGGAAACAAATGTGTTTCATGCCAAAATTACATGTATTTGGCCATGGACCCCCCCCCCATCTCAAAATATTGTATCAGGGACCCCCCAGAAGCAAATATTTGAATTACAAATGTTCGCTATAAAAAAAAAATATATAATAATATAATAAATAATAATAAATAAATAAAATCATGATTTTTCTAAAATAGCAGATCTACAAGCTCGCAGCGCGGCACTGAGCTTGTATATCAGCTATTTTTCAATAGTTAAAGCATTCAATAATTCTAGGCCTAAATAGATGAAACGGTTGCCCATTGAGCAGCTAAACTGGAGCAGTCAGGGGTTCAGTGTCTTGCTCAAGGGCACTTCAGCGGTGTTGGGGGAGTGCTGACAAATCCCTTTCCCACCCCGATTTTTCTCGCCGGTCCGGGGAATCAAACTGGGAACCTTCCGGCAACAAGCGCGCTCCTCTGACCTTTAGGTCGTTGCTGCACCGCTGCAGTTTATTGTATGTTATTTTTTGCTTTGTTTGTTTGGTTAAAAGTGTTAGTCTTCACCTAAAGGTGGTGTAAGAGATATTTTTGTAAAGAAATAATGAATTTTAGTTAAAAAGTTAAAGCTCTGTATTCTCATAGTAATCATTGTTATAGACCAAGAGTGTTTGTTCATTAAAAGGGGTCCCCCTGTCTCTCCAGCTCTATAGTGGACAGAACATACATTTTCAAGTTGGGAGTCTGGACACCAACTTCATCCAATCATGAGACAGAATATGCAGCTTCAATTGCAATCGTTGATTCCAATTTCACTTGTTTATCATGTACCCTGTAGGAGTACTCTCTCCTTATATGGAAGAGATTGGTATCCTATTTGCTCATTGCTCTTTATTAACCCATTTAGACCGGGTACGCATTATTGTGTATTATTATTTTATGCTTTAACTATATAAAAAAAAAAAAATGCAGATTTTTTTCAAAAATTGTGAACATTTGAATTTTGACCCGATTCCATAAGTGTCTTCTAAATCCTAAGTTGTTTTTTTTTTAAACTCATGTTTCTACGTCAGTGGTTCTTAAACTCTTTTCTGTCAAGGACCCCTAGAATTATAGGGGACTGCCCATAAGTCCGAAGGTTCATTAGTCCGAAGGTTCATTAGTCAGAATTTAGTTAGGGTTACTGAGGTTAGGGTAAGGGTTAGAGTTAGGCATAGTATTCTTAACAAATTCGGACTAATGAACCTTCGGAATAATGAACCTTCGGACCAATGCCGTGGCACCAGAATTATATGCATTTGGCCGCCAACCCGTCTCAAAATACCTTTTATCAGGGACCCCCCAGAAGCAAATATTTCAGTTACAAATGTACACTTTCAAAATGAGATTAGTCAAAGATTTGAACAAATTTTCATGATTTTTTCAAAAATAGCAGATATACAAGTTCACAGCGCGGCACTCGGTGCCACGCTGTGAGCTTGTAGATCTGCTATTTTTCAACAGTTAAAGCAATAAATAATCCAAGGCCTAAATAGATTAAAGAGCTGGAGAGACAGGGAGACCCCGGTGATTGAACAATGATTGCTATCAGAATATAGAGCTAATTAACACTTACTTGATCAAAACAAAAATACCCCTCACTCTACCTTTAAGTGTCTTCAGTCAACTATAGGTCACTAATGTCACTTACAACCAGGAGGTCCAACTGATGGTCACAGGGGACTGTGCCCGTGTTGTCTTGTGCCCGCTCACACGAGGCATCTGAACAGAGTGCATCCCGGGCCATGCCCAACACATCGGGCACATTGACCGAGATATCAAGCTGTGTGTGGAACAGAGAGCAGGGTGGTGGAAATGGAGCGTTTAAACCATGCAATCAAAACAAAATGAAGTATGATGAATTATGGGGGAAATAATAAATGAAATAAATTAGGGCTGGGCAATACATAGATATTGTGATATGAGACTGGGTGTAGTCTGTGATTTTGGCTATCGTAATATTATGATATATACTGTGTTGTCTTTCCCTAGACATAATCAGTCAACATTTTTTCACAAATGCTGACAATAGCCTCTACAGTCAACATGCTTATCTTATTTGTATTTATATATTATTGTCGCAATACAATGTTATTGTCACAAAGTATAGGCTCTATGCGTGACTGTAGTCGCTGGCTTCCAGAAGGTGGCATACCACATTTTCTCTGTTCCAGTTCATTTTACTATAACTTCATTGTTTCATTCAGTGTTTCTGGTTCAAATCTGTTGCTGAGCTAATCAAACAAAGCTATAGGAAAGTGAACAGGAAATGGGTATGCCACCTTCTGGAAACTTCTGGAGACTACAGTTATGCACAGAGCCTATTTTTTGTCCAAAATAAGAGTGACATTTGATTTAGTCTGTATCGCCCGGTCCTAATAAACATTGTGGACAGGTAATTAGGGCTGTCACGATTATGACATTTTACTGTACATGACCACTAATTGTCGCACAAATAATTGCGATTAACGATTTAATTGTGTATTTGTCGTTGACAATTACATTTCTGTTTGGCTTTTATGCTTTCAAGTTGCACATGGCAATCATGACACATAACCTAAATATACAAAGAAATTACTGACATATTTGAAAATGTTAAGAAATAGCCAATCTACAAGCTCACAACGCGTCGCATCGCGAAGCGTTGTGAACTTGTAAATCAGCTATTTCCACTACTTTTTGAAAGTGTAACTATATTAACATTTCTCAGCATGGAATCGATTATGACGATTATGCAAAATAATTGCGATTACATCAAATAATTGCGATTAGACGATTATGTAATAATAGTGACAGCCCTACAGGTAATGGTGTCAGGACTGGAGTACACAAAAAAAAGGCATAAAATAAAAATGCCGCTTAGGGAGTGAATGTGTATCATGAACATAAAGCGGACGAGTGTCTCGTACCTCTTCCATGGTCTCTTCCACCACCGAGACCACAGGCTGTGGGGAGCGCAGGCCGACTGGCACAAACACAGGAGCACTGCTGTCCTTATGAGGGCTGGAGGAATGATGCTGCGGGTCCATTTCTTCTGGTTCACTCAGGCCGTGGTCTAGGGAAGCACCATTCATCGGTCATCACACTGGTATCAGCAACATCAGCCTTAAACATGCTATATCAGTATCGAACCCATATCAAAATAATATATCGTTTTTAGCCGATTTGCCAATATTTTATTTCACAATATGTATGTTTTGATGTGAAGCTGAAAAGGCCTTATGTGATGATGAAGGCTGAAGATTCAATCATTAGTTGTTTCAACTAATATGTGCATCATCAGGCCTAATAAATCAGGTACTACTAATGCACAGTTTTTTTACAAGTCTGCATCTGCACCCCAGAATCAAAGTTAATCTATAGTAATATATAGCTTAACCTTACTGGAAATATACTGCCATCGCAATATCAATATCGGTCAATTTGACCGTGCAATTAATCGGTGATCAGATATTGGCCAAAATGTCAATTTCAGGGATGCACCAGAATGTCCCAGACTAATACATTTCTACACCTTTTGTTTATTTGGGACACAATCTCGGATGCAGTGTGCACTGCAGTGTGGGGCGACCAAGCCATGTCTTGTCTTGTTCTGTCAAGTTTGTCTGTTCTGTGTGTTGTTATTAATACCTATTCATGCCTGTTTGCTGTCTAAATAACTCGAATCAGGGTATACGATACTTCAAGTGTCCCTTCACTGTTGGAATGGGACTTCAAGTGCCTTCATAGCTTGATATTTACGTAGTTTTTCTTGTTTTGCCCTATTGCTACACTGTCATGTATGACACTTGTATGACTGCTTTAACCTTTTTTTCTTTTCTTTGTGAATGGTTCTCATAATATGCGAACAAGTCTTGTTTTAATGTATGCCATGAATCTCAAATAAACAAAACTGTGATTTTTTTTTCCAGGGATGCACAATTCCGTACCATTGTCGCCGTCGTCATCACTGCCCTCGGATTGAGAAGCCCTGAGGGTCACCAACTGTGGCTTCTTGGGTCGTGACTTGGCCTTGGACGGCACGGCCTTCTTGACGAGGCGCTTGGGCTTGGAGGCAGACCCAGGGGTCGCATCGTCAGATGCAGAGGAAAGTGCGTCCTCTTTGGCTGAATAGTTCAAGTGCTGGACAGGTTTGGGCAGCCTCCCATACCTACGTAAAACACACAAATTGACAATTATACTTAGAGCTGTCACAATTATTACATAATCGTCGAATCGCATTTATTTGACATAATCACGATTATTTTTCATAATCGTTTCCATGTTGAAATATGTTCATATCTATTGTTTTTCAGTCAAAAATAGTGGAAATAGCAGATCTATAAGCTCACAATGCGTCGCATTGCGACGTGTTGTGAGCTTGTTGATCGGCTATTTCCACTATCAATGATCTTTTTTAAGTATAAAGTTGTCAAACATGTCAGTAATTTCTTTGTATATTTAGGTTATGTGTCATGTCTACCATGTACAACTTCAAAGCCTAAAAGCCAAACAGAAATGTCATCGTCGAAGGCAAAAACACAATTAAATCGTTAATCGCAATTATTTGAGTGACAATTAATCGTCATGTAAAATGTCATAATCGTGACAGCCCTAATTATACTGTTTAATTATGGCTGTTTACAAGATATTTTACATGTATGATTTGAGATGTTTCTTTTCGTTCAATTTGGAAACGTATGCATAAAAAGGAGATTTTGTACCTTGTAGGTTTGGGAGGTGAAGCGGTGGAATGTTCTTCGTCACAGGAACTGTCCGCATCCTGCTTGTGTTCTTTTGTTGGCCTTAAAGGTGACGATTCTTCATCAACCTAAACGGACGACCTTCAGTAAGACTATGCCACTTTTCGCATCAGCAATTGCTTGACCATATTCACGTGGCGGCCATTTTGGTCTTTCATCATATACTCGTGTGTAAATTACAATGGATTTTAAATAGTCACCTTGTCATCAACCGGGCTCTTTCCTCCTACGTCCGGGTCCTTCGTAGAAGGCGTCTGTCCCTTCTTACCCCACTTACGGCCCAGCGGCACGAGTGGCTTTGGCGCTCTGCCGCGCGACAGTTGAGCCGGTTTGATTACAGCGCTCTTGGCGGCCGCCACAGATTCGGTCTTACCAGAACTGTACATTGGGATAATGTATTTAGTAAAATGGTGCTGCCAAAGCAAGTTGAAAGTAAGAGTTCATCATGTTTCTAGTGTAGGTACATTACCTGTCCATAGCTGACTGGTCCTCGGGTAGAGCTGCATCCCCAGCTTCAGGCAGACATGCCTCAACTGAATGTACAAAACAAAGAAACTCAATGACTGAAGCCCAATGTCGGAACTCATTTTAAGCTCTAGTAGTGCCCAAAAGTTTTATGATGGGCTCCCCCCTTTGACTATGGAAAGAAATATGAAGCCATGTAGAACGATTGGGGACATGTCTCCATTAAGACATGTCGCCACTCCGACATTGACTTCTTAGTGTCGGAGTGGCAACACTTCCAGAGAGGTTAGGTTTAGGGTTAAGGTTAGGTTTAGGGTTAGTGTCGGAATGGAGACATGTCGGAAAGGGGACATGTAACCAGAACGATTGAGACGCTACAAGACACACAAGACACACATGACCAACTGCTACCATTCAACTTTTAATAGCCTAAACAAGACTATCAGCACATGTCAGTTCAGTTGCATCTTTTTCCTTCAGTGTTTTTTTAAACAAAGTTGAACATCCTTTGACATTAATTCCAACAAAAACAGACAGCTCATAGCATTCAAACATTTTCTCCAAAATTATATTTGAACATGTAAACATAACTTTTTATTTATACTGTAGCTTTCATTTTTCTCAGAGTGCAATTCAGATATAATAAAAAACAAAAAACCCTGTATGTAGCAACAGGTGTAGGATAGCTTATCCCTTTCATTAGTTTTTCTTTTTTAAACTTTTACTTTCGACATGTTAAAAATGTCTTTAATCAAAAACAAATTCCCCATTTTCTTTTTGCTTTTTTTAACCGCCCCTTGCAGTATATTTGTGCCCCACTAGAGAGGGCTAGAGGTCTACAAGCCAAGTGCCATAATCTTTTTAATGAATGGGTCTGGCGCGGGCCAGGCTCGGTCTCATTACAATTTGTCAACCATCGTGCAGCAGTATTCACCAGTGAATTGAATCTCTCTCCTTTCATTGTCAGTGAAAGGAGAGAGGTTCAATTCACTGGTGAATACTGCGTCTGTGTTACGCTATAATAGGAAGGCTCCTTAATGCCTGACAATGTCTTTTTTTTTTTGCAAGACGACGCATGCGCACAGCGCTCCTGAAGCATAATAAACAGTGCATGAGGCTCATATAAGGCTCATTAAAGTGTCCCATGCCTTCATAGTTAAATGGATATTTATTTTTGGGGGATATAAGGTATGACAAATTATTCACAGTTCACAAACACCAAAGAAAACAGAATAGATCATAATAATACTTGAATTACTTGCTGCTGGATCACGTAACTTCATATAAATTATATAAGTTTACTAATGCTTCTATGCATGTGTTGTATGCATAGCTGTTGCTATTTATTATTTGCTGCTGGATCAAGAAACACATTAGCCTATTCTCTACTCCATGCTATGACATGCTGATTATGTGTCTCTGTAGTGGTAATTGACAGTCGGTCGGGAGCGCAGTAGTCCATCAATAGGCTACAGTACTGTATGTGAGCATTGTTGTCTGTGGCACGTGTAGTTATGTTTACCTACAGCGGGACATGCGTGTTCTGTCTTTGCATGTATCAGAGCGACTGAGCACTCATCAGAGAGTTGCGCGGACACGGCTCGCACATCACCGAAAGCCAGAGAGAGATTATATTAATTTGATGTCAGGGTTCAGGTCAGGCTCGGGCGAATAAACTGCAGACCCTTCTCAGGCTGGTGACGAGCCAGCCTTGTGATATACAGTATGTGCCAGTCACCCAAACATCACACGTTACAAAACATGTTCAAGGCTAGGGCCCCAACACTTTGGGAAACATTGCTTTAGTCCAATCGCTGTTGCGAGGTGTCGTGAGCATGTAGATCGTCTATTTTCACAATGTTTATCTGTGGAACAGAGTCAAACTAAAGGTAATGCCTACTATTCCAAGTGCTTGTCATGGTGAAGGGTCCCCAGTTCAAATATGATTATTTTTTGGGGGGGCAGGGGTTTCACAGCATGTCGTGTCAATAATGACATTGTGAAAAGTAAAGGAACTGTGTGGAAGTCCTGTACCTTGCTCGTCGGTTTGTTTTTCGTCTTTTTTCTTCTTTTTCTTCTTCTTCTCCTCGCTGGGTTCCTCAGTTGACTCGCCGTCGTCTTTCTTCTTGCGTTTCCTTTTCCTCTGCGGCGAAGCCGGAGTCCCTCTCTCGTTGGAGACGTCCTCGTTCTCCTTCTCTCCCTCCACCTCCTCCATGTCGGCCCCTCCATCCTCCTCTTCCTCCTCCTCCACGTCGCTCAGTTTCTTCTCTGCCTTCTTCCCTGGAAGCACAAGGTACACAGACGGAAAGAAGGATTATATTGTTGCCGTCAGACAGGAACCTTTTGTCTCCATATTTAAGACTTTAGTACTTGTCCGGCTTTATTCCATCTTTCCTTTCCTAGATAAACTTTATTTTGCTGCTCTACTCCTCCCAGTTTTGGTGGCATGCACTTGAGCCATATATATATGTCAAATCGACCGGCTTCATCGGGAATTGAGTACTTGCATTCCTCTAAGAGATAACCCTAAGAGATAAGTTATATATATACATAAATGTAATTGTGAAATCATTTTCTCCATTGACTTTAATGAAAAATGTAACTTTTCCCAAATATGGAGATGACTGATCATAGATGTCTGATATGATAGACCACATGAGACTGACACAGTATGTCCATATATGGGCATTCCAAGATGTGGGCTTAATATTGAGGACATCATGGATCTCCATATATGGGCATAAAAAGGGACAAGGACGGAATGTTTGGCACCACTCGAATAGGGAAAAGGACTGACAGATACAGAGATATTGGCAAGTGTGACTTAAAAGGATCCCTGGCTAATACAACAAATATGCCTTAATACATTATAATTGTCCTCTATAACTACAATGTAAAATTAAAAACACCTTAAATATAAATTCCATAGGGATAGATCACACATGACATTTATGACATCATCAACTTGCGACGGGCATTTCCCCTATTGAGTGAAAGATTAGCTATTTCTAGAAGAAATAAAATAATTGAGGTGTTTTCAATTTTACATTGTAGTTATAGAGGACAATTATAATGTATTAAGGCATATTTGTTGTATTAGCCAGGGATCCTTTTAAGGCAATCACACATCTTACTAGTTCAACTTGGACTTCGTAAATGAATGCCTTACTTTTTCATACCAGTCTCGCACAAAAGTAGCGAAAACAGACACTCTACAAGGTTTCCACCCAACTGCGACGATGTGTACGGAAAGTATATAAATCTGAGCACCGACCTAACTGAATGAAATCCAAACCATTTTACACCTCGTCTTATTGAACTGTCATAATGTTCAACTGGTTTCGTTACCTTTTGTCTTCTTGCCGCGTTTCCTCGTCGTCTTCTCCTCGCTGGGCGACTTGGTCTTCTTCTCCCTGGACTTGGGTTTCTTGCATTTCTGCACTTCAAGGATCTTCTCCAGCAGCTTAGAGAAGAACTCTATATCCATCTTACGCTTCTCTTCTACAGGAAACGTTACAGACTAGTGTTAAAGGGGGCAACACCATTCAGCGTGGGTCAGTAGTTCTAAAACTTCTTTGTGTCAAAGACCCCCAAATTGACATGTATTTGGCCGTGGATCCCCTTTCTGAAAATGTTCGTGCCAGGGACACATGCACACCCACAAACGATATGGTTCTCGTGTAACACATAGCGGAAATATCCCATCTACAAGCTCAACGCGTTGTGGGTCTGATGCCAAAATAGGGATAGCAGGTTGAAAACGGTTTGGGAAACAGTGGCAACAAGGTTAAATGTTTGCAACAATAGTTTGAAGTTGCATCCTCAGACATACAAAAAACCCTGCCAACAGAACTGAGTTACAAAAGTACATCTGACATTTAAAATACTTACTGAAAGCCTTGTCAATCCTCCAGGAATTGTCTCGTTCCTCTCGCTTGAACTTGTGCTGAAAGGTTAAAAACTCAATGAATGCAACGTAACGTAAGAATGTGTGACAATATATATATATATTTAGTGCAGTGGTTCTCAAACGCGTTGCGAGGCGTTGTGAACATGTAGATCGGCTATTTTCACAAGTCTCTTATATTTGACAATTTGGCCAATGTTTAATTTGTCATTTTAGAGGTATTAAAAAGTCCTTAGGTTGTCACTTTAGTCTTGTGCACAAACCCTCTACACACTTAAACTTTACGTTGGTTTGTTTACTGTTGAGAGAGAAAACAATGTTGCACATTAAGTTAATCATCTGGGGACCCCCCCAGGTTGAGAACCACTGATTTAGTGCAGTCATCTAGTAGACACTTTAACAGTGTTAAAGGGGTATTTCGGTCAAAAACGACTTTCCTACCTTTCAAATGATGATTCGGGAAGCTTCTGGGTTGATCCAGGTGTTGTTTGACCCATAGCAGCATTTTGTTCCATTTTCGATTTTCTCCCCTGCACCCCACGGCTCCAAACGGCACCTCTCGGGTCGTTTTATAATCCGGTTATTATTCTCGCTCAAAACTCACTTTTCTCGCTCGGTCTCAGTCCCTCATACTGTTGTTAGCATATCCGAGCTACACCAGCTCCTGGTCGCCGCCATGTTTGTTTACAAAAAGCTCAACTCTGAACTCCGATCACGCGATACAAAACGGGATTTCCCAGTGTTTCTCTAGCTGTGCTGAGTTCAGAGTTGAGCTTTTTGTAAACAAACATGGCGGCGACCAGGAGCTGGTGTAGCTCGGATATGCTAACAACAGTATGAGGGACTGAGACCGAGCGAGAAAAGTGAATTTTGAGCGAGAATAATAACCGGATTATAAAACGACGCGAGAGGTGCCGTTTGGAGCCGTGGGGTGCAGGGGAGAAAATCGAAAATGGAACAAAATGCTGCTATGGGTCAAACAACACCTGGATCAACCCAGAAGCTTCCCGAATCATCATTTGAAAGGTAGGAAAGTCGTTTTTGACCGAAATACCCCTTTAAATACGTTCATAGCATTTGTTCAGATCTCCACTGACCTTTATCTGTGATCGAGCTCTGTGAGGAAACAACTGGCAAATCATGGAGAAGTCTGTCCCCACCATGCTGATAGCCAGGAAGAACATTTCTGTCTCTGATGGAAAGAAAATAACAATGTGAACGGTCAAAGACTGGTGTGGATTTATTTTATTTCCTTTTTTTTAATCCATTACAGGGTTCCCACACATTTTTATCAATGAATTTCAAAAACTTTTCCAGAATATTTAACCAAATTTCCAAGACTATATACTGTAACAATAATTCAGTGCAATAACGAGTCGCTTACTCCTATGTGCAATGCCCAAAGACAGGCAGTGTAGCAAAAATAAAGCGTGCACTCTGCGAACGGACCGTGGCATGCATGGCATAGCTATTTTTTCCAGGACCTTCCAGGACCCTTGATCAATTCCAAAACTTTTCCAGTCCTGGAAAAAAAACATCTTTCATGACCGTGGGAACCCTGCAACATTATCCCTATTTTGGGAAAAAGACAAATGTTTTCGATAACTTTTAAAAATACCAGATCTACAAGCTCACAACTTGACTTGTGAGCTTGTAGATTAGTAATGTTTGCATGAGCATGTTGTACAACTTTTTTCTTCTCAATACATTTGAGAAAAAACAAATAATAACTAGAATTTGAATAATAAACAGTTGCACCTCCAACGGCAGCGAAATGTGCACCTAGACATATTCTAGTCCAGTCCGCGTAGCTGTGTGAGACTGACCTTCAGTGGTCCAGGGTTTGGTGTAGTTCCCTTTCCTGAAGCTGGAGTAAGTGGTGGTGGAGCCACGTTCGAAGATGGGGTCTGAGCCGTCCGCTGGGTTCGGTCCTTTCGCCCTCTTGACCTCCACCGTCAAGCTGAGACACACAGGTTTGCAGAGTGATTAAACAAGTCTTTGTGTGTGCCATCCTCTCACATTATAACCTGTCATTGACTGTCATATGACCTGTCGCATGACTGTCTGAAACAGTTAAGAGCCTTATCAGTCTACTTGGTTGTACACTCTCATGGCCATTTTCGACTACAACTGTGTCATGCGTTGGAGCATACTGTATTCTGTATTTGTTTTGGATTCGGACATGCATAACAGCTCGGTTTCAGATAAGGTTTTCATAACTTAACGTCGGTCTCACTCAGGAGGTGGTACTAACCCTAAAAAAAAGAGTATATATATATATACAGGCTCTTACTTCAGCTATTTTCTAATAGAAAATATATATAATAGATTTAAAGTGATCAAACAGATTTTGATGCTATTATTACCCCCTCAGGCCGGGAACAAATTTTTGTGTATTACAGTATGTACAGGATGTAGTTCAGTCATTTTTGAAAAAATATTTTAAATCTTTCAGATTTTTTTTCTATGAAAGCCAAAGGTATGGGCTATCAAATGGTTTTGGAATTGTGTTTCTAGCTGCTACAGTGGCTGAGTAATATGTTGGTAATTTGTGGTAATTTTCAAATCGGACTTGGGCCTAAATGAGTTAACTCAGTGGTTCTCAACCTTTTTACACCAAGTACCGCCTTAGAAAATATCTGTCTCTCCATGTACCACCATAATATCCCATTCTATTCTGCTATGCCCAAGCCAATCATTTGATGATGGGGTCAATAGGACCGATTCCGCTGGTCATCAAATTACTAGGAATGCAACAAAAACTAAAAACATCACCACGAAACAAGGCATCATGGGTTGTGTAATCAATAGAAATAAGTCATTTTTCCCCTTTCACTCCTGCAGTTGTCACATTGAGACGGACATTGAGAGCCTTTTTCAACTAAGTGCTTGGTCAGAACTTCCTGTAGCATAATATAAATATTTCACTACACTTTTATCTTTTTTCTTCTTTTTTGGGAGACCCCTCTGTGTACCACCAGAGGGGGGGCTCAAGTACCACCAGTGGTACATGTACCAGTTTGAGAACCACTGAGTTAACTCATTTTCCTGGGGCCCCGCCTGGATCAGTGTGAGAACCAGTGTCCTACTGTATGATGGATGATTCAACGTCACTGACCTCTCCTCGTCGATAATCAGGGAGCCATCCTCGGCTACTTTCACCCTGGGAACCATCATCTGGTCCTCATCGGCTTCATTGTTCTCTTCCTGCTCGTCGTCTCCGTCGTCGTCCTCATGGCGAGACGACGGCGCTGGGCTCGGGGCCCTCTCGGGTGACCTACGGAATTCAGGAGAAGTTTGTTGATAACTGTGCCATATTCTGGGGTTGAACATTCGGATAAAATAGCAGATCTGCCTGCTCACTGGTTTGGTTGTTTAGATCGCCTATTATCGGGCAAAGAGATTTTGGGTCAAGGGAGATACTAGTAGGACGTAGTATGGAGCCCTGAGGCACCCTGGGCAACTAAGTGCCAAATCGGAGTAAACAGAGTAAGTATGATCTCTAGTCAACAAACAAGGTAAACAGTCACATGACATAAGTAGAGTGCAGAGAGAACAATGCAGTGCCTTCAAAAACTAGGATACCAGGCAAACAATGAACCTGGCATCTGTCTTGACGACCTTGCAGGCTTATGCAAAGGTTAAAATGCACTTTAGATCGCAAGTTATTGAGACAGATTCCACGTTCATTTGTTGACCTGGCAGCCTATAGTTTGTATCGTTTAAATGCACAGATTATGTTGTCTAAAAACCATGCTATCTACACATTCTATTCTAACATTCTGTCCATTTGGGGTTAAGCAGTGAAACGATGTAAACTTGAATCTTCATCATCAGACCACTGAACATAGTGGCAAACAAGAATACATTTACAAAATAATTAGTACTTCATGAGTATGTTTCAATCATTGAGCTTCAACAGAAGACTCAAATAAGACTCTTACTGTTGTCTAGCTGGAGAAGGGGGGACCACGATCTCATTCTCATTCTTGCCCTGTGAATCTGCTAAATAAGAGCTGGAGATAGAAAAAAGAGAAAACATAATTACAAGTCAGGAAGACAGTGATAATCAATGTTAAAGGGGAAGACCACCCATTTTCAATATGGAACTATGTCATTAATATACCTTAAAGAAGTTGTGTGGAAATTTAAAAAAAAGTTCCCCCTCTTCTGTGTTGCCTAGAACTGGAGGATTGATGTTGGGGTTTGTATTGTAAAGTACAACTTGATGACATCACACCGTTGTACTTTACAATACAAAACCCAAAATCAATCCTCCAGTTCTAGGCAACACAGAAGAGGGGGGACTTTTTTTCTATTTCCACACAACTCCTCTAAGGTATATTAATGACATAGTTCAATATTGAAAATGGGTGGTCTTCCCCTTTAAAGAAGAAATACATTTTCCAGTAGCAAGCAGTGTAACGTGATAGAAATAATTCCATAGTGGACAGACACGTACCTCATGGGGTTCGAGACTGGTAAATAATAGATGAGGTCTCTCATGGTCATTTTGGCAGTATCCGGGGTATATTCCTTTATACGAGTTTTCGCCGTCGTGTTTTTCATGTTTTTCTACAAAATCAAGGAATGAAAACACAATTGAAGATGATACATACATACAAGATGACAGTGAAATAACGTAATAAAATACTGTACAATAATTAACCAAAAAATATGAACTTTTATCATTGGACGACATGCTTTCATACTGTAGAAGACATGCTGGCTTCTATGGAATCCAAATGATTGAAATCAGTTGTTGTGACTGAGAACTTTAACCTATGCGTTTTCTCTGCCGTCGGTGTGAACTGTGAATGGGTGAATGCAACGCAAACTGTAAAGCACTTTGGATAAATTATTACCTTAACCTTATCCTTGTTGATCTCCTTTTTGAGCAGTTCTCTCAGTTTACGGGCCTTTTCCAGCCTCTGAAGGTCTGATGTATCGTTCAGGAGTCTACTTAAGGTGAGCTGCGCTTGGGGCGGAATCAGTCCACCTTTAGTAGCTTTTGACACCAGGGTCTTGGCCCTCTCCGATATCTCCATGGCCTCCTTGTCTGACAGACATGGTTTGTCTGGTGGTTTGGGAGGCACGTCTTTGGCTTGACTGTTTGGCGAAGGTTCCAGCGGTTGGCTTTTTTCAGGGGGCACTTGGGCTCGTTCTGTGGGATCGTCATCTGCTGCGGGAACGAAGGGTGTTGTGGGTCGTTCGTCTCCTCCTGTTAGGCCTGTCACGATCATGACATTTGGAGTTGACGATTAATTGACACATAATTGTGATTAATGAATTTGGTGTAAATGTTTACATTTCTGGTTGCCTTTTAGTAGATATGGCAGTCTTGGCAGATATGACAATTAACTTAAATATACAAATAAATGACTTATAATGTCAAAATAAATAATGTGCTGTGCCAAAAGAGGTCATACACTTAACTCATTGAATGCCATTTCAAGATGGCCCCCAAGTACCAGACTGCCACTATCCTAGATTTCTAGTGCACGGATCAATTTTTAGTGCACGGATCGTGCACGCCCATGCACCATATATGCATCATATGTGTAGTACTTTTTAACAGCTTTCAAACAAAAAAATCCGCTTGGAAATCCGTTCAGGCATTCATGAGATAGAAGCCTTCAAAGTCAGACAAAACAAACACTGCCACCTTCCAAATTTCTAGTGCACGGATCAATTTTTAGTGCACGGATCGTGCACGCCCATGCCTAGATCATGCACCATATGTGTAGTACTTTTTAACAGCTTTCAAACAAAAAAATCCGCTTGGAAATCCGTTCAGGCATTCATGAGATACAAGCCTTCAAAGTCAGACAAAACAGCCATTTTTGACATTTTGAAAGATGTGTTTGTTATGGGGCTAAACATGCAATTTCGCAATTGCGATCATGCCTAATACATTTGAGGCATTTTTAGATTTTTTTTTTTTTTTTTTTTATTTGAAAAAAAAATGTTTTTTTTTTTTTTTTTTTTTTTTTTTCAAAATGGCTTCCAACTCGGGAATCTCGGGCTGTGGCAGCCTGGGAGTACTGTAATAACTCGTGAAACTCGTGCCTTGGCAGTCAATGAGATAATAACTTTATACTTCCAACATTTGCTAAAATTGCAAAAAGAAAATCAACACGCTCACACATGCTCGACATACTGTACAACCTTGTCAATCTCCTATTTATTTTTTAAACATAATTACGATTAGATATTATTATGTAATAATTAGCAACATGGCCAACCTCCAGAGAGCGTCTGCTGCTGCTGGCTTGGGGACGTGGTTCCCAGTGAGAGCGTAGCATCAGCTTGGCTGGAGGCAGTCACATCCTCGCCGTATGCACCGGGTACCTCTACCACAGGGGAGTCCAGGACGACCGTCCTGACGGGAGACTTTGGGGCTCGAGCGCGGTTCAGGGCCGGAGCCACTTTGGGCTTGACGGCAAAGCGCTTCCTCCTTTGGAGTGCAGCGGAGGAGGAGGTGCCTTCGCCGCCTGCATCACCGGTATCCCTAAATGAGACAAGAGGACACAACAGGGATTAAAGCAAAAGCAAATCCCATTGGGACTTGGCATAACAAAGATCTTCCTTTGTTATAGTCCATGGGCCATACGAGATGTCAGTATCCGAAAGGTGGCAAAGTTTACCAAGCATTTTTGAAAAGCTCTATATGTGTAGATTATATTTTGGTATGATAACCCTTTCTGAGACACAGCTAAATTGGTGTTATCAGCCGCTAGAGTTGGTGTCCCATCAACTTTACTATAAAGGGAAATCTGATTTAAGTAGCATATGAGGGGTCAAACTAGGGGTTTTTCGTGATTCTGAATACATTTGCAAGCATCTGTTTTGCACGAAAAACATTCCTTGGGCTAAAAACGGCCCCAGAAAACTATGGTTTAGTGATGAAAAGTGATGAGTAATCACTTTTCACACTTTTGTGGAGGGCCGTTTTTAGCCCAAGGAATGTTTTTCGTGCAGAACAAATGCTTGCAATGGATTCAGAATCATAACCCCTAGTTTGACCCCTCATATGCAACTTAAAGCAGATCAATGTTTTGCTTTTTTTACACCAACTCCAGGGTTTCCTGCAGGAAAAAGTCTTGACCAGGGGGGGATGTCATGGCGCACGCGCAAAGCGCGTGCGCCGAAATTTTTTGATAATTAATTAATTAATTAGAGTAATTAATTCACTTAATTTTTAATATTAATTCTTATTTTTGCCCTATAAAAAACACATGAATGTGCCCATGATGACGGAAAACACAACTACATGCTATCATCCACATTTATTCAACATTGAATAACTTATATTGCCGGTTCGCCACCAAAGGGTTAAAAAAATAGTGTGCACGCTGGTGTACGAATTCGTGCACAGATGATGCACTATGCATGTACACGCTTTTCACAGCTTTCAAACAAAAAAAATCGCTTGGAAATCCGTTCAGGCATTCAGGAGATACCAGCCCTTATGTTTTCTTCAAATGTAAACAAACATGGCTGCCATGTTTGAAAGATAGGGTTGGTATGGGGGTTAAACATGCAATTTCGCGATCGCGATCATGCCTAGTACATTGTTGGAGGTCCAAAAAGTTTTTTTTTTGTTTTTTTTGTTTTTTTTGTTTTTTTTTCAAAAAAATTAGATTTTTTTTTTTTTTTTTTTTTTTATACCCTTGGGGGGGCGGGGGGGTTTTCTGGCCAGGCGGGGCGCCTGGCCTGTAAAGTGCTGCAGGAAACCCTGAACTCTAGCGGCTGATAACACCAATTTAGCTGTGGCTCAGAAAAGGTTATCATACCAAAATATAATCTACAGATATAGAGCTTTTCAAAAATGCTTGGTAACCTTTGCCACCTTTCGGATACCGACATCTCGTATGGCCCATGGACTATTATGCCAAGTCCCAATCTGTGATTTGTGAAACGGTGTGGAAAGAGTTCCCCAGAAATCCCCACACTGGTGTTGTGTTTCCTAAACAATTAGCACAAAGGCAGAATTATGATGTTTTGTATCATCATGCTAGACCTATGTTCTTACTGTTCTACATACAGCTAACCAGTTGAAGAAATTGCAGAATCAGGCTTTAACCTTTGATTTCATCATGAAATATCGAGACCATCAGGGTTTTTACTGGAAGTTGCCTTCCATGTGTTCCATTGCTAGTTTGACCCATTCTAATTCTACAAATAGGGATGGGACGATAATTGTTATTATCGTTTATCGTGATAAAAAACACTCACAATAATCATATCGTGGACATTTTGGCCGAGCTGCATTTTAAACCCTCTATAATTGGTAGAACGGATCTGGAAATAACATACCTGATTTTTTGGCAAATGTTCCGCCCCATGATAACAGATTTGATTTGATAATCGCTCGCTATATCATAAATCGTTATTTCTTTGGTCACAATAATCGTGATTTCATATTGTCCCATCCCTAACTACAAATGACTGAAATCAGTTGTGTTGTATAACTAAAAGTAAAAAGTCAATAAAGTCTGAGAAAAACATACAAGTTAACCTACAAGAACATCGCAGCCTGACGCTTGGTGAGCTTGTAGATCGGCTATTTTTGGTTGTGCGACACCCGAACGCAGACCAAGTTTAACCCATTTAGGCCTAAAATTATTGAATGCTTTAACCATTGAAATAATAGCAGATATACAAGCTCACAGCGCGGCACTCGAGCTTGTAGATCTGCTATTTTTGAAAAAGTCGTGAATATGTATGCAAACTTTTGAATATATGTATTTTCAAAGCGAAAGTTTGTAACTCAGATTTTGCTTCTGGGTGGTCCCTGGAACTAAATATGTTGAGATGGGGGTCCGTGGCCAAATAAATATCATTTTGGGGGTCCTTCACATGAAAAGGTTTGAGAACCACTGACATAGTAGTCTCTCAAGAACAGACTAATTGAGCTCCAGTTAAGTGAAAAGGACCTTTTCTTTGATGATGGCTGGCCAGATTGCTGACATAGAAACATACGGTAGGTTTTTCAAAAAATCTTAGAAGGATTCAAAAGACACTTAAAGAATCGGGTCAAAATTCAAATTTTCACGATTTTTCAAAAATAGCAGATCTACAAGCTCGCAGCGCGGCACTCGGTGCCGCGCTGTGAGCTTGTAGATCTGCTATGTTTCAATAGTTAAAGCATAAAATAATGATACACAATAATGTGTACCCGTTCTAAATGGGTTCATTGAGGCGTGACTCACCTTGGGACACTTTTCCTTAAAGGAGACGCCATCAACCTTTCTGTCACAACAGCCACAGAATGGTCCTCGTTTATTTCAGACCGAGCCTCCTGGCTCAGCTGTGGCGTTTCCAGGGATGGGGATGCAGGTGCATCCTGGGAAGAAGGCTGGGGCCCAGGTGCATCTTGGGACGCAGGCTGGGGACCAGGTGCATCTTGGGACGCAGGCTGGGGACCAGGTGCATCTTGGGACACAGGCTGGGGCCCAGGTGCATCCTGGGAAGAAGGTTGGGATCCAGGTACATCTTGGGACACAGGCTGCGGCCCAGGTGCATCTTGGGACACAGGCTGCGGCCCAGGTGCATCCTGGGAAGAAGGTTGGGATCCAGGTACATCTTGGGACACAGGCTGCGGCCCAGGTGCATCTTGGGACACAGGCTGGGGACCAGGTGCATCTTGGGACGCAGGCTGGGGACCAGGTGCATCTTGGGACGCAGGCTGCGGTCCAGACCTTCCTGCTGCGTTGGGATTTGGCCGGACATTTGGCCGGACGCTGATCCTAGATCTGCGAATCATTGTGACCTGAGAGGGCAAGGCAATTTAATGCAATATTACTTCTCCAGACCAAATATATTGTATAATGTATATAAGCGTTTTTGTGGGGACTATGGATGAAAATAAGCTTGTTAAATCTGTTGTATTTACTTTATATTATTATGTACATAAGATACTACTCAAAGGAAAGGGAATTGGTTGTCTAAGTCTAGAACCCGCCACAGTGGTGTCTGAACTTAACAGATATCATCCCTTGTGATTAGGAAGGAGTACGGATCTAAAGAGCCCAGACAGTACAATTCAGAGGTATTTGGGTTGTAACTGACTCGTACTGAACTCTGAGTTAGCGTGTTGGAAAACGCTGATTGCATCTGCCCTCATGGCTTGACTGCAACCCTTTATATAACGCTTGGCTGGATGCTTGTGACGTCTCACTGATGTCACGATTAGTCAGCTATATCCATATATGGAGTTTCACATTCACATCATTGCGATGATGTCAGCACTAGGATGTCTCCGGAGCTCCAGATCAAACACATCCAAGTATGGAGTTGCTCATGATGTCAGGACAGTCACATCAGTGATGGCAACCATAGCAACCCCAACGTACTACACAACCATGGCGATCTAACCTAGCATAACATGCTATCTAAAGATTGTGGTCAAGAAAGACAAAACAAACCTAAGTAACAAATACAAACAACCATGACCAAGACATGTCTGCATGGTAGCCATATATTGGCCATTCACTAGCATCAATGTAGCCACAAATTGCAACTCTAGATTTATTTTTTAAGTTGAATCAACACCAACCATTGACAGCCCATGCATCCAAACAGAAAAGTCCTATCTGATTGTATTAAACGATTTAAACTCACCAACATTGCAGCTGTAGGGAAAACTTGAATTATATCCTCTTTCTATCTGCAAAATGTTTGTTTGATAAAAATCCACCGTAGACATGTTATGAGCTATTTTCTGTCAAGAAATTCTGTGCAGGTGATTATTTTTCTATGTGTTGGAGTTTGGAAGCACTCGTTGGAAATCACTCAACAGTCCTGCGTGCGTACACCTGTTTCTAAATGTCACATAATGCAGGATGCAGCAGTTATTAAGAATGAGCGCTTCCAAACTCAACAACAATAAACACCTGCACGGAATTTCTTGTCAGAAAGTAGCTCACAACATGTCTACAATGGATTTTTATCAAACAAACACTTTGCATATAGAAAGAGGATAATTCAAGCTTTCCCCACAGCTGCAATGTTGGTGAGTTTAACGTTGTTTAATACAATCAGTTAGGACTTTCCTGTTTGGATGTATGGGCTGTCAATGGTACAAAAATCTAGAGTTGCAATTTGCGGCTAGCAACACTGGAGACAGAAGGTGGTGTGAAGGGGTGCAGGGAGGGTGAAGTACTAGGGGTGAGGTGGTGTCTGAACTCTGAACAGGTGATTCTTCAGACCACGGTGGAAATTGGGACTGAGTCTGCAGTTCTAGATAGATAGATACCTTTATTATCCCAAGGGGGGAATTCAGTCACCCAGAGGCGACACAGCAGTTAAGGTTACAAGTTATAGGACAGTAAGAAAAAAGGAAAAAGGACTGTTGTGTACTGTACAGCCGAGCAACAAAAACAAACAAGAAAGAAGAATCAACAATACAGGAGAATCAGTTCTGACAGCAATGGGGATGTTTATTCCCCAATGCAAGGGTCAGGACAGGGATTAATGTCCTGTCTAAATAAATTAAATGAGCAGCCTACAAGATTAGAATAACTTCTGATCATTTAAACATGACTTATTATACACTGCTCAAAAAAAAATAAAGGGAACGCATAATCATTGCAATGTAACTCCAAGTCAATCACACTTTTGGGATATCAACCTGGCCAGTTAGGAAGCAACACTGATTATGAATCAGTTTCATCTGCTGTTGTGCAAATGGAAAAGACAACAGGTGAAAATGAGGCAATTTGCAAGACAACCCCTAAAAAAGGAATGGTTTTGCAGGTGGTGGCCACAGACCATTTGCCTGTCCTCATCTTTTCTGGCAGATTTTTGGTTAGTTTTGGATTTTGCCAGTGCCCTGACCACTAGAGGTAGCATGAGGCGGTATCTGCAACCCACAGAAGTTGCTCAGGTAGTGCTGCTCATCCAGGATGGCACATCAATGCGCACTGTGGCAAGAAGGTTTGCTGTGTCTCCCAGCACAGTGTCCAGAGCATGATGGAGGCGATACCAGGAGACAGGCCTACACCAGGAGACGTGGAGGGGGCCGTAGGAGGACAACAACCCAGCCGCAGGACCGCTATCTGGTCCTTTGTGCAAGGAGGAACAGGAGGAGCACTGCCATAGCCCTACAAAACGACCTTCAGCAGGCCATTAATGTGAATGTTTCTGCTCAAAGTCAAACTGTGAGAAACAGACTCCATGATGGTGGTATGAGGGCCCGACGTCCACAAGTGGGGCCTGTGCTCACAGCCCAACACCGTGCAGCCCGATTGACATTTGCCAGAGGGTTTTTTGGGTGTTCCCTTTATTTTTTTGAGCAGTGTATTAGTGCTGAAGTGATTATTTATAATAAGTGAAATTTCAGAACCACTGCCATTTCTAAAATTGCAGTCAGAGGCCTGAATTAAAAACACAAGAGGTCTAAACAAGCCTACTTGGACAGGTAGGCTATTAGTTGGTCCATCTGTCAAAACTCAAAACAGACTTCTTGAGTGTGAAAACATTCACACTCAAACTCAGTAAATTCTTACGTCTTCATAACACCATAACAAAACCTTCCCTTTAAACTTCCATAAGCAGAGGTTATTCTCAAAGTGGGGTCCACAGGCAGAGACCCCCATCCCCAGGGGTCCCTGAGGGGGTTCCAAGAGAAGGGGTCCCCAGCTAGCAGGACCCAGGAATGGAACACAGAATGGAACCACCATTTGCTCACTCTCAGAGTAGGCATTATTCCAAGCACCCTCATGGAATAATGCCTAGCAAAGTGGACCCAGCCTTAAAATGTATAAGTTTGACTCTGAAGTCTGAACAGCTGTTTTAGGGAGGAGTGCCTCGACCATTTGCTTAACTATGCAAATGACAGGGGTAACAATCTCAATGTGGACCCGGAGGACAACCCAGAAATAGGATAGAAACAACGTATATCAACGTTTTTAATACTAATGTATTAGACATGTAAAATATATATGTTTTTACCGTAGACACAAAACAAAAAACAGAACGTTCTGAAAATAGCAGTTATTACTTTGAAAACGTTTCTCTTCCCGAGCAAGGGTCGGCTATCCACAGGCGAAGAGTCGCGACATGTTTTTGTTTTCCAACGCAGTGATAATAAGCGAATACACGCACGTGCTTTTCTAACTCTGTCTTCTATGTGTAAACCGTTCTGTTGGCGACGTACCTGCAGAAGACTGGCTCATTTGGTGAAGCAGGGAAGCTACAAATATAATTTGTTCATCGCAAAGGTGTAGGGTCCATGCATACACTGATCCGCCATGTTTTAGCTGACGCAAAGAGCATTGGTAGAGGGGCTTGTGGGAAATGTAGTCGTTCGGGCGAGAGGAGGACTTCCTGTTGCTGTTTTGTTTACGTTCCGACCTCTTTCTGCAGTACCTGTGGAACGTTCCGTTCCATTTGACTAATAATTAGCAGCCATCATTTTCAATATAAGATATTCAATCCAATCAATTGTATTGTAACACTTGTTGTTGTCTCTTGGTATAGGTCTTCTTTTATTATTTGTTTCTTATTCTATATATTAGATCATCAAGACATGGTCCTGCTAATGTTCATTTATTTACTCATCAATGAATTTAGTAAAAAGTACCCTAATGTAAACAAGCCATACGTGCATTCTTGGGTTTAAATCCTATTAGCAGACCTTGTATCTGAACTGTACTGTCCTGTGCTTTTCCTAAGCAAACTGCTAATAAAGTATTCATCAATCAATCAATCAATCAATCAATCAATCAATCAATCAATCAGTCAGTCAAGTAGCTCTCAGTAGCTCGCTTTCAGTAGCTCATCATGATCTTGTATAAGGTTATCCATACAATAAGAATCCTTCACTTCCCAGCCATCTGCACCTGGGTGGTTCCAACCTTCTAAAACGTCTTATAGAATGTTGTGGAAATTGAACATTTCCTTGGTGAGAGAATGAAGAGTTAGACACTGATATGTATATAACATATTTATTCAATACAACAGATGACAATCAAACATATAATTTTCCGAATGTCTGAGTGAGTGAGTGTCTGTCTGTCTGAAACAGCGTTTCTCCTCAGTGGCTGGAGCAATTGATCTGAAATCGCATCACCATTAGCATATGAACACACCTGACATAACTGTGAAGCCTGTTTGTCACTTTCACAAATCATATGCTGTATATTAGCATTTTTATGATGTATCTATATCTATTCTGCATCTAGCATGAGGCATATCTATTCTGCATCTAGCATGAGGCAACATGTTTAACCATCTATATCACACACACACACACACACACACACACACACACACACACACACACACACACACACACACACACACACACACACACACACACACACACACACACACACACACACACACACACACACACACACACACACACACACACACACACACACACACAGGTTTGCAATTGCTACTTTGTGGGGACATTACACATAGTCTATGATCTTTGTGGGGACATTCCATTCATTTTTATGCAAGTCCTGTGGCCTTACCCTAACCTCTACCCTAAACCTAACCCCTAACCCTAACCCTAACCTAACCCTAACCCTTAACCTAACCCCTAAACCTAACCCTTGCCATGTGGGACACTAAAATTTGTCCCCACAAGGTATTTTTCTCCGATTGTACTATCTTTGTGGGCACCTGTGGTGGGCCCCCACAAAGATAGTATTGCAAGCACACACACACACACACACACACACACACACACACACACACACACACACACACACACACACACACACACACACACACACACACACACACACACACACACACACACACATATATACACATATATATACATATACTGTATACATATATATATATATCATTTTTAGCGACAATACACTGTCTCTCTGCATTATATGATCCTATCTACTTTTTATTATTTTTACAAATGACCTCCCATATGTATCACCAAACAGCAGTATGTTTATATGATACAACGCTGTACAGAACTGCTACTTCATTGCATGAGTTGGAAGTAGTTTTGAAGATTTAGAAAGGGTGTCTAACTGAGTGAAGGACAATAAATTAGCCCTCAATGTTATATATAGGATAGGATCACTCGACTATACTCTTTCAGACCTGTTCCAACGTAATGGTCAGTCAGTGAGCCATCATTGCATACGGTACAGGTGCGGGGACAAACACGTGGTGACCAGTGCCACGTATACATTTATCCTCATGCACACACGTAGGACATATGCACAACCACCGAGGCACACACACATGTATGGGAATGTACAGATAATTGCCTTATCTCAAGTATGTGCATGTAAATAGACACTACTGATGTTAGTGCTATAAAAACCCTGTAGACCCCAGAGACGGGGCCGCTGTCTCCGACTGCACTTCGAGGACAGGATCGCCAAAGCTGACTGATGCAAGTGCAACTTTGTGTATTAAAACTTTTTCCTTATTATACAAAGTCTGGTCTTTTTGTCTCGTCTGTTCAACCACTTGGGTCAAACCTCAAAGACTCCTTAATCCAATATACTACAATGTCAAACACCCGATTATTTTTATAAAAAGTATTTCATCTCAAGTATCACACACAATTATGAAACCAGGAATGCCAGCCTTGGTCATTTAACACTTCCTGCGCAAGAACCAATCTCCTCAAACACACATGTATTTATCGAACAATATAATTCTGGAACTTGTTACCAGCTCACAAACCAAATTATCTTTTAAGTATGCTTTAAAGACACATAATTATGTTGCAGCTGACCACATGACCGGGATCTTAATTTTACATTGCTGGATTTATATTATGCATTGAACAGCAAAAGTGTATTTGTTAATTTGTTATTCTTGTATTTCATTGTAATAATGTATTCATGTTTTTATATTTGTATGTATCCTATATGGACCCCAGGAAGACTAGCTGTCGCTCAGCTAATGGGGATCCATTCAATAAACCATAAACAATAGTTTACCGAGACACTACACTGTCTCTCTGAATTCTATGTACTGTATGTGTTTACCTTGTTTACTGTAAGTCAATACCAATCTTCGTTCCTACTCTCACCTATGATCATCGAAGTGCATGACCGAAAGCATAAGGTCATGGGTACAATCAGACAAAATGAGTTTTCTCAGGAGGGTGGCTGGCATTTCACTTAGAGATATAGGTTCAGCGAGAAGTCCTCGCTGAACCTCCCAGTGGGAGCAGACCCTGTGGCAGATCAAAGACCAGATGAAGGATCACATCTCCACACTGGCCTGGGAACACCTGGGGATCCCCCCGGAAGAAGTGGATAAGGTTGCTCTGGAGAGGGAACACTGGAAATGTTGGAACTGTTACTCATGTAATTCCGGATAAGCGGTTGAAGATGGATGGATGGATGGATGGACCGATGGATGGATGGATGGATGGATGGATGGATGAATTTTTGAACATCTTACAATAAATGCATTTTTCTGGAACCGGCGCGAAAGGTTCGGAATCTCCGTATGCGGAGCTGATGTCTGACATCAGGCTGTTCTGGAACCGGCACAAACGCTGACTCATTTGACATCACTTCTGCTGACTCATTCTGACATCACTCCTGTGCAAATAGACGATTCCTCCACACTTTCACTTTGCACTCTAGGTCAAGTATGCAGAGCTGATACAGAGATCTCCATATATGGGAATAAATGGACACAGGCAAACAGATGGTCAAAACGGGTCCTATGATAACAGGTATAATGGGGTTCGCATTAAAGGGTGGGCATTCATTCCCTATTTAAATCGTTCCCGAGTAGGCCGGTCCCCGACTCGGGCAGCCGAGCTTCCAGTCTTTTTAAATTTGGTGATGGTTGTGCAGATTTTGTATGATTGTATGATATTCTGAAGTATTTCTTAATGTGCTTTTTAAATATATTTCTGTGTCATAGCATTATTATTAAAAATCACACCCGTGTGAACTGAGCGGTGGAGGCAGGGGTTGAGGTATATGGATAAAATACATGCATTGCAAGGTTGCTCAACAGTGTGTGTGTGTGTGTGTGTGTGTGTGTGTGTGTGTGTGTGTGTGTGTGTGTGTGTGTGTGTGTGTGTGTGTGTGTGTGTGTGTGTGTGTGTGTGTGCTCAACTTTTCAGACTCCACCTAAACCCTTAGCACTACTGGAAATCAATGTCCATACATGAAGCTAGTTAGCATTTGTTTTTAGGTTTTTTAGTAACTTTTTTTTTCTTTACGGATTATATTGTTTTTCTAGATAGATATTCATTTGCATTTGTTATATTGCTGTTGATGTACTGACATTTAACCTTGTTTATTATTGTGATGTTTTATCTGCTTATTGTAAGTCACTTTGGATTAAAAGTGCTAAATGCCTAAACTGTAAACTGTGTGTGTGTGTGTGTGTGTGTGTGTGTGTGTGTGTGTGTGTGTGTGTGTGTGTGTGTGTGTGTGTGTGTGTGTGTGTGTGTGTGTGTGTATGCGTGTGCGTGTGCGTGTGTGTGTGTGTGTGTGTGTGTGTGTGTGTGTGTGTGTGTGTGTATTGCAGTTGATGCTCAGGCTAGACTGACAGCACCCTCTCTGGTCACTCAGTGGTACTCAGGCTACACATTCCTCAGGCTACATAAAGACAGACACACATACCCATACCCACACACACACAGCCACGTATAGGAGCGGTCTACCACCGCTCAAAAATTATATTATGATGATGACAATAATGAAAGATCTCAGATTCTGATTTCCAATAACATAAGTAGTAAGCAATTTCTTTTGGTAAATATTTCTAACAGGAGTTTGTTTTTCAGCTGCTACTGGGCATAAAGGGACACAGACAGACAGAAACAGAGATCTCCATATATGGGCATAAAATGGAAGCAGACAGACAGACAGACAGACAGACAGACAGACAGATAGACAGACAAACAGATTAAATATATATTTCTGTGTCATAGCATTATTATTTAAAAATTATATTATAATGACAGATCTCATTAGTCAGATTTCCAATAACATACAGTAGTAAGCACTTTTCTAAAAGGAATTTGTTTTTCAGACAATACCAACTTGGTACCTCTGCCATCCACAGCCTCGAGGCTATCCAGCAGTGGTTTGGGCTAATCTACAACCACACATATGGCATCGGTCCAGGTTTATAACCTGTTCAGTATGCTACTATTATAACCACAATGACACGAGACATCAGTAGATAGAGTTTACAATATATTTTCTGGAAACTGCAGTGCATAGTATGAATTAATGCCCCCCCCCCCCCCCCCCCCCCACACACACACACACACACACACACACACACACACACACACACACACACACACAACCTCTGTTGATATATAAAACAGCGTTAACCACAATGTAACCTGTTACCTGACACTATAATATACTAGACTTTCAGGTTAGTCTAGGACAGAGTGACATCAGATGTTTTTCACAGGTGTAGTCGAGTTGGAGGAAGTGTACCAGGGACGGACTGTGACTAAAATTCAGCCCTGGCATCTTGGCCAAACCAGCCCCCACAACCAGCGCATTCGCAGATACTCTACCAACTCGTCGGGTCAAGGGTGGCACATATAAATACACCAGCTTTTAATACCACGACTTTTACAGACAACATAAATGATAACTACACAACTACACGTTCTCACCACCAACAAGCGGTGTCAGAACTTTGGCTAATTTTGACCGATATTTATTTTTTGGGCCACCAGCCCCCCCGGTCCCCTAGCCTACCGGCCCACCGGGAAAATACCCTGTATGCCAGAAGGCCAGCCCCCCCCCCCCCCCCCCCTGAAGTGAACCTTCACAGGAACTCACACAGTTCATATCAGCAGTATCTTTTCTTTCAACGTCTCGTCTGCACACAAAGGTAAAATAGCTTTACTTTATAATTTACCAGGATATTAGCTGGAGATGATTTCTCCTGACACGTCCTCAGTTAAATGAAATATATGTGATATTATTACAAATGTTGAGTCATTTATGTGACTTCACAAATACCAAAGACAACAGTTATATTCTCACTCAATTTGAATCTCTAGAATGAGAGAAAGGGGGGGGGGGGGTGTTCTAACTTTTATCTGTAGATTTGATCCGAGCTATAGCTACATCCAAGTCTAGTGTTTGAGGCTGAGTTGAGAGATCTATGAATAATGTTATAGGTGAACTTTACATAATACAGATTGTACTATTATCTTTGTGTTGTAGTGTATGATCATGTGATGAGTGTTATGAATGTTGTGTATTGATGTAAATTGTGTTGATGATGGTTGAGACCCCAGGAAGAGTAGCTGTGAACATGGGTTCAGCATGCACGTTGTGTGTAGGCAATACTGTGCGTGGGCAATACATGTGCATGTGTGCGAGCATGTGTGTATGTGTCGTATGTGGCTGCTTCACAACAACTGGATGCTGCTTTCATGATCTGATGCATTTTGGGGTGGCAGTGGCTCAAGGGTAGAGTTGCCGTCTTAGAACACAGAGGGTTCCCGAAGGCTTCCCAGTTCGATCCCGGGCTCACCCAGAGTTAGTGTCGAAGAGTCCTTCAGCAAGACTCTGAACCCCTTGTTGCTCTCGGTAGCAGGTTGGTGCCTTTCATGGTTTCCTCCGCCATCGGTGTATGAATGTGTGAATGTAATGCACAATCTATGTGAAGCGCCTTGGATAAAGTAGCTATATACAGTAAATGCACCATTTACCATTTTGTACAAAACTGGCCACACATGCAAACTTTGGAAGCCAATCTTAGCCTATCAGGATGGAATATGAAAAATCTGACAGATCTGTCTTGATCATATGATTATAAAGATAATGTGTACAATGTGCATGATGTATGGACAAAATTTGAAGGAGTAATATAAAAATATGATGAAATATGATGTGAAAAATTCAGGGCAGAGGTTCTGTAGATTTCACAACACATTAGCTGCAGTGATTATTGTATGTTTGTAATAATAATGAAAGTCAACCAGTAACTAGTAACTAAAGTGTTCAAATAATTGTAGTGGACTAAAAAGTACAATATTACTGGTCTGTAACTGTAAAGAGTGTACAAATGGAACCAAATGGACTCTTACAGGTCTGTAACTCATACGTAGGTACATGTACTTTAAATATCCACTTAAATTAAACATTGTGACCATTATAATGTTTTTAGACAAATCATTTGTGAAGTCAGATTATGTTAGACCATATATTTTATCGCGTATGGTGCTCAATTACAAGGGAGTGGGTGTGCCACCTTTGTTGTGGAATCCTCCTTTCCTCTCCCCTCTGCATTCTACGATCCTTGAGTTTACTGAGACACTACACTGTCTCTCTTCATTCTATGATCCTATAGTTTACTGAGACACTACACTGTCTCTCTTCATTCTATGATCCTATAGTTTACTGAGACACTACACTCTCTTCATTCTATGATCCTATAGTTTACTGAGACACTACATTGTCTCTCTTCATTCTATGATCCTATAGTTTACTGAGACACTACATTGTCTCTCTGCATTCTATGATCCTATAGTTTACTGAGACACTACATTGTCTCTCTGCATTCTATGATCCTATAGTTTACTGAGACACTACATTGTCTCTCTGCATTCTATGATCCTATAGTTTACTGAGACACTACATTGTCTCTCTGCATTCTATGATCCTATAGTTTACTGGGACACTACATTGTCTCTCTGCATTCTATGATCCTATAGTTTACTGGGACACTACACTCTGCATTCTATGATCCTATAGTTTACTGAGACACTACACTGTCTCTCTGCATTCTATGATCCTATAGTTTACTGAGACACTACACTGTCTCTCTGCATTCTATGATCCTATAGTTTACTGAGACACTACACCACACATGGGCAACATGCAGACCAGGGCCGGACCCGGGGAGTATTCTAACTTTTCTCTGTAGATGATGTTATCCAAGCTATAGCTACATCCAAGTCTAGTGTTTGAGGTTGAGTTGAGAGATCTATGAATTATGTAAAGATGAACTTTACGTAATATAGATCTATTATTAGACAAGTTATGAGTTATAGAGTTAAAGGGCTGTATTTTGATTGTTTTAAGTATAGGGTGACCAGATCCAAACTGTTCATTTGAGTGACAGAAGTACTGTTTGTGTGGGACAATGTGGGACGGGCAGGCGGGGGGAACTACTTAAGTTGCTATTCAATGCTTTGAGGTCATTTGATACTGCCTATTGTTTTGTTGGTAACCTGCTGTATCCTAGGGGATATTTCTCATGATATGTTAATAGTCCGGGAGGCAGGCCCAGCCCTCATAATGTCCTCTGCTTACTTTTTTTCACTATTATTTCCTGTTAGCATATACCTTGGGCCATCACAAGTTCATACTGAACACCCCCAACTCGGGGCCGTTTGGTCGCAGGGGCCCAAAAACACATTTTTTGGTACCTGTCTCTGGCGAAATTATGTAAATGTATAAAATAATTCACTAAAATTACATACATTGTCACACATATGAAATTTGGTATGGAATATCCTGACACATAGGGGTAAGTGGCAGAGTAGGATTATAGTGCTTACTACCAAAGTATTCTAAGATATTACCCTCAACATCCCCAGATACACAATAAAATTGCTGTCCGCTTGACAAATTATCATCAAATATGATCATTTTCAAGCAGGTTATGGTGAATATAATGACCTCTCCTGTATATAGAAAACTTCCCACATTCATAAGCTTCAATTTGAGCCCAAGATGATCTTCTCATCTTGAGAATTACTGTTTCTGTAGCCAAAATACTGCACTATACCTCAAATCGGAGAAAATATAATATTCAGTCAGTAGCTTTACAGAAGCCTAGAATCTAACAATGGGTTCACAAGTACTTCTGTTTGAAGTTATAAACATGAAAAATGAATACTAGCAGGGAAGCAAATGTTTTTAAATGGTATTAAAAATATGTTTGATATGCACAAAATAGCTCTTTGCAATACAATAATAATACAGTATAGCAAAAGTTCCCCTGTGGGAGAGAGGTATGAAAAAAGAAATAGCCGCATGAGATCTGCATCTATTCTAGACCACAGTAGTGCATCTATAGACCACTCTACCTCATATATAGACCATTGTACTGTATCTACTGTATAGACCACATACATTGACCACTGTACCGTATCTACTGTATAGATCACTACAGTATACTGCATCTCAACTCAGCACAGCTCAAAATGTATTTATAAAGCACATTTAACATGATCAGGTCGCGCAAAGTGCTGCACAGGTTAAAACAAAGCAATAGAATATAATAAAAATCGCACCTGTGCGAAGTGAGCGGTGCAAACTAATTCCTGTAAGGGCACCTGCGCGAATCAGTGTTGATAGGCATGCATGGCAATATTCTTTGTGTTGTGTATGATGTCAGTCTAGAGGTCTGCTCAGACTATAAGGTTTTCGTGTGTCCTGACCTTTACACCATACAGAGGACGGAACCATCTCTGTACAGAACCAGCTCTACCACCAGAGCCTGATGACTCTGGTGGTCGTCAGTTAGGCAACCAGGGACCTTATTTGCCTCTAGATTTTTGTTTATGACCCTATACTAATTATTTCGGCAAAGCCGAAGTATTTGAATTTCATACCACGATTATTTTGACCAAAGAATCATCCGTTATCCTGGGGCGGAACATTTGGTCTAGTTAACTCATGTTACCCTCATTAGTGACAGCATAATCTTTTTTTCCAAAAGCTGTTTATTAGTATTTTAAATTTTTTGGAACCACACACCTTGCAGCAACAGCTGTACAACCAAGTACAACAGCTGTCAGCCAAGTACAACAACTGTCAGCTATGTTCAAGACCACTGACTTGACTGAATCTTTCAAGAAGAGCTGGGCCCGAAGAGCCCGAAGAACTGGGCAATCAGTGGATACCCAGTGGATATTGTGTTTATTTGTATTTTAAACTTGTATTAGTTGGCTATCATTTATAACCTGTAAGATCTTCCACAGTCTGTCTAAAAGTGTGGTTATTTTATCGCTTATAAGTGAATATACATCGGTAGCACTTTACAATAATGACCACTTATAAATCATTTATAAACATTTATAAGCAGTTTATAGATGAGTAATAAACATGAACAAACTGTTTATTGACATTTGTAAATGTTTAACTAAACATTTATAACTGTTTTAAACATCATTTACATGTTATTAGTAAGGTATTAGTAAGTAGTAAACTAATCATGAATAAACCATTTATATACATTTGTAAATGCTTACTAAATAATTTATAACCAATGCTAAAATTCACATAATGTGTAGGTAGGAATGCATTTACAAATGTCTGTTAAAAACATGTGTTGTTCATGTTTAATATACGCTTTGTAGATGTTATCAAGAGCCCTAATGTAAAGTGAAGACTATTCATTGCGACCGTGAGGTCGCAAGTTACTATACAAACCTCCACCGGATGTCCGCCTGTCTGTCACGTCACGTCACGTCACGTCACGTCACGTCACGTCACGTCACGTCACGTCACGCCACACTTTTGGCCCTCCTCTTATCTCTGGCACCGTTGCCCCTATCCATGCCAAACTTTGCACACACTCCTTGGCTGCCAAACCACAACCTCCGCCCCTGATTTCTCACATGCCCCTCTTCTAGCGCCACCATGAGGTTGCTTATCTCCCAATTAGGGAGTCTTACTGGTTATTTACATCTGTCTGTTAATGTGGCCACCTTGTTTGTTCATGGTTATGCTTTGTAAAACATTCCTTAAATATCTATAAATCATTAGCCCCAATGTAAAGTGAAGACTATTCATTATTTACAACTGTCTGTTAATGTGGCCTTGTTCATGTTTAGCAGTTTGGCAAGTTTGGCATGGATAGGGGAAACGGTGCCGGAGATAAGAGTAGGGCCAAAAGTGTGACGTGGCGTGAGGAGATGTGACGTGACGGACAGACTGACGGAGGGACTGACAGACAGCCGGGGGAGGTTTTCATAGTAACTTGCAACCTGATGGTCGCAATGAATAGTCTTCACTTTACATTAGGGCTCTTGATAACATCTACAAAGCGTATATTAAACATGAACAACACATGGAGGTCACCTTAACAGACATTTGTAAATGCATTCCTACCTACACATTATGTGAATTTTAGCATTGGTTATAAATGATTTAGTAAGCATTTACAAATGCATATAAATGGTTTATTCATGATTAGTTTACTACTTACTAATACCTTACTAATAGCATGTACATGATGTTTAAAACAGTTATAAATGTTTAGTTAAACATTTACAAATGTCAATAAACAAGTTGTTCATGTTTATTACTCATCTATAAACTGCTTATAAATGTTTATAAATGATTTATAACAGGTCATTATTGTAAAGTGCTACCTATACATCTAATACAATTTTGAAATTCAAGGTTAGCAGCGCTCAATAATTTTTTGCCTAAACGCATTCTGAGTTAACCAATCGGGTGCCTATGTGACTATGACATCATGGACAGATCAACAGAATCGAAGTGTTTCATTGGTCTAGCGGACTCATGTCATCATCATTTGTGACATCATGGTTTTGGTAAAACTCGGACGAGTATGAGTACAGCAAAATAGGCTGGTATCGGGGCGAGTACCGATACCTTGAGTACCAATACTGCATCCCTAGTACAGTGGTCTACATATGACAACAGTGATCTATAGATGCACTACAGTGGTATACAGATGCACTACAGTGGATTACAGATGCACTTGATCTACAGTTTCACTAAAGCAGTCTACAGTTGCACTAAAGTGGTCTACAGATGCACTACCTACTGTACCAACCACCATACTGCATACTTTATTTAACTACCTACAGTATCTACCACCAAACTGCATCCCTCATCTAACTACCTACCTGACACCATACAGCATCCCTTCATCTAACTACCTACCAACCTACCTCAGTCCATACTGCATCCCTCATCTAACTACCTACCAACCTACCTCCATACTGCATCCCTCATCTAACTACCTACCAACCACCATGCGGCATCTCTCATCTAACTACCTACCTACCTACCTTACCACCATACTTCATCCCTCATCTAACTACTGTACCTACCGCCATACTGCATCTCTCACCTACCTAGCTACCTACCTACCTACCACAAAACTGCATCCATCATCTAACATCCTACCTACCACCTTACTGAATCTCTCATTTACCAATCTATCTACCACCATATTGTATCTCTCATCTAACTACATACCAACCAACATACTGCATCCCTCATCTACTATGGTTGATGGGGGGGAAAGGGGTATGGTGATGAGTTCATGGTTCCACTCATCTACTTGTATAACTTAAAGGACAACTCCGCCCTAAATAAATCACTTCTAGGATAATTTTCCTACTTATATTGATCCCAAAAGACCATGGGGTCTATTAGGTAGAAATGCTGTTGTCCAGTTTCCACAGCAGAACCCAGCAGCTCTCATAGCATAGAGATCACTTTTACACTATTTGTTGTGTTCAAAAGTGATTTTCTTTTTCATGAGTGTGTGTACTAGTTGTCATTACAAACACATCCATGCCTTGGTTGACCCACACAAGCCACCACAATCTCATAAATAATGTTTTGGGGTGAGCATTCGGCACAAGTGCCAGTCAAAGTGACTGTAATGGCCAATCACAGGGCATCTTTTCCGGGACTTGGCAAAATACATAAAAGCATAACATCTGTTTAGCAGAGTGTGATGGCTTGTATGTGTTTGTAACGACAACTAATACCAGATTCATGACAAATAAAAACACTTTTGACCAAAACAAGCTATCGCTTTTACACTATTTGTTGTGGTCAAAAGTGTTTATAGTAGTATAGGCTTATAGTGCTTATAGGCTCCGTAGTACAGTAAGGTAGAGTACAGTAAGGTAGAGTACAGTACAGTACGATACAGTACAGTACAGTAAGGTACAGTTACTCTACCTTACTGTACTACAGTACGATACAGTAAGGTAGAGTACAGTAAGGTACAGTAAGGTACAGTACAGTACAGTAAGGTACAGTACAGTAAGGTACATTAAGGTACAGTACAGTACAGTACAGTAAGGTACAGTACAGTAAGGTACAGTAAGGTACAGTACAGTAAGATAGAGTACAGTAAGGTACAGTACATTAAGGTACAGTTAGGTACAGAATGGTACAGTACAGTAAGGTACAATACAGTAAGGTACAGTACATTAAGGTACAGTTAGGTACAGAATGGTACAGTACAGTAAGGTACAATACAGTAAGGTACAGTACAGTAAGGTACAGTACAGTTCGTCGTTTAAATAACCTGTCCCCCCCCCCCCCCCCCCACACACACACACACACACACACACACACACACACACAGGATATAGCTGCTCAGATTCACCGCTCCACGTCGAACCAATGTTTGATTTTTGTATTGCAACAAGCTATTTTGTGCATATCAAACATATTTTTTAATAACAATTAACAACATTTGCTTCCCTGCTAGTATTCATTTTTCATGTTTATAACTTCAAACAGCAGTACTTGTGAACCCATTGTTGGATTCTAGGCTTCTGTAAAGCTACTGACTGAATATTATATTTTCTCCGATTTGAGGTATAGTGCAGTATTTTGGCTACAGAAACAGTAATTCTCAAGATGAGAAGATCATCTTGGGCTCAAATTGAAGCTTATGAATGTGGGAAGTTTTCTATATACAGGAGAGGTCATTATATTCACCATAACCTGCTTTAAAATGATCATATTTGATGATAATTTGTCAAGCAGACAGCAATTTTATTGTGTTTCTGGGGATGCTGAGGGTGATATCTTAAAATACATTGGTAGTAAGCATTATAATCCTATTTTGCCACTTACCCCTATGTGTCAGGATACTCCATACCAAATTTCATGTGTGTGTGACAATGTATGTAATTTTAGTGAATTATTTTATACATTTACATAATTTCGCCAGAGACAGGTACCAACAAATTGGTTTTTGGACCCCTGCGACCAAACGGCCCGAGTTGGGGGTGTTCAGTATGAACTTGTGATGGCCCAAGGCATAGGCGATTTTAAGGGGTGTCCTAGGGTGCACGTGCACCCCCTGGCCGCCAGGCGGCCATTTTGATTTTTTTTTTTTTTTTGTAATTATGTAACTTTATTTTATAATTATTAAATAAAACAGCGACTGTTAAAACCATTAAGGATATTAGAGGGGGAGAGTTTGCTTCTCAGGTGTTCCAGTATGTTAGTCAGATCTGTGAAAGAAATGGTTTTGCTGGTCCTAGTGTGCCACGCAAATCAGTGTTTAACACAGCAGCGGATTATTACCGATGTGATATTCTGTATAGAACACTGGACACACTCATACAACAGCTTGAGGGGCGCTTTTCTGAAAACGATTTTCATATCCTCCAGTGTCTTGCTGATGTTGTAACCTCAGATAGCCCTTCAGAAAAAAGTGTGACAGACGTATGTCAGACATACACTCTTGATGCAGATGTTCTGAAAGCTGAAATCTCTGTAATGACTTCCATGTACAGGGAAGAGAATGTGCGCAAAAAAAAAGAAATGGAGGACACGACACTGTTTGAAAAGAAACTTGCTTTTTTCCAAGAGAAGGGAATGCATAATTCTGATTCATTTGGTACATTAAAACACGTCTACACACTGTACCTCACCATACCAGTTACGAGTGCTTCAGCTGAGCGCAGTTTCTCTACTTTGAGACAACTAAAAACGTATTTACGGACAACCATGACTGATAAAAGAGTGTCAGATATAGGCATTTTACAGATTGAGAAAATACACGAAATTAAAGTGCAGAAAATAATTGAAAGGTTTGCAAGTGCCAAAACCCGGAGGCTGCAGTTCATTGTGTAATAAGGATGTGTCTACTATTTGTTTTTGTGAAATGCTTATTTGACACTGTAAATGACTGCTTGATTGCTTGATGAATGATGATTAACTTGTTTGGCTTTATATGTCCTGGCTGTGCTGCCTCTGTCTGCAAAATAAGTAAATAAATCCTATAGATAGACATATGGTGTCTAGAAAAAGAAGCACCTGTTTTACACTTTTTTTTGTTTATATTGTGTTACATTTGGGTACAAAATTAACTGCAGAAATCCGCTAAAACAACATTACAAAACCGCTAATATCCGCAATTAGGTATAATATGCTAACAGGAAATAATAGTGAAAAAAAGTAAGCAGAGGACATTATGAGGGCTGGACCTGCCTCCCGGACTATAAATGGCTTAACAAAACATCTTGGAGGAAGAGACAATAAGAGAGATTTACAAAAAGCCAATTATTAAGAGGATATCCTAGTACCCTATAATGTATTCACCTGCTGCTAGAGCAATGCTGTTCGTGTCCAGTGTGGTCCAGTCTAGCTTTGTGACTTGGTCACCTACTGTATCAACACCTGTGCATTGATTATTACTGGAGCCTACCGTAGCAGTCACAATGTGGGACAGGGTCTCAATTTGAGGGACGCCTGAAAAGTCATGGAAATGAGGGACTGTCCCATGTAAAAGGGGACATCTGGTCACCCTACTTAAGTACCAGCTCTTATGCCTTAACTTAAAGGCCTGTCCAAGTGTCCTGTCTCTGACTACCAAAATGAAATACAAAAAAATAATTATTAAAAATAAATGCAAAAAGTTAGCGAAAGAACACGGCCTGCTCACATATTAGGATGGTACTATGAGTCACCAGCAAAAATAATGGGTGTTTTTAATGAATCTATCATGGTTAAAATGAAGTTTGAAGTTACAATGGGTGTGTGTGGGGAGAGGCCCTGGGCCTGGAGGGCCTGGTAATATTTACATCAAATATCTAAATATTCAATCAAGCTAAAAAAAAAAACAAATTACCAAAAGTTTTTTTGAAAGTGAAATATCCCTTTAACTGGATGCTGACACCATAAACAACATTAGAAACGCTTCCAAGGGCCTTTCTGTATGGAGTTTGCATGTTCTCCCCATGTCCCCTGGTGTATAGGTACCCTCGCAAGAAAACATGCTGTAATCCTGGTCTCTATACTGCCTCCCCCTGGCCCACCTGATGGAGGGGAAAGGAAATGGTTGGATTAAAGTGTTCCTTGCACGTGTTACGTCCAACCGGGGAAACTTGCCCTGTCCGGTGAAAAGAATCGACTTGGACTCCTCATGCATAAGGAAGCATGAGGTCAGTCCGTTGACACCTCAGGTTGGCAGAGGGAGTGTAGCGCCCAGGATTACATTAGATAATTTGATAAATTGTGGGACAACAATTTAAGAGATAAAGAAACACTTCCAACAAAATAGTAAAATGTGGCCTCAATATGTATTTTTCTCTGATCTTAAAGTGATAGTTCACCTATTTTTGACATAAAGCTGTGTGAAATACTTGCCATGAAAACAGTGGTTAAAAATGTATTAAATGATTACCAGAGTCCCGTGTCAGAGTTCTGGTCAGTTTCTAATGAACATTAAGTAGTTCCAATGGGGTGGGGGCCATTTGGCGTGGCCCAATCATTGAAAATAGATTAATCCACAAAACTAGCGTCATTTGTATTGTTGGCCTATTTCTACCATATAGACCCACTAAGCAATTTGGGGGTTAAAACACGTTCAAATGACGTCTTCGCCCTAACCGGTCTGTGACGAGTTTAAATTTTAAAGTTTTTTCACCGGCTATACATCACCGTCATTTAAACGCCTTTAGCGGCCCCTAGCGGCCGCCGAAAGTAGTGAAAATGTAGTGAAAATGATGGCCGCCAGCAGGGTTTAAAATCACTATTCCTTGGTTCTGGGAGCCGTATACTACCTGAACCACCGCAGCTGATCGTATTTGTAATGGATTCTTGCACTGTTATTATTTGACACAGGGAGTCGACGGGGTTCGAACTCGGGACCTTCTGACAATGAGACCTGCGCGCTACTGCTGGACCACGCCAACACGTTGTAACTTACATGTGTCCAGCAGCTATTAGTAGTTGATCGCCTCCCGCTGTTCGTTTTACGTCGGTGCATTTTGTTTGACAACACAAACTAACTTTACTAGCCCTTACCCGTTCAAAGATATGAGCTCCGAAATGATGTGCAGTGTGTGGGTTATGGGATGTGCACTGTGCACACAGTATATGAGGGATGGAAAGTAACTTTAACTGGTGCTTGCATGCTAATATGTAGGAGCATCAATGTAAGAAATACCCGTTCCATTTAACGGCTGCAGAGATACTGTGTACCGATCTGCATGATTTTTGGACAACATCTGTAACAGGGCCAGAACCCCCCCCCCCCCCCCCCCCCCCCGCCCGCCTGCCCGCCTGCACACACACACACACTCCCCCCCCCCCCCCCGTGTGTGTGTGTGTGTGTGTGTGTGTGTGTGTGTGTGTGGCTTTGTGTGTGATTGTGCATGGCCTGAACAACAGCGCCCCTCCCTTAACATGTGTGGTCACAAAAGGTACTGTAGGCTAAATAGATATAGATACACCATAAAAATGCTAATATACAGCATACGATTTGTGAAAGTGACAAACGGGCTTCACAGTTATGTCAGGTGTGTTCATATGCTGATGGTGATGCGATTTCAGATCAATTGCTCCAGCCACCGAGGAGAAACGCTGTGACAGACAGACAGACACTCACTCACTCACTCACTCACTCACTCACTCAGACATTCGCAAAATTATAGTATAGATATTGATGGATAGCTATAAAACGATTTTATTTAATCATTATCGTATGCTGGGGGTGGGGATGTGGCTGCAGTCTTGTGTGTTTGTCTGTTGGTGTCAGAATTAATTATGTAACTCAGAGAAGTAATAGTATATGCTGTCATGAGCAGTACCACGGCATTATGCCATTATTTATTACACTTTTAGAATTTTTCAAAGGTATTGCCCAGAACGTCTTAAAAGATGTGCAATGCTCAGTGGATGCAATTAAACTACAACTATTAAGGTAGAACCGGGATGAGATACTGTTAGCATCTGATAATGAACAACTTGATAAAAATGTATTTAAAAAAAAAGATGGTCTAACACACGTTTGTCCTAAACGGTGATCTATGGTTAAATGGAAGCGTTCAGATGACGGCTACAACTCAACTAGACTATATAGTGAAATTGGCTCTTAAAATTACTTTAGTCCAATATTTGAAAACCAGGTGTGGATATTAAAGCTGTTTTTTTAATCAACAAGTATGGAATAATGGATTAAATGTAATCAGCTACAATCGGTCTATAGACAGACTGACGATAGACGGTTCAAATGAGGGCTAAACATAACCATTGGGCTAAATGACGGCTAGTGTTTACTGGGGAGCGAGGTTTCGTTCTGATCAGCTGACTGCAAAGCACCTTGTTTGGGGGAAATACGTTGCAGCGGCGTATTGATACTGGACACAAAAAATAGTACCATGTGACAGAGGGGTCAAAGTTGAACGAAAGTTGGTCTATTTGGTAGAAATAGGTCAACAATACAAATGAAGCTAGTTTTGTGGATTCATCTATTTTTAATGGTCGGGCCATGAGCCCCTGCCAAATCACCGGAACTACTTTATATTCATCTAAAACTGACCAGAACTCTGACCACGGGACTCTGGTAATGGATTAATACATTTGTAACCACTAATCTAATGGCAAGTATTTCACACAGCTTCATGTCAAAAATAGGTGAACTATCACTTTAATATAAATCTAATCTGAGCAGATGTATTGAGCTCTCATTTTATCTCCCCACAGCTATTCTGAAGCAAAGAAATGGATCCATCACCACCAAAACGGAAATGGCACAGAGTCAGTGAAAGGTGGAGTCAACAGTTGGAGAAACTTGCAAACACTGACGATGGTGACACTGTCGTCAAAGTTGGTAGTCTTGTGTTTGGGACGGATGAATACTTCCGCATAGCAAAGGGAAGTGATGGAACTGAGGTGTTCTTGGGCTTAAGAGATGATGGCACTGAAGTTGCAGTGAAGAGAATGACTAAACTCAATTACAAGTTACTGAGGAATGAGGAAGGCTTCTTACGTCTTCCAGAGCTTGATAATCCTTTGATTGTACGATATGTGGACTTTGCAGAGGATAAGAACTTTGGATACCTCGCTCTGCAGTTATGTGAATACACACTGGAAGATCAAATCAAAAATAAATCATGTTCTGAACCAAAAAGAAAGAAGCTCGCAAAGCAGGTTCTTCAAGGCTTACAGTTACTCCACTGTCAGGAACCTCCAATTCTCCACCGGGACATCAAGCCCCAGAATGTCTTGATTGGTAAGCTACAGAAGAGAAATTAAACAAGCAGATAATGTCTGAGGTTTTAGCCCCCATTTTCTGAATTAATGTAGATGAATCCAAAACCCTTTTATTATGTTATATTTAACTAACCCTTTTCCCTGCAGATAAAATTGGGAGGGCAAGATTGGCTGATTTTGGAATAAGCAGACGGTTGCCCAGAGGACAAACAACACATCCCACAAGCAGTGCGGGAACAAAATGCTGGAAGGCGAGTGAGACCTTGAATGAAGAGGGTAATGATAATATACCTGTAAGGTATAAACCCAACACTGACATCCAGGTTTGTTCTAATTCTGCATGAGAAATGTTTAATCAATGAGAGCAACATATACTGTACTGTCACTAAATGTGTATGTGTTTATTCTAAAGGTGGCTGGAATGGTGTTATATTACATCCTGTCTGAAGGACACCATCCATTTGGGTCAGCAAGATGTGAAGGCAACATTCTGGCTGGACGGTACGATCTGCTCCATGTTAAAGATGTGGTTGCCAAGGATCTCATCGAGAGGATGATCAATGAAGACCCAAAGAAAAGACCTACAGTGGGGCAATGCTTGGCTCATCCCTTCTTCTGGTCAGCCAAAAGGTACAAGAAACAGGAAAACATTTCCCACTGCACACTTACTTACAGTACTGTAGTTTTGTATACATATTCACAGAAATCTCAACGTTAATATATTTAATATTATAAAACAGTATGTTTTCTACCTATATATATATAGGGCCGGATCACCAAGCAAATTACGCCCATATTACGCCCATATTTTAAACATACTGGTATTTCCAACAATTCCTATGTTAGTGGTCACTGGTCAGATTCATTCATGTTTTATTGTTTTATTGTCGGTGGTTTATGCGGGAGATCCGTCGGGAGGTACACCAGCTCCGAGGCTGACTTATAGCTTGGGTTATATATGGAGATATATATGGAGATCCCTGATGTTATCAATATTTAGCCCATATCTAACAGGACTTCATATGGGAATGCCCATATATGGAGGAAGATAGGCCATATCTGTGTGGCTGGTTCAGCCATGGGTAACTGGTCCGATATATACATCACTGGCCAGATGGCTAAGAATGCATGTTGCCCTGAGGCGTCTTGCTAGTTAGTATGACCCTCTACCATTCTGCCACGTTTCATAAAAGCAACTGCACTTTTCTACCAGAAATATGAAATAAAAATAGATGTTATAATTCAAAATAGTGGGTCTGAGGTCAAAAGTCAAGGAGAAGCATACAGTATGTGTATCAAAGTTCCATGGCTGTCAAACCAGGCATGAGTTATACCTGTTCAAATGTTTTGCAATCAGTTGATCGCTACAGCGCCACCCTTTGGCCAATGGTCATGGGCTTCATGTCACTGACCCTTAATAGCCCTACCATATTGCCCGTAGAGATAATACATCAATTATTCGTAAAACGTGTAATAAGGGTAATAATAATAAATAATAAGGGTAATAAGGGTAATAATAATAACAACAACAATAATACTGGGCTTATATACGGTAATATCCATTTGAAGTTGTTTTAGCCTTTGCTCGTGAGGTTGAACTTATTCTCAATACACGCAATTACTTATAGCCTTATGTCCACATCCAGTATTCCATCTGTAAGGTTCTCGCTTGCCAAAATAAGCTGATCTACATGTTGTCAAGGCACTGCGCAACGTTTAGAGGTATGGGGTTCAGTGACGCGTTGTCAGCTTGTAGATCTGTTCATTTTGAAGCGTGATGCGTTCCTGGTTACTTTTTATGGTTGTTAAAACGTGGTCGTGTGGAAGAGCTACACAAGGCAAACATTTGCTACAACTGCGATACTGCTGTGCGCACTGCTTGGTGAATGGCACCTCAGTTTTTGCTTACATAATATGGATTTTGTCACTTTATTAACACATTATTTATGGCCTGATTAATAAATCTGTCCCATTATGTTTTAAATACATTATTTTTGCTACATTATTTTGTTTTGTTTCTTCCAGGAGAGTAGATTTCTTGAAACAGGTTGGAAATGAGAAGGAAGTTCAGAACTATAAACATGTAGACCAGAACCTCATCAGGGGATTAGAGCAGTATGATCAGGAAGGACTATTCAACGCATGGAAACACAAGGTGACTAAAGCATCAACTGGGTTCACATCTGTCTCTAAGTCCATCATTAGATTCATCTATTTGATCTTTATGTTGTATGGTTTTCCAGCTGCCATCTCATGTGGTTCAGAAGATGGACGGTAAGAAGAAGGCCTACTCTGAGAATGGATTTGGATTGCTGCGCTTCATACACAATCTCCATGTGCACTAGTAAGTTGAATGAATGAATGAATGAATGAATGAATGAATGAATGAATTTGTTTATTTCGGACATTACTTAAAAGCAATACAAAAAGCATAGCAAACAACAATGGTCGAAAAGGAGTAGGATGGAGTTTAAACCCCCTTTTTAAAATGCAAACTCTGTTAACTGATAACAGTTGTACTGTATACACAACCGAAAAACTCCATGTTCAAAAGAAAAACATTTAAAGTAATAATTAACAATAAATAAAACCAACCAATTTAAACCCTGCATCTAGTTGACCGTCCCACACACTCAACACTCTTAACTGAAAACTGCCGATGTACAGGCCATTGAAGTTGAATATGATTTAAAATAAAACTATCCCTGACGCGTTGACTTAACTCAAAAAAAGTACAGAAACTCATTGCCTCAAAAAAACTGAGTTAACGTACAATCAGTAATGATGAGTTAGACTAGAGAAACTCGTTGATTCTGAGTAAGCAGTACGATTAACTTGTTCATTCTGAGTAAGCAGTACTTGTTTATTTTGAGTGTGCATTACACAACTTGTTTATTCGGAGTAAGCAGTACTAGGTTATTCTGAGTGTGCACTACACAACTCGTTAATTCTGAGTAAGCAGTACTAGGTTCTTTTGAGTGTGCAGCACTACAAATGTGGTTATTCTGAGTAAGCAGTACTAGGTTATTCTGAATGTGCAGCACTACAAAACGTGCTTATTCTGAGTAAGCTGTATGTTTTGCAGTGCTATAAACATGGTTATTCTGAGTAAGCAGTACTTAAAACATATATGTAGCCTAAATCCCTTAATTAAATGTCTTTTCCTGAAAATTCTATAACAAATGCAATTCTTAAATGTCCTTGAATTTAGAATTCTACTATACAATTACAACACTTACTTTATAACATGCATGTGCAAAACAATAATCCAAAAACAAAACAATGCATTGAGGACATACTTCAACTAAAGTTTATTTTCAAATGTCTTGTTCACCAGGCAGAACCTCTTCCATATATTAGCGTTTGTATGATCTTTCTTAAGGTAATGACTCACTTCTTCATACTACAGTCACACAAAAGTAGATGTACAAGCTCAAAGGGCATACAAAGCAGCATTACAAGGTTAAACCAACATATTATATAGACAGAGCTGTGTTGAACAACATATTAGCAAGAGATTACCATTTAGCTTTCAACTTTTTTTTTTATAAATACCCAACTTAAAATGTAATAATATAAAGCTAACCTAATTGTTCAGCCGCAATTGTTTTAATAAATAAAATCACATCCCGTCTCAAAACAGTTGAGGTACTTTACATGTTTGTATAGATCTTTTTTTTTTTTAGAGCTCATAAGTTTCAGTGTGAGGGCTTTATTCCCCAATCCCAGCATTACCTTATGAATGCATGTCCATTTCCCATGCATTTTGGGTAATCCAATTGCAGTACATGTGTACAAGGCCAAATAAAAGAGAAAATCCTGAGGCAAGTCTCTAATATCCACAATGACTATATCCCCTCCAGTTCGATGGCAGTGGAAATGGGCTCTAGGTGCAGTTTGGACCCTTTTGAAGAGCATCGGCAATAGTCACCACACCAACTGTAAACAGTTAGTAGGTCCTCAGCTCTGTGTTCCAGCTCTCATAAAGGCACGATCTCCCAGAAGTTTCTGATTAACATCCACTGAGAACTTGGGTGTATACACGTCAAAGGACTCTGGCCATTGTTCTCTTCTTGGCATTTGTGGTGTCCCTTCAATGTGCGATGCGGTGGTCCCTTGAGGCTGCAACTCTCAGCAATAACCGTCGGTCCATGTTGATGTCCTAAGAGAAAGGAGAATTTTGTGAAATTATGTCCATGTTTGGGTTTTACATAGACCTGTGTGAAACAATGAAAGCAAAGGAAGCAAAGGAGGAATTTGAAATAAGTGGGAATTCAATTGGTGGGTTTTGACTTCGGGGGGCGGATTTAAATGCAGCTTTTACTCTAAATGAATTGTTCCGTGTGTAAACATTGTGTATTGATTTATTGACTGATTATTTTATTAGACAAAAATGGAGAACAGTACAAGTATAGTCAATACACTTGACATGTAGTACAGTACAAGTACAGTTAAACACCCTGACTAAAAGGAACATCTCAAAAGGTGTGGGAATACCTGTAACTGCTCTGGGAGATGGACAGAGCAGAAGGGTCAACTGAGTCTGAGCTGGCCTGGGAGACCTAAGAAAGAGAGACACAAGTTGAGCCAACCATGAAAAACAGATATCACATAGCTTTTATCTCAAACAATATCTAGACATTAAGCACTTTAAGTCTTTACTCTGATAGCTCCTCTATTATATTTCCCTCTACACTAGAAATACTGCTCAAAGAAATGAAGGGAACAAAATGCTCCCTTAATTTATTTAAATGTATTTGAGTATAGTTAACTGTAGTACTGCTCAAAGAAAGCTCAAAGAATGAAGGGAACATTGTGTTCCCTTCATTTCTTTGAGCAGTGGTACTTTGCTGAAATTTGCCCATCTTCAAATGTGGAGAAAGCCATGTAAACCAGGCTGAATTTAGCAGCCACTGTTTTTAAGAAATATAGCAAACTGTATCAAAGAAAGCAACCACACAAAACTAGCTGAATTACAACACATCAAAACAATTTGATCAAGGATAAAATGTGTACTCACCAAATCAGTGAACAGAGCATAAACATAGTCCAAAAGCTGACAGAAAACAGAGTAGGTCTTGGTTTGAATGCTTTTCTTCCTCATTCAAAAGGGGCAGCTTTCAAATTTCAACTGACAACAAGTCCCGCCCCTGGACTGATCTGCACATGTGTGAATGATGAAAAAAAGCACTGAACGTAGTTTTTCTAAGTTAACTCAAGTCTTTCGACTCCAAAGTACTAGTAACTTAGTTTAAATGGGTTTTAACATCAGGAACTTATTTTTTCTAATAAACACAACTCAAAACAATCAAATTAGTCAGTTTTGTGGACCAAAAGTACTAGTAACTTAGTTTAAGTGATTAGGAATAACATGCTGATGAAAATTAAGTTAAGTGTACTCCATATTTTTGCCTAAGCAGAATTATCCAGCATGTTTGGTTTTACAGTGTTGCTCCAACTCTTTTATCAGTATCATTTTGTATGGATACAAGGCTGTACTGTTTGCTTTCCTTCATAAGCTGAGGTATAGGTTGTTTGTTCTTGGTAATGAGCAGGACTTCAACTTTGAGATGCTCAGCAGAAAAGGTCAAAGGTCAAGGCCACAATCATTACACATAGAACAACAGACTTTGGTACACATACCAGTTCCCCTCCCCCATGTATTTATTATTTATCAGTTTTACAATTTACTTTAGAGAATTACATCAATGTACTTTGACTTGCAGCTAAAATCTATCTATCTATCTATCTATCTATCTATCTATCTATCTATCTATCTATCTACGGTATCTATCTATCTATCTATCTATCTATCTATCTACGGTATCTATCTATCTATCTATCTATCTATCTATCTATCTATAGTGCTGAGGATGCTGCTGAAATTGACCTGCTGAAGACATTTCCTGGTCTGTTTCAAAGTGTCTTCATGTTTGCCAGAGATCAAGACTGGAACACACGTACCACCTTGAAAACATATTTTAGGTACATTGGCACGCAGATCATAGTGTTTAATATGCTTATCTCATCTTTATGCCTGATTACCCTGGCTGTTTTAACCCAGTTTTCTATCATTATCATTATTATTTTATTTCTGTGTATTTTCTGTACATTTTTCTTTTGTTTTGTTACATTTCACAACATTGTGAATTTTTCTTATCTATACTATAATTTTGCGAATGTCTGAGTGAGTGAGTGTCTGTCTGTCTGTCTGTCTGTCTGTCTGAAACAGCGTTTCTCCTCAGTGGCTGGAGCAATTGATCTGAAATCGCATCACCATTAGCATATGAACACACCTAACATAACTGTGAAGCCCGTTTGTCACTTTCACAAATCATATACTGTATATTAGCATTTTTATGGTGTATCTACTATCTATTCTGCATCTAGCATGAGGCCCATCTATTCTGCATCTAGCATGAGGCAACATGTTTAACCAGCTCTCTCTGTGTGTGTGTGTGTGTGTGTGTGTGTGTGTGTGTGTGTGTGTGTGTGTGTGTGTGTGTGTGTGTGTGTGTGTGTGTGTGTGTGTGTGTGTGTGTGTGTGCAGGCAGGCGGGTGTGTGCGCAGGCGGGTGGGCGGGCGGGCTGGGGGGGGGGTAGCCATTAAACGAAACGGGTATTTCTTACATTGATGCTCCTACATATTATCATGCAAGCACCAGTTAAAGTTACTTTCCATCCCTCATATACTGTATGCACAGTGCACATCCCATAACCCACACACTGCACATCATTTTGGAGCTCATATCTTTGAACGGGTAAGGGCTAGTCAGGATAAAAGCACCAAAGCTCTACAGACTGCTTTAGAGCCAAAGTCTTGTGTTGATATACACAATGTGTTATAATAATGCAGAGATTTAAAAACAAACTCCTGTTGTTATTGAAGCAGGGAGGAGGAGGAAGAGGAGGAGGAGGAGGAGGAGGAGGAGGATATATATATACTCTGTTCAGACCAGATGGACCAGGATCATCCTGACATGAAGATGGAGGACCAACCAGAGGTCAGACATACACTTAACCTGATTGGTTAAGTTTAGAATCACTGAGGTAGCAGACTGTAGAACACAGCCGAGACATCTATATGTGTTCTACACCGTCTATAGAACCAGTATGTGTAGACTTGGTGTCTGATATGAACACACTTCCCACTGTGAAGACATAAGTCTGTTGAACACTGTCTATTGAACTGAACAGTGACTCTGGAACCAGGTTTAGCTTTGCTCACTTAGGACAGTCTTTCTTTTATCCTTTTTCACTTCTAAACCTCCTTGTTCTCAGAAAAGAAAACTTTTATGGATCACACCATGCTTTCCTCGAATTAAAATATTGTCTTCAACAGTACTAATGATTTTTTTTCTCTCTCTCTTGCTTTTTTTTTTCTTTTTCTTTTTTATGGGTGGGGGGAGGTTGGGAGTTGGGGGAAAATTGGAAGGGAAGTTTCAAGATAACTTCGGATACATTTGGTGAAGAGATGGCGAATGTATAACGCAATGTACTAAATAATTGTAAAATGTATAGTGCAATGAACTAAATAACATAAGTGCAAAACTATGGAATAAAATGTATAAAGAAAAAGTACTAATGAAGAAATAGTTTTCAAGTGTTTTTATATTATCTCTATATTTTTTAAGAAAGAGAAGCCTTCAGAAGATGGGTGTGAGGGCAGATCCATGGACACATCTTCATCAAGTTCATCATCATCCATGTTGACTAGGAAGGGCAGGAAGGTGGAGGTGAAGAAACGGATCAGAGAGGAAGAGGAGACCTCAGTCAGTGAGTAACACTTCTACTCCTCTCTCTGTTGCTGACATGCAAAATACATACCTGGATACTCATGTCCTTCTCACTATATATATATATATATATATATATGTATGTATGTATGTATGTGTATATATATATATATATATATATATATATATATATATATATATATATATATATATATATACATATATATATATATATATATATATATATATATATATATACATATACATATACATATACATATACATATACATATATATATATACTAGTCCTTACCCGTTCAAAGATATGAGCTCCGAAATGATGTGCAGTGTGTGGGTTATGGGATGTGCACTGTGCACACAGTATATGAGGGATGGAAAGTAACTTTAACTGGTGCGTGCATGCCAATATGTAGGAGCATCAATGTAAGAAATACCCGTTCCATTTAACGGCTACAGAGATACTGTGTACCGATCTGCATGATTTTTGGACAACATCTGTAACAGGGCCAGAACCCCCCCCCCCCCCCTGCCCGCCCGCCTGCACACACACACACACACACACACACACACACACACACACACACACACACACACACACACACTCCCCCCCCCCCCGTGTGTGTGTGTGTGTGTGTGTGTGTGTGTGTGTGTGTGTGTGTGTGTGTGTGTGTGGGTTTGTGTGTGATTGTGCATGGCCTGAACAACAGCGCCCCTCCCTTAACATGTGTGGTCACAAAAGGTACTGTAGGCTAAATAGATATAGATACACCATAAAAATGCTAATATACAGCATAATGATTTGTGAAAGTGACAAACGGGCTTCACAGTTATGTCAGGTGTGTTCATATGCTAATGGTGATGCGATTTCAGATCAATTGCTCCAGCCACTGAGGAGAAACGCTGTGACAGACACTCACTCACTCAGACAGACACTCAGACAGACACTCAGACATTTGGAAAATTATATGTTTGATATATATATATATATATATATATATATATATATATATATATACACACACACACATACATACATACATACATACATACATACATACATACATACATACATACACATACATATACACATAAAATATATTTTTAATTTATATTTCAATATATAAATATTTCAATCACCCTCTCCTCTCCTCTCCTCTCCTCTCCTCTCCTCTCCTCTCCTCTCCTCTCCTCTCCTCTCCTCTTCTACATGAAGAAGAGGAGGAGGAGGAGGAGGAGGATATATATATACTCTGTTCAGACCAGATGGACCAGGATCATCCTGACATGAAGATGGAGGACCAACCAGAGGTCAGACATACACTTAACCTGATTGGTCAAGTTTAGAATCACTGAGGTAGCAGACTGTAGAACACAGCCGAGACATCTATATGTGTTCTACACCGTCTATAGAACCAGTACAACACTGTTGAACACTATCTATTGAACTGAACAGTGACTCTGGAACCAGGTGTAGCTTTGCTCACTTAGGACAGTCTTTCTTTTATCTTGTTACGTACCGTATGTTATTGTGGGCTATACGAAGCATTTGAAAATTCAAACTGCAAACGAGCATAAGTCATGACTTGTTTCGTTTGAAGACATGCAACTTGCTTACACGTGTGCCGCCTTGACTCAAGCGGAAGACATCTGTGTCTTTGGTAAGCACCGCCCTTAGATTTTCAGCTATTTTGAGCAGTTTGTAAAACGCTTAAACCCGCTTTTATTCTGGGATTTTCGCGTCACGTTCACAGAACTTTTTTTACGTGAACTTTGGACCAATATCTAAAGATCTGTCAGATCGGAATTGAAACATTCTTTTTTAATAATTCAATGAATATTGCAGTTTTATGCAAATTATTCTTCTGCCTCTAAAACATACATGCAAAAACAAAATGCCTCAAATCATGCATGCAGCGTCCGATTGCGTCAGTACGTCAAAGAGAGCACTGCCTGCGATCTTGACATTTTGTACTTTTATAGCCATTGTTTTTTTTGGCTTGAAGCGAGCCCAACAATATTTTCTAGTTGTTTTGTTCTCTCCCCTGGCCCTCACACGCGTACAGTAAAGAGTCTTTGAGTACTCGGAGCGCTATATTGCACAGTACTCTTCCTTTTATTAAGGAGTCATTGAAGCACAGATATTGAAAGTCAGAGATTGGCAAAGACTAAGGATTCATACAACAGTCAGTTAGTTGGCTGGGAGTTTCAAGATCTATTGTTGTAGAAAAGTCTTATTTGGTTAATCTATATTTTTATTTAATATCCATGATTTTGTTTGATTTTCTCTGTTCTATATTTTTAGGGAACAATTCAGTTGCATGGTGCGAAGGAGGATCATCCAGAGTCACTGTCCCCTCCACATCCCTCTGGTAAGATGGAGGACCATCCTGTTACAGCTGGTGAGAAGGAGGACCATCCTGTTAAAGAGTCTATGTCCTCTCCACATCCCTCATTGGAGCTCCAAGATGAAGCTCTAAGTTCATGCTTCAGTATGGGAGAATCCAGCTCCCTGCCTCGTTCTCACAGCTTACCCTCACTGAGCCTAACTCCAGGTACAGAGAACAAGGCAAGTCCCAGAACAAAGCGGTCCCATAGCTTAAATGATGATGATGTACTGGACCAAAAACAGCAGATTACACCTTGTATTGTTGGAGAAAACAATGAAAGTTACTGGTTCCACTGCACCCAATCAGGACTGTTCCAATGCAGCATGACCGGCCTGGTGTTTAAGATGGTGGCAAAGGGAGAAGTGACTTATAGGACAGTCCCTTGGAACCCAAGGCTTTTAGCACAGCTTGCCAAGAAGCCTGCAGGACCACTATTTGACATCAAATGCCCGCAGGCGACAATGCGTCAGTTACACTTTCCCCATTGTGAGATCCTCTCCACGGGTGAAGGCAAACGCTTGTGTGTTCTCCATGTGATGGATGATGGGCGCATTGAGCTTATCGACCCCTGTGAGATCACAGAAACCCATGTTGTCATAAATGTAACTGGGTTTTCTAAATTGGGTCTCATCAATCGTATCAAAGCGTGGCTCAACAAGCCTATCAATGCTTTGGTGTTACTCTTTTACAAACCACTGAGTGATGATGATCCCAGATCAATCCTGAATGTACTGCTGCTACCTGGGAACGTTGTGGTGCGTAATGTGATTAAGGAAAGGACAGAGATAAATAAAGGAGAGATCTACATTGATATCCCTTCCAATTGTAAACTAATCCCAAAGAAAGACTTTTCCCTCTCCACTTCTCCAGATTCCATCACAATTGTACCAGAGAGTGCCCTATTTGAAGTCGAATCAACCTATAATAATTACATCACAACATTTCAAGTGACTCTAAATAGAAGCTTGGGGTCTATTAACCTGAATCTTCTAGAAGATGATAAAACATGTCCATGGAAAAGCTGTGTAAACCTTCCAGGACAACAGCCACACCAAGTTCAGTGCACACCGAGTGAAGCGAAAACAAAACTGTTATCTGTGCGGAGCGCCTTCATCGAAAGCATTTCAGTTCCCACTCTCCAAACACTCTCGGACAAACTTTTAGACGAGAGGGTGTTAAACGATGCTGAGCTGGAGATGATTAACGGCTGGAGGCTGAGAGGTGACAAGGCACGTTGTGTCATCGATGTAGTGAAGAGAAAAGGGCCTGATGCATGTTCATGCATGATATCGATTCTCTGTCAAATCGACCCATTCCTCTCTGAAGAGCTCAAGTTGAAGTAATATGGCACTCATGAACTTGAAACAGCAGTCTGTAGGGAAAGGCCTGCTTCTTCTTTTTCTGAAGTTGAAAAACAAGTTGAAGTTGGATCATTATATATAACGTTTATATTTTTTCATTACAAAGACACCCAGACCAACTTGGGGAAATCTCGCTTTTGCGAACGCCGAACGCCCATCATTAGCGACTCACTCCACGGAGGTTAAGGTTAGGGTGAGGGTTAGAGTCGGGTGTCGAAAAGATGAGATGTAGTAACAGCGACACGCTCCCACCAACTTCAAAGTAAAGGAGGAATGCCAGGTGCAATGCCTTTCCCTAGAACACTTCAACAAGGTGATTAGCTGTTGCATGGACGTGACGTTATTTCTAAGAACTCAGGACAAGATTTTAGAAATGCCTTTTAAAACTGAAATGAAATGAGTAATATTTGGTTTTCATGATGGCTTTGATGAAATCAGAGCAGGCTCTACTTTTAATTAGTTTTGTGATTTTTATTCTTCAGAACTCTTGTTTCACCCTGCTCATCTAAAGACGGGTGACGTTACTTTCTCAGGGACACTTTGACCCAAAGCCTGGAAGAACCAAGGATCAAATCATAGACGCACGCTCTGCCACCCTTTGCGTGTTTACGTGTGTGCACCCTTACTGACTCACTTGTGATTTGTTTGCCACACCATCGTGCTGTAGCTGCTACAGTAATGATATAATGTTGTGGGGTTGTGGTGCAGGGCAGTTCACCTCGCTCCACCTCAAAACATCACTTGCTGTGTCGGCGTGCTCCCTTGTAGCGTCACCATGTGACGTAGCTGACGATGGCGACTGTGTCATCAGAGAACTTGTGGAGGTGACATGGAGGTGACAGAGTTGTAACCTAAGTCAGAGGCGTAGGCAGGTGAACAGATAGGGTGACAGCACCTGTGTTGCTCAGTGACACGCCTGAGCCAGACTGACAACCCATTCAGCTGACAAACCATCTGGATAATGGGATTCCTGCTCCCCGCGGTGACTGAATTTACCAAACTCTGAACTTACCAAACAGGGAGCACTGGACTCACTGTGTAATGAAGGCTCTCACTTACTCTCACGTCATACGGGCAGTTGACAGGTTGCCATAGTTACTCATTTAATGTTGAATCTCCATATATGGAGATAACCGAAGCATCTCACTAAGTCTGACCTCACAAGCCCCATATTTGGACCCGGACAACCTATAACTCCATATATGGACTGAGTCATCTAGCTGCTGACATCAGTATGACATGCACTGCTGACATCAGCATGACATCACACAGTACACAAGCATTATATAAGGCGGGCATTATCTACCGACAGATCAGATGCAAGCAGCTCTCGAGGAAAGACACCATCGCCTTCCGTACGAGTCGGGATATCTGGCCTTACAACCCAGATATCTCTGCCTTATAAAGGGGTCTTCAGATCCATTATCCATTATCATTAGGGTTGACATCTCGGTTAAGTTCTTACCGGACACCACTGCGGCGGTTCCTAATCCTGGACAACCAGTCCCTTTGAGTAGTAGCCTAAATTACACACTGGTTACCATAGGCACGTGCAAACATAGACATCAAAGGGGGCTTCTGCCCCCGCCCTTTTACCCGTCAGTAAAAAAGTGCCCTCTCCAGACCATTGATGCAGTTGTCACTATGTTGAAAGAGATGCAAATTCCCAACTTGCCATGCTGTAGTGTAATGTAACCGAAGACATTTTTTGTTTGTTTTGATGATGATAATGATGATGATGATGATTATGATGAAGATGAAGATGATGATGATGATGATGATGATGATGATGATTCTTGTTGTTGTTTGGTTGATGAGGATAGGTTATGCACCTGGGTAGACAGGTGTTTTTTTACCAGCACCAGAGAACAATGCCATGAGAAGAAGATGTTTGTATAATTATGCACATTGTTTTGAGATCAGTAAACATGCAAACTAAAATCCAAGTTCTTGTGGACAATGTGTTCTTTTGCCTGCGTTGAAGACAAGCCTAACGGTCTGATATCATAATCGATTCGAAAAACAACAACCATCTGTTGAAAATAGTTATGCGTTATCTGAGCAGCTAAGACATTGCACTCTGCAGCATCACCAATGTTGTGGTGCATTTCTGGATAGGCTATGTGTCTTCCAGGTTATGCCACTTGCCCTTCGCTGCTTTAACACACAAAACACACATTACATTAAAAGTCAAAGCATGTAAGCTACTTAATTAACAAACCAACCACACAGTATAAGTGTATATCTGCACATTTAAATGTAACAACCTAGAAGACGTTTTTTACATCTGGGGGTCCCTGGGGGACCCCCAGATGTAAAAAATGACCAAATGTGCTCACACGTCACACGTCACACTTTTTCCCTGCTTATATCTCCCCACCCGTTGACCCGATCCATGCCAGATTTTACACACACACACACTCCTTGCCTGCCAAACTACAACCTCCAAGGACCCCCCTGGGGGACCCCCAGATGTAAAAAATGACCAAATGTGCAAAAATGACCAAATGACCACCCCAACGGGGCTGCTCACGGGGAATTCCCGGGGACCACCGACTCCTGGTGCTCCAGAACGGATGCAAAAGTGGTGGCGCCCCCAGTAGAGGACCCCCTGCCACTGCAGCGCACATAAAATGCCGTAACTCGGGCTAGGAGCGTCCGGGAGAGCCGGGGCCGGTACCTATTCGGCCGCCAAGGCAACGCGGAGACCACACCCCTCATTTCTCACATGGCCCTATTCTAGCGCCACCTTCAGGCCGATTTTTAAAACACATTTTTGGACACTGCTCCTACAGTTTTTGCCCTAAAATCACGAATATCACTACACAGCATGTCTACACTCATGTCATCAACATGGATCAGGAAGATTTTGGAAAAACAAATTTTTGCCCTATTTGTGGAGATAAGCCACCTACGGTCGCTTATCTCCCGATTAGGGAGTCTTACTGGTGATAGAAGACATTTGTAGAATGTGCCTATCAGTGGTTAAGGACCCCCAAAATGTGTTTTTGGCCGTGGACCCCCATCTGAAAATATGTTGTTCCACGGATGGACCCCTATTGAAAACTTTTTTGTTCCAGGGACCCCCAGAACCTCTGGGCCAGAAGCACAGATGTGATTTTAGTCTAATCTGCATCTAGCTTAAGGCCACAGACCCGTTAGATCTGACCATACAATGAACTTGTTTTTGTTTATGTGCTCTTTCAGGCTGGCTAGAGTCTAGAAAATCACATCCACTTCTGTAACTTACACAACAAACTTATAGACCTACTGTAACTTTACTGACTAGGCTAGGCCTACTGCAAAGCACAGCGCTATTTGCTTTCTGTAGGATTGTCTTTTGTACACTAGGGGGACCCATTGTCATGAAATTGATGATTTAACAGGCAATAGAACTTTTTTTTCCAGCTTTCTTAATCACTGATTTTGATGATTTTATGATTTTGATTTTGAGCCTCAGCTCGAGCAAACCACAAGGAACTTCTTTTAAGTAACAGTCGAAAGCTTTAGGCTAATTACAGTAGCAATATCTCTTTTCTCAATTAAAAGTGCCAAAGCCACATTAAAAAAAGTATGGTAAAGGGAATGAAGCTAGTCGACATCCGACATCCAAGGCAGGCTCAATGGAACAGAAAATAGCAGCAACATTTGGAACAGTAGCCTAATCAAGGCTGTAATTACTAGGGCCTATCCTAATTAGGTTAGTAGGCTACTACAGTACATCATCATCATCATGATCATTGCAAATCACAACGATTTGCAGGCATCTTTGATGCAAAGTATTCTACATTATCATCTTCTTTGCTGTTGTCCTGAATGAGTGCACACAGTTGTTCTCTTCCTGGATGATTTATTCATGTAATGGTAATGTAATTAGGCTAAAGATAATAACTCCATTCTGTCTTTTCTTAAAATTGGAATAGGCTATTTCTGTCAAATGATCTGCTATTTTCAAACAATCTAAACATTTTAACACATCTTTTATAGGTCCCAGATGGAGATCCACTCAAATAATAGGCTACAAAGGCTATGCCTGCATTTGGGGGTCCACATGAAAAGGTTTATGAACCACTCAAACAACAACCGTTTCTTAATTTTAATGATCAATCAAGATTGTGTTCTGGCTTGGATCAGTAGCCTAATAATAGTATGAACGAGGTCTCAAAGACAAAACAGGCCCAAAATAATAAAACATATAACCTAAGTATGCAGCCTATATTTATTTTAAAATATTAATGTTGTATTATCATAAAAATCTCAGTGTTTTGCCAATTACGCACCCGGCCACCCCACTCACAGTGTAAAGGGCCCACCACCACAGACAGTGGTCCCCGGGCCACAGGTTGAGAACCGCAGAAAGATGTTTTGCAGGCTCCCCTCCCACTTCATCCGAGAGGTGATGATGGTCCTCCCCCTCCTCTCTCTCCGCTGTAAAAGAAACCCACCCCATTACATTCTAGGGAAGAGAGTGGTTAGTATAGGCAGGCAGGCAGAGGGGGAGCGACCGTCACAACTCACAAACACACAGAGACACCACAGCAGCAGCAGCAGATGTCTGTGAACGTTGTGGACAGATCGAATACACACACAGACGCAGCCGTGGTGGATTATCATCTCCGTAAAGGCGTTGATGTGCACGAGAAAGAGTATATAGATGCATCTTTTCCCCCGCTGAACATTTCTCTCCAGTAGGATCGATCATCGGTATTATTTAAACCGAGGAGGAGTTGATCGTTTCTTATTCCCCCAAAAAACGCACGGGAGGAGAGGTTTCCACGGAACCAACAATCGTGGCGGCTCCCTCACAAACTGTGGCATGTTCGAGGGATAAAGCGGGCAGAATTGAACTCCTACTTTCACCCAAAGAGGTACGGACAACATGGGATTATTATGATTATCACCCTAAAGCGCAATGATGTGTTATTATTATAATAACTGTGTTATTACTGATAATGATGATAGCCCACAGCGGGGTTTCCTTCCCCCTGCCTGTAGGCTAATTTATTTCTGATCACGAATCGATGATGATCAGGGGAGGGGAGTGTAGAACATGATCAATATTAGCCAGGCTGTGTTTATGTATAAAACATGCCGGGGTAGTTACTACCCCGTTTAAACGTAGGCTATTCCATAACCATTGGTTAGATCAATTTGTATAATTGGTGGAAAATGGGTGTCACTGTCAGACACACATAATTGCAATGAATAGCCTATGCTATGACTGATAGGGTACAGCCTATATAATATATCCCACTCCCACCTTTCCTTCACGTTTCATTTGACAGCAGCCTGCAATCAACACCCGTTCTTTGTTTTAATATATGAATGCAAGGCAGACACTCTCCTTGTTGCAATGTTTGTTGAATGTCTTCTGCTCTGAGTCTGGCAGCATGGAGGTTTAAATCAGTGGTTCTCAACCTTTTCAGGCTGTGACCCCCACAATAATAATATTTTAACTGTCAAGTTGAGGCATTACATTTTGTATAACACGGTTCTATTGTGAAAATGGCAGATCTACGCGTTGTGAGCATGTAGTAGACCTATCTGCTATTTTCACCATTTCTGCCAATATGTGACAAATATGGCCAATGTTTAATTTGTTATTTTATATGTATCAAAGGGTCTTAAAAGTCCTTAAAATGTCACTTTAGAAATGAGCAGATACCCTCTACTGTATGTTGGTTTCTTTACTGTTGAGTGAGAAAACAATGTTTCACATTAAGCTAACCATATGATATGGGGAACCCCCACGGGGGTCCCGACCCACAGGTTGAGAACCACTGGTTTAAATGGCCAGGCCCGGGGCATCAGGTGTGCCCTCCAGTCCAGACCTTGCTGGCTTGTCTGAATGTGTCATTAATGCTCCTAATTTGATCAAGACATCTTTTAGTGACATGGCTTCGGTTCGAAAATACAATTAAACTGAAACTAAACAAGAGCTGGCGACAGCTGTTTCGAGACACAACGCCATGTATCATGTGGCAAACGAGAACGATTCATTCAATTTGGATGGATGGATACCCCCCCCCCCTTACCCCCCCCCTGACAAAGCAGATGGCAAATGAAAATGTACTGAAATGCATCCAGTCGTGGAGGTGCTCGTATAGTAGCCTACTGTCTCTGCAGCGTGGACAGCAAAGAGAAATACCACACACAACAACACATAATACACCTGTGCGTTGTTTTCACCAAGGTCGTGATGAAGAAGGCAACCCACTGTCAAAATGTTGGCGATTTAAAGACTAGTTGCTCGTAAGGAGCATTACAGTGCATATACTACTGCAGGGGTCTTCAACGTTTTCAGGACAAGGACCCCTTAGCTGAGAGAGAGATGAAGTGGGGACCCCCACAACCTGTTCATAGATTCCATAATAGTTTCATTGTTTGACTGATCAGTGTATTTTGGATTCATGTCAATTTGTGTTTTAAAATATTTAACCACTTGAACCATCAATACTTAATACACTTAACCTTTCACTCTGTACTCTTTCTGCTCTTTTTCCCCTCTACACCAAAGCTCTTTGCCGAAAATAGCCGATCTACAAGCTCACTGCAAGGCGTTGTGAGCTTGTAGATCAGCTATTTTTGGCTAAAGTTCTCAGAATATGGACACTAGCGTTCAAGTGGTTAATATAAAAAAGGAGAAAAAAAACGTCCTATCACTCAAAGATTTGGAGGACCCCCTGTAGTAACTCTGAGGACCCCCTATGGGTCCCGGACCCCCTGTTGAAGACCTCTGTACTACTGTATTGTTACATCCGGCGTTGAAGTGATATTGTTTTTGTTGTTCTTCTCAATGGGTAGCATGAAATATCTTTTGGTATTTTCACTTTATCCTCTTTGTTTTGGTTGCATTCATGGCATTCTCTCGAGATAGTAGCTGGGCGGTCCCGTTTCTTGACGATGGCTTGCCAGATTGCATTCATGGTAATAGACCACACTGGTATTTTGTTGCAGACCCCCATTTGAAAACGGTTTGTGCCAAAGTGCCAGGGAGGGACCCCCATACAAGATTTGTGTTCAAAAAAGTTACCACAGATAAATATTGTAAAAATACAAAATAGCTGATCTACAATCTCACACTGCCTCGTGTTAATGTGAGCTTGTAGATAAGCTATTTTCAAATCTTGTAGATCAGCTTCAAATCTTTTGCCTGTGTCATGTGGGGATCCCCCAGAATCACACAAAAGTATCAAAAGTAGCATCGCGTTTTGGGGCTTGTAGATCTACTACTTTTGCTATTTTAGAATTTGAATGCTGAAAAAGAATCCTCATATGTCCAGTTTTGGACATATGAGGTTTCCACCTGCTTCAAACATAATGGTACTTTTGTTTACCTCTCGATTAAACTCTTGATTCTGATTCTGAGGGGAACCATGACCAAAAATAGCAGATCTACAAGCTCACAAGTCGTGAGCTTGTTGAGCTTGTAGATTTGTATGGTTCAATCTGTACAGATTGGCAGCTTTTGCCGTTGGATTTACTGGTGCAGAATATATCATTGAGGAAATCAAATGAGCAGGTATTATATCATACATAATGCATTTAATTAAGCCTGCAATATCTAATGCTCAAGTCAAGAAATCTGGCACCGTAGAACCGGTCCTCTTTTAAAGGTCAATTTTAACACTCTGTTAAGAGTTAAACTCTTTTTTTTACTTATCTGCACGACTACTGTCCACCCACACACTGACTGAGATTAGATCTGCTTGTTTTGATAGATGCTACACAGATGAATATGTAGCAGAGTGACTCACTGCCTCAGCCTGATGGCCTCAAAAAGTATCTCCTCTGGTCCATAGGGATGTCCCTTTGGTCTAGTCTAGTGGTTAAGATGTTGGACTTCCACGTGGGAGACCCAGGTTCCAATCTGCATGTAACGCTCCTCTTCTACCCGGGGTTAAATCCCGGTTTCCTGCGGGTGTAACCAAACGTTTTTGTACCAAGTAGGACCCCCAAATCTTTGGTCGTGGCCTCACGCTACAGCAGGGGTCTTCAACAGGGGAGGGGGTCCGGGACCCCTTGGGGGTGTGATAGAAACTTGTATTTTTCCCCCCTTTTTTATATTAACCACTTGAACTCTAGCATCCATATTCAGAGAACTTTAGCCAAAAATAGTGAGCTTGTCGATTGGCTCTTTTTGGCAAAGAGCTTTGGAGGGGGAAAAGAGCAGACTAAGTACAGCGAAAAGTCAAGTTTATTAAGTATTGACAGTTCAAGTGGTTAAATATCTGATAACCCACATTAACATGAATCCAAAATATAGTGATGATCGTGCTGTCAAACAATGAAACTATATGGAATCTATGAACAGCTTGTGGGGGGTCCCTGATTCATCTCTCTCTCAACTAAGGGGTCCTTGGCCTGAAAACTTTGAAGACCCCTGCGCTACAGAAACAGGAGCTAGGCTCCTCCCCCATGGGCCGCGTGGCTTATTTACTTACATGCCCGTTTTCACCCTGTTGTTTGCTGACGAGCATATAACGTCATTTACTCACTGACCAGAAGCATTCCTCACCGGCCCTCAACATGAATGACAAGAGGAGGGGTAACAAAAGCAGAGGCAAGGGATTTACCCCCCCAACCCAATCCCCACAGCAGATCCAACCCTGCTAATACTTAGGCAGTCTTTACATGAGGACATATTATAGGTAAGACGATACGGAGACGCGTTTTCATGACCCAATCCGATACTTTTTTGAATTCGGGTCTGGAAGTGGATTAGTGCGGTTTCGCATCGTTTTTGTAGCTGTGTAACCAAAGAAAACGACCAAATACGGGAGAATACAATGATAGAACCCCCTCTCCCTCCCCCTGCCATGCATGTCTCATTAAAAACAATATATATTTTATAGTTGAAGGGTAAATACACAGTATATGTAGGCTGGGAACATGACACATTTTGCTTGAATTCATGCGTTGTCAACTTGTCCTGTAAACACAGAAAAACTAACCAACAACGAGGTGTAAACGCGACGTCTTTTGGGTAATAAATCCAAAACGAGACCGGCAGCGTTTCCAAGCGTCCTGGTATAAAAAAAAACCTTACTTACGCCAGCACTAAGATTTCACCCTGTGAATTTCAACCTCCGATCATACCATCAAGGTAGAGGTGGGCAACATCTCTTTCCAGGGGGCCTTACTGACTTTGATAAAGTTAAGTGAAGGGCCACACGTTTGGACAATTGAAACGTGAAACGCATGCACGCGTGGCGTCTTTAAGGCTTATGAATTATTTGGGATGATATGGATCCATGGCAGACTGTTTCACTGTTACATTGTAAACATTTAACATTTGAGTAATGAGTACATGAGGATGAAATATAGAATGCAGTGTATCGTCGTTGTCGGGTGGAAACCTTGTATGTCCAAAACCGTTCGTTTTGCTTTTTTCATTTTAAAAATGATTTAAACTAGTGAAAACAGCTGATCTACATGCACACAACGCCTCGCGGTGCGAGGCGTTGTGTGCTTGTAGACCTGCTGTTTTCACCACCTTTGTGCGAAGGCCTTGTATGACGAAGCAGGGCTTTACTTTGCGAAAAAAATACATACAAATTTGAAACTTGGAGATACGAGGTTTCTGCCCGACAGTGATGATATACTACTCAAATGGTACATAGGCCTAAGTGTTAATTACTTATAATGAATTGGAGTTACGTTAAATTGATTTCCCTTAAAAAAACACAATGCTGCCTTTTAACATGTAGATATTATGGGGGTAATTCGTTTTTTCTTGAGGACTTCGAGGGCCGTATTGAGATGGTCGAAGGGCCGGGGTCCGGCCCCCGGGCCGTATGTTGCCCATGTGTGCATCAAGGGGTGCTGGTGGTTGTGTGGTGGTAGTGGTCTGTGTTTTGTTGAAGTGGAACCACTCAGCACTTTATGAGGTAGGATTGTACTCGCACCCAAACAGTCTTCACCGCTGATGCTCAGCCAATTGACTTTTAAGGACCCTCTACGTTTGATGTTGTCGCTGTAGGCAGAAACCTCATATCTCCATATTTCAACTGGGGCTGGCCATGGACCCATATATATCGTTGTTGTCGGGTGGAAACCATGTATGTCCAAAACCGTTAGTTTTGTATTTATTGTTTTATAAGCGGTTTAAAATAGGGGAAATGGCCGATCTACAAGCACACAACGCCTCGCGGCGCGAGGCGTTGTGCGCTTGTGGATCTGCTATTTTCACTAGTCTTGTGCGACAGTCTTGTGCGACAGTCTTGTACGACGAAGTAGGGCTTTACTTTACGAATAAACATACACATTTGAAACTTGGAGATACGAGGTTTCTGCCCGACAGTGACGATATGATACCTTTTTTAGTTTCTTTTCAAGAGTCTTTGGCCAGATAAGATCTTGGGCTCATGGGCTTCAGGCAGATATACTTGTGAACCAGTAAGGTGTCCTGTCTGACATCCGGATCGATTGCAGAAGCACCTTCTATGGATGTTTTGGTCCGCAGCTATAAATAAATGCCGCTTTTCATTATCAACTTAAACCGTATATGGTTGAGCCCCCAGTGCGCTAGTTCAGTGTTTCTCAACCTTTTTTCTGCATGGGCACACTTTTCATGTCCCAAGAATCCATGGGCACACCAACATAATACGGGGGTGTAAATCTCGTCACTGTCGGGAAGAAACCTTGTATCTCCAAGTTTAGAATTTGTACGTTTCTTCGCAAAGTAAAGCCCTGCTTCATCATACAAGGCTGTCACACAATAGCCGATCTACAAGCACACAACGCCTCGCGGTGCGAGGCGTTGTGTGCTTGTAGATCTGCTGTTTTCACTAGTTTAAATCATTTTTAAATGATAAATACAATACTGGCTTTCAAGCAGTTTCAAGGGCACAATTGACCCTTCTCAGGGGCACACCAAAGGTCCCCAGGCACAGTGGTTGAGAAACACCGCTCTAGTTTATACTAGTGTGTTTTCCGTTTCCACTCTACATGACAATATGCTCGCTGAAAATAGCCCATCTGGTATAGCTCTCCACAGAATACGGATCCTGGGGTTTAAGTGGTTAAATGTCTTGCTCAGGTACGGTACGTTGTCTTGACTCATTGCCCGGGCTCGAACCAGGGACCTTCTGTGGTGCCAGGGCATTGGTCTGACATTACATTGTTCCTACATCCCATTAAAGTCAGAATCTGGTGAATGTTAACCTGGTGAAAATACTATGCCTAAACCTAACCCTAACCTCAGTAAAACTATGCCTAAACCTAACCCTAACCTCAGTAAAAACTATGCCTAAACCTAACCCTAACCTCAGTAAAAACTATGCCTAAACCTAACCCTAACCTCAGTAAAAACTATGCCTAAACCTAACCCTAACCTCAGTAAAAACTATGCCTAAACCTAACCCTAACCTCAGTAAAAACTATGCCTAAACCTAACCTCAGTAAAACTATGCCTAAACCAAACCCAAACCCTAACCTCAGTAAAAAACTATGCCCAAACCTAACCCTAACCAAATTAGGACTAATGAGATGTAGGACTTATGGGCAGTCCCTCCTTCAGTTCCCCTTGGCCGTCATGACAGTATCCCCCCCAGTACAAAGACAAAAACGTAAGCAATTGGTATACAAACAGAATGCAGCCTGTACAATAGCCTGCACTATTGCACTACTATGCAGCTAGTTAAGAACGGTAGTATTAAAAGTAGCGCTCACACGACGCTACTAGGCTGACACACCAGGTAAACAGCAAACTGTCTGCCCAGAGGCACCCTGGAGAGCAGCCGGAAACGGGGGGGACGGCGTGGCAGAAGAGTCAAGTCAACAGTGTCTAACACCACAGGATATTGACATACATCTCTGTTGACTGACTGGTGTTTGCAGTACTTTAGGGCATTATCAGAGCCCTCTTTTGCGATTTGCATACATAACGACCCATGAGACTGTCATGACAAAAGGCGCACTGGGAAATCTTTCGATATTTGTTTAAACATAGTTGCACGTTGGGCTAATTCAACGTTTTCCCATTGTTTTCACCGTGTCGCGCCACTTGGGGATTTCAGCATGTTCGCCAGCAGAACACTACTTTAGTTCCAAAAAAAGTTAGACCAAGGCACTCTTGAGGGACGGTTAAAAAGCCTTGACCAGTCATCCTGAAGAAGGCATTATTTGCCGCAACGCGTAGGTGAATGTCTTATTCTTGCCATGCGTTAGCCCTAAAATAAAGGCTTTTTAACTGTCCCTCAAGAGTGCCTTGGTCTAACTTTTTTTGCATCAATTTTGTCACCTGACTACCAAAGAGCACCTTTCCTGGGAGATTTTTACTCTACAGCCAAACAGATGCACTCCTTTAGTCCCTTACTACTTTAGTTCCTTTTAAACAAACTCCCAAATTGTGGATGCTGCAATGAGTGATAAGATATGATTATACGGTAAATGATTAACCCCTAACATGCTCCTCCCCTGCGCTCAAAGCTTACCTCTTGTTTGGAGATGAAACGTGACTCTAACCCATGTGCTCAAATTATTGCTACTAGAAAGGCTTCGCGCCCTGTGGGCGCTCAGGCAGGACTGCTCTATATTTGATCAACATAAGGGGTTTAGGGGCGCTCAGGCAGGACTGCTCTATATTTGATCAACATAAGGGTTTAGGGGCGCTCAGGCAGGACTGCTCTATATTTGATCAACATAAGGGTTTAGGTTTTAATTCAGATTAAAATGTTTTCAATACCTTATTGTCAATATCTATCATGAACAAAAAGGCACACTTGGTCGGACACCAATAACTCAGGAAACAGGAACAATTGTGTAAGGTGTCCAGTGTAGTCTGGGCTGACAGTCAATACTTTTGTACTTTTACTGACGTAGCCTATATGTTGAATTGAGGACTTTTGAGTGGTGTGGGGGTGGGGGGGGCTGTAGGCAAATTTGCGAGGTTGTTGTATCTAGACTGATTGATTGATTGAAGAGTTTAGCACTGTTTGCAATAGAAGACGCAGTTACAATACACAACATTGGCACACACACACAGTCCCATTTTGCGAGCCACCCGTGGGTCGAGACCCACACAGTACTTGGGAAACAATGCTTAAAACATCATACTCACGCAGCTTTATAGACGCTGTCTGTATCTGTGCTCTCTCTATCTCCGAGGCATGAACGCACACTCACTCATTCACTCACTCACACACGCGACGCAAGCGAAAAGCGGTTGTCCGTGGTGTAACCTACTTATTATAACTCTATGGGTGTAACATGTTGAAAATTTAAAAATATCCGTGCCGTGTGGCAAGCGACGTCGCAAATGCATCATCCCAATGAGCAAACCTCCTTTGTTACAGAGGTTGAGTAGGTATCGGCGTTATGTCGCTGTACTGTCTGGGTATATAGGTGAAGTGAATGAATAGGCTATCAGCCTCTCACCAAATCTGTCATGTGTGCGCACTATAGCCCATGCAGGGACTCATGGGTTACGCGAGGCTACAGCAAGAGTGGACACTGTCTATTGACAAACTATTGGTCCCGTTTGAGCTACTCTGTTCTGTTGTGCTGGTCTCACTCTGCTCATTGATACTTTTACTTCAGTCTAAAATGTCCACCACTGATTTCACACGTTACGTGTTCACTTTCAACATCAAGGCAAATGAAATGGCAGCTTTTAATCTATGCATAAGGATAACACTTGTCGAGTTACGTTCTAGACTCGCATAGAAACACGACACATATTCGGTAACACTTCCCAACTTCAGGTCTCAAGTAAAAGTACAAAAGTATCGCTACCAACGTACCATGCTTGTTATTAACGGACTACGTGTGTTTCTGTACCTTAACTGCTATGCTGCCCGTGGTGCCTGAGTTTCCCCCGGGGGATCACTGAAGGTCTGTGTGTATCCGTCTGTCTAACTGAGATGCAGGTCCATTGAGCGGACTCCCCCAGGGGTTTTAGTCAACAAGACATTATGTCAATATCTCCTACTGTTAAACCCTATATACTTCGTTAACCCGGGGTCCCCCAGGGATCTATCTATGTGAACAGGAAGAGTGGGCACTAAGGATGAGTCGGCACCTCAATGTAATATTGGCTATTTAGTCCAAAATGTCAAAAAATAATATATAGAAACGGTTTTCGCCAAATGTTCGCCTATTATTATTATCAAAACCTCCACCGTCTGTCAGTCTGTCCGTCACACGTCACGTCACACTTTTGCCCATATCTCAAACTTTGTACACACACTCCTTGGCTGCCAAACCACAACCCCTCATTTCTCACATGGCCCTCTTCTAGCGCCACCATGAGGCCGATTCTTGCAAAACACATTTTTGGACACTGCTCCTACAGATTCAGCCCTAAAATCACGCAAAGCGGTACACAGTATGTCTAGAGTCATGTCATCAACATGGATCTGTCCCATTTCCCATATTCCCTCCCGATTGCCTACCATTGCCTTCTAAAGTTTGTGTATGCGACATGACGGTCGCTTATCTCCCGATCAGGGAGTCTTACTGGTGATAATAGAGATGCTAATAGGGACAGTGGGGTCATAAGCAAAGCTAGAAGTCATTATGAGATTGGGGAAGGCCTAAGTACTGGTCGGAGCAGTTGGTCTGCATACCATCATGACTGTGTATCTGGATCACTTGACTTCACTGGCATTCAGCCACGTCTGTGTCAACAACAGGTTGTTCAGTTAAAGAAATGAAATCACTGTGACAGCAGTGATGGGAAAAATGCTTACCTTAATCCAAAGCATACATGACACGAAGAGTTACATTTCTAAAGTAAAAAAAAAGAAAAAGATTAAGGCTTATGATGTATGAGCAACCCAACTTTCTCCACACACAATCAGCTTCATTTGTCACATGATTTATACAGGGCATATAAAATCAGCGGGTGAAATATTCTTTCTATTTTGTGCTGTATGTTTCTTTTTAACTCTTTATTTCTCAAAGATTTTCCATTTTTTTCAACAGACAAAAAGTAGATAAAAAATAAGGTACATAAATAACAAATACAATAAAATAAAATAAAAGAGGTCATGGGACGCCCGGCACAGTTGTTGTCAGGCAGTCATATTTACAGGATTATTATATAACATGCTATATTGGATATCATCAACCTTCATAAAGAATCAGTTGCTTCACCCAAATGTCTTAACCATTTCTCCCATTTCCTTTCTCCTACCTCCTTTTGGAGTCTCAGAGAGTAGGTCATTTGTTCCATAAGATGCAATTGTTTCACAATGTTAACATATAGGTCTAGGACATTTTTTCTGCAACCAATTCTTAGTTATGGCTTTTTTACTTGCCACAAGTAGTATCTTGAGTAAATAAGAATCATCCTGACTCAGTTCATCCGGAAATTGTCCAAGATACAAGAACTCAAATGCATCGCTGATATTGAAGCCCATTATTTTTTAAACCAATGTTGTTATTTTTGTCCAGAAGGGTTGTATCACAGGGCAAGACCAAAAGATGTGTGCTGCATGGTTTTGTTCTAGTATATCATGAGAAGAGAGAGGATAGAGCTAGGATGAGAGCAAAAGCAAAGAGATAGACCACCCGCAGTGGTGTAAAGTTACTTACGGTAAGTACAGTTTTGAGGTTCTTTTAGGCCTACCTTACTGGAGTATTTCCAATTGTCAATAGTTTTACTTCTACTCCATTACAAATCAGAGGTAAATATTCTACTTTTACTCCACTACAATTATATGAAAATTTTATATTAGTTACTAGTTACTTTGAAGATTTTGATTATTATTACAAAACCTACATTAACCACTTCAGCCCTATATACATTTCGGTCATTTGAAAATAGCAGATCTACAAGCTCACAATGCGTCAATGCTACAGCGTGTCGCAAAGTGAAGCATTGTGAGATTATACTTATGTATAATACTGTTGCATACATTTTAATAGAGGTTAATCAGACTTATGTTGTTGATTATATAAACAAACAATTAGAACGTTTTCATGTTGTTTCACTGATGGGGAAAAAACATGCTTGTTGATTATTCGATTAACCTACATGAGCGAGATTAAGTCTTTATCGGTTCTAAAAGTTGGTTTGGATGTATTCGTGGATGAGATTCTTGATGTGTCTGGAAGTAGGGTGGATGAATTTGAGACACGTGAGCCAGAATGGGAAGAGACATCTCCACTCAAAATGAATATACTGCATTGTCTGCATAATTGTGCATGTGTGTGTGTGTGTGTGTGTGTGTGTGTGTGTGTGTGTGTGTGTGTGTGTGTGTGCGTGCGTGCGTGCGTGAGTGAGAGTGAAAAGGACTTTGATATATCTGAGTGTGGACATTCTTCTTTGGTCTCTTTAGAGTCAGTCTTGGCATCTTCAGAGCAGAAGGATGCATTTGTACCCGGCGGGGTAGTGGAGACGACATGTACTGTGCTACTGTCTAAAAGATTAATGTATCTTAATAATTTATATATTCTGAATATCGTTGCTGAGCCTGTCCGGCAGAAACGTTGTATCTCCCTATTTCAGTGTTTCTCAACCTTTTTTCTGCATGGGCACACTTTTCATGTCCCAAGAATCCATGGGCACACCAATATTCTACGGGCGTGTAAATATCGTCACTGTCGGGAAGAAACCTTGTATCTCCAAGTTTCAAATGTGTACGTTTCTTCGCTAAGTAGCACCCTGCTTCATCATGCAAGGCTGTCACACAACAGTAGTGAAAACAGCAGATCTACAAGCTTGTAGATCGGCTGTTTTCACTAGTTTAAATCATTTTTAAAATGATAAATACAATACTGGCTTTCAAGCAGTTTCAAGGGGCACACCTGACCCTTCTCAGGGGCACACCAAAGGTCCCCAGGCTCAGTGGTTGAGAAACACTGCCCTATTTCAACGTTTTATGTTTATGTTGTAAATTAATCCCCTACTTCATCGCAAGGTGTTTTAACGTCATTATAAAAGAGGAACGGTTTCAGAAATACAACGTTTCCATCAGATTACATCGATATATATTGTAGATGTCGGGGCAGATCTTATCTACATCGGTGCTGGACTCGCAATCCAACGGGGTTTCCCCTCGCAGGTTCAAATCCTGCTCACAGCGTTTGTATTTGTGCATTCTGTGCAAATCCTCAGTGAGACGCAATAGAGATAGAGATATTTTCACTTACAACTGAATTTTAAAATGATACAAAAAGAATCTCCACAAATGTGGCTTGAGAAGTAGAATTCTCTGGGGATTTTTGCACATTAATTCTAGGATAAAATCACATCAATGTGGAATATACACATCTATTACAAATAAAACATTCATAGACATGTACTGATGGGAAATAAAATTGATGGACAATACACCGAAGAAAATAAATTCCATAGAATTCCATATTTCCATATCTTCATGGCAAAAAATCCACAGTGACACACACATAATGCCCTAATTCAGTGTTTCTCAACCACTGTGCCTGGGGAACTTTGGTGTGCCCCTGAGAAGGGTCAAGTGTGCCCCTTGAAACTGCTTGAAAGCCAGTATTGTATTTATCATTTTAAAAATGATTTAAACTAGTGAAAATCTACAAGTACACAACACCTCTCACCTACTGTTGTGTGACAGCCTTGTATGATGAAGCAGGGCTTTGCTTTGAAAAAAAACGTACACATTTGAAACCGACAGTGACGACATTTACACCCCCGTATTATGTTGGTGTGCCCATGGATTCTTGGGACATGAAAAGTGTGCCCATGCAGAAAAAAGGTTGAGAAACACTGCCCTAATTAAATAGGGTGAGAGAGACATTAAGCCGTGTACAGAGAGAGAGAGAGAGAGAGAGAGAGAGAGAGAGAGAGAGAGAGAGAGAGAGAGAGAGAGAGAGAGAGAGAGAGAGAGAGAGAGACGTATACCACAGCTCTCCAGACAGAAGCCAGTGATTAAGTGGTTGACGCACACATCAGGTAACCTAGCAGTGGCACCCTGACAATTAATCTCCTTGACCTTCACAGCTCCAAATGTTGGCTTGTTTAGCAGCTTTACGTTTAAAGCTATCGATTCCCTCAATGGCTCTCTATGAGCTCATATAGCAACCTGCTTCGTTCAAAGGTTAGGAGGAAGATCACAGAGGAGGATTCCAGACAGAAAAACCCAGCATCCATTCGTATTCTGGGGAAATGCTTTTGCTGAACATAGCAGATATAAAAGCTCATGAGGCGTCACAAATGAGACATTTGTGAGTTGCTAGTGTCAGTGAAGATAGGCTATGTATTGTAGAGTGAAAACAGAAATATGTCTAAGTAGGCATGTGATGACTTATCCTAAATCGATTTAAACTGGGGACAATTTAAAGAAATAATATCTCTTTGCGTCTTTGCAAGAGAATTGATAAAGAAAATTGTTTTGCTACTGTATTGAAAAGAGGCTAAGAGAAAACAGAGTATTGTAAAATTGTAAAAATTCTGGATTTGTGGAAGAGGAAAAAAAAGATGAAAAAAAAAATGTCTGTAAAATAAGTTTCTTTAAAAATCGTGAAATTCTTTATATCAAGAACCTAGTATCGTGATTTGAATCATATTGTGAGTTGAGCGAGTATAGTAAATAGTATTTTTAACAATATATAATGCAAATAGCCGGGACACCAGGTTGAAAGTGATTAATGACACTGAAGGAGTCACGTGTCACCATGTCCTCTTATTGTGGCGTTCAGCATACCAAAGAAGAACATTCTTTGTACTTTCCCATCATTGCTTGACGATGCGTTACTTATCGGTATGCTATGACTCATCGGGGGTAAAGCAGTCCTTGATGCATGTTGTGTGACCCAAATCATGCCTGTTGTTTTCTTTTCTCATACCTGCCACGTAGATTATGGAGCTCCATTTCCTTCTTTTGAATGTCATGTTCATTTTGTAATAAAACTGGGAAGGATTTGAAATATTCAAAGACTTGCACAAATGTTCACAATCTTTCAAAAATAGCAGATCTACAAGCTCGGTGAGCTTGTATATCTGCTGTTTTTCAATAGTTAAAGCTCAAAATAATTGTGCGGGGGCTCGCAGTGAATCATTGTACCCAGGGCCCAGAATTTGGTGCGACACCCCTGTACAAAACAATTATGCTGCTATATACTGTAGTGTACATAACAACAACAACACAAAAATGTGTTCCCTTCTTGAAGGGTAAGAACACAAAAAGGGTCTCCCGTCCTTAATGGGTTTTAAAGGGGTATTTCACTTTGTGACATCTACTCTTTTGTGTGCAGTCTTAGGTTGCTTGAATCAATATTTAGGTATTTGATATTGTCCTGCTAATGCGTGAACAGGGCCGTTAAGTTTCCAGTAACAAATTGTAATTTGTTTTTGTCTTGAAAAAAAAAAGAAAAAAAAAGACCTGGCTCGATATCTGGTTGTAACAACCTCATTCTCTTCTGACATCTGCCGAGACAGCGGTTGAAACCAGTTCTTCACCGTGTTTTAGTGAGCCGTTTTGGCAGGGACTTAACCTGGCAAGGAAAGAGGGTGCTTATCTCGAACCGGACAAAATGGTTTAGTGGCTTGTAAGACTTAACCCGTCCGGGAACGTGCCCGAGTCGCGTTATATTTTAACCACTTTAACCATTATTTTATGCTTTAAGTTTTGAAAAATCGTGAAAATGTGTGCAAGTCTTTGATGCTGGGAAGAGTGAATGGTATGGGAAAGATGAAAGAGATATGGGATAGTTTTCTAACATATATGACACTTATTTGAATATGTGAAGAGGTTCCTACTTTTATTTATTTTGCATTTTTATTATTGTATTATCTTGGACTGACTGTATATATATTTGTACCCGTTGCTGTGCTGCACTGTACCACCCATTACCACTTTTTGTATTGAGAAGAAAAAATAAAAAAAACATTTGAATTGAATATCCTTGACCCGATCTTTGACCCGACTTCTAAATCCTTCTTCTAAATCAGTGGTTCTCAAACTTTTTCATGTCAAGGACCCCCAAAATTACATTTATTTGGCCGCAGACCCCCATCTCAAAATATGTTGCTCCAGGGACCCCCCAGAAGCAGAGATTTCAGTTACGAAAGTTTGCTTTGAAAAATATATATTGAAAAATGTGCACACATGTTCACGATTTTTAAAAAATAGCAGCTCTACAAGCTTTCAGCGCGGCAATAGTTAAAGCATTAAATAATTCTAGGCCTAAACGGGTTAAGAAAAACCAATATCAACGTGGAGAAACACAATACAGCACTGTATTAGGTTTCTCCACCTACTCTATCTGCAAACACGTAGATAAAAACAGGTCAAATATACACGATAAACGCATGGTTGCTCTTGGAATCCCACCACGTGTTACATTATACTATCGTGCTGTAAAGTGATATTGTTTGGTTAAAACGGCAGTGTGACTTCTCTCTCTCTCTCCCCCGCTGGATGAAATCCTGACCTGAAAATGTATATTCTGCTAAAGAGCTGGAGAAACGGGGACCCCTGTTACTGAACAAACATTCTATAGCAATGATTACTGGAACAATATCACTACACCACCTTTAAAGAGCTGGTGCCATGATCCCCCCCCCCCCCCCACCCCCCCCCTCTAAAACATGATTATCAGGTATTATGATTATACTAGGAGGAAGATTTTTTCCAAAAAAGTATACAGAAAGAGTTAAAATTGGGTTTTTATGTGGCCACACCCCCAGTTCATTAAGTATGCATGGATGTCATGGTGGGTGGTGACCCAGCTGAAGTTAGCCACACCCCACAGTGTTGGGTGAATGGTAATTTGGGGAGGAGTTGATTCTGTGATGTAATCGTATCTGTGTTTTTTAACTGACACTTTTGACCACAAGGTGGCAGCCTCCAAGAGAAAACAAACAAATATCAAGAGAATACATAATTGCTCATAAAAACCACACCAGGGGGTCTAATGAAGTACTGTCAACCTCCTAGACACATGAAAAACAGAAAAAGTACAAAACTATGGCACCACCTCTTTAAGTCATCATTAGTAGTGGAATGATGAGTAGACAAAATACTTGTCTACTTCTCAAGCCTTATCTCAGTGTTTCTCAACCACTGTGCCTGGGGACCTTTGGTGTGCCCCTGAGAAGGGTCAAATGTGCCCCTTGAAACTGCTTGAAAGACAGTATTGTATTTATCATTTTAAAAAACGATTTAAACTAGTGAAAACAGCCGATCTACAAGCACACAACGCCTTGCTCCGCGAGGCGTTGTGTGCTTGTAGATCTGCTGTTTTCACTACTGTTGTGTGACAGCCTTGTATGATGAAGCAGGGCTTTACTCTGTGAAGAAACATACAAATTTGACACTTGGAGATACAAGGTTTCTTCCCGACAGTGATGATACTTAGACCCCCGTAGTATGTTGGTGTGCCCATGGATTCTTGGGACATGAAAAGTGTGCCCATGCAGAAAAAAGTTTGAGAAACACTGCCTTGTCTATCTATCGATTACTCACCCCAATGGAGACTTGAATTCATGGATTTTTTTTGTTTGTTTTTGTCACATTCTTAAAGGACAACTTTTTTCAACATATTTTAGATTGTAATTAGAGAAAAGAAAAGATGAGTGTTAAAATTGTTTCATTTACTGCTTTCTATCGTTTTAGCCACTTTAACGATGCTGATTTCAGTGGTTGGGGGCACACGTACAGAGTGGCTAAATATGTATTCTTAGACACAATAAGCCCATTCCCAAGATGCTCTGCAATCGTTCATGGGAATATGTGACTTATGAGGGCTAGTATAGTGTTACTGTAGATAGTAATAAAGAAATCACCCCCACACACTGAAATCAAGCTCGCTAAAATGGCTAAAACAATAGAAAGCAGTAAATGAAAACACTTTAACACACATCTTTTCTTTCCTCTGTTTAAAATCTAAAATATGAACCCTTGTTGTAAAAAAACAAAAGTTGTGTGTTAAAGATCCATGAGGCCGATTTGACAAATTCCTTCTTAATCAGTAGTTCTTTGTGTCAAGGACCCCCCAAACATGAAATGTATTTGGCTGCGGACATCCCATCTGAAAATGTTCTGTGCCAGGGACCCCCAGAAGAGATTTTGTGTACAAAAATAAAATGAAAAGAAAAGGGGAAAAAAGAAAACGCTTTCAAAACTTTTCAAAGTGTTCAGCATGCAAGTGAGCATGCCACTTTTGGAGCTCGCCCTCCCTCAGAAAACTGTCAGCGCAACACAAACGCATTCCGATTTCATCATCTGGAACAGTGGTTCTCAAAGTGGATTCTAGGGATTCTGTAACTCTGAACTGTTAGGGTCCATTTGGTTCCATTTGTACCCTGTCAGAGTCAAGGGGAGACCTTGAAATGTAAAAGTTTGAGAAACACTGATCCCGGAACACATTTTACAACGTGCTTTTCCTTTTCTTTTTTCTTTTGGCAGGATTCAATGAAAATGTCCGTCTGCGTCCACGAGAACCGCAAGTCTCGCGCCAGCACGGGCTCCATGAACATCTACCTGTTCCACAAGTCGTCATACGCCGACAGCGTGCTGATGCACCTGAACGCGCTGCGGCAGCAGCGGCTCTTCACCGACGTGCTGCTGCACGCCGGCGCGCGCTCCTTCCCCTGCCACCGCGCCGTGCTCGCCGCCTGCAGCCGCTACTTCGAGGCCATGTTCAGCGGCGGGCTGCGCGAGAGCCAGGCCAGCGAGGTGGACTTCCGCGACTCCATCCACCCGGAGGTAAAGGAAGATGACTTGATTTTTTTGCGACCGTCAGGTCGCAGTTACTATCAAAACCTTGACCAGCTGTCAGTCAGTCAGTCTGTCAGTCTGTCACACGTCACACTTTTGCCCTGCTCATATCTCCGCAACCGTTGCCCCAATCCATGCCAACTTTTGCACACACACTCCTTGCCTGCCAAACCACACCCATCAATTCTCACATGACCCTCTTCTAGCGCCACCATGAGGCAGATTCTTGTAAAACACATTTTTGGACACTGTTCCTACAATTTTTGCCCTAAAATCACGCAAATCGGTACACAGTATGTCTACACTCATGTCATCAACATGGATCTGTCACGTTTAGCGCCACCTTCAGGCCGATTCTTTTAAAACACATTTTTGGACACTGCTCCTACACATTTTGCCCTAAAATCACGCAAATCGGTACACAGTATGTCTACACTCATGTCATCAACATGGATCTGTCCCATTTAGCGCCACCTTCTGACCGATTTTTTAAAACACATTTTTGGACACTGCTCCTACAGATTTTGCCCTAAAATCACGCAAATCGGTAAACTGTATGTCTTCACTCATCTCATCAACATGGATCTGTCCCATATAGCGCCACCATCAGGCCGATTTTTTCAAACACATTTTTGGACACTGCTCCTACACATTTTGCCCTAAAGTCACGCTGCAACCTGACGGTCGCTTATCTCCCGATTAGGGAGTCTTACTGGTATATTTAGGTTATGTGTCATATCTGCCATGTGCAACTTCAAAGCTTAAAACCCAAACAGAAACGTAATTGTCAACGACAAAAACACAATAAAATCGTTAATCGCAATTATCTGAGTGACAATTAATCGCCATGTAAAATGTCATAATGTCGTGACAGCCCTAGTTGTATGTACATCTTCATAGCTACCGGCACGAAGGGCCTGTCCTAAGTCCTAACTCTGTCGGCTTTGACCCACTGCAGGTCCTGGAGCTGCTGCTGGACTACGCCTACTCGTCGCGCGTGGTCATCAACGAGGAGAACGCCGAGTCGCTGCTGGAGGCCGGCGACATGCTGGAGTTCCAGGACATCCGGGATGCCTGCGCCGAGTTCCTGGAGCGCAACCTGCACCCGTCCAACTGCCTGGGCATGCTGCTGCTCTCTGACGCCCACCAGTGTGCCAAGCTGTCGGAGCTCTCGTGGGGCATGTGCCTCGGCAACTTCCCCGCCATCTGCAAGACGGAGGATTTCCTGCGGCTGCCCAAGGACATGGTGGTGCAGCTGCTCGCCCACGAGGAGCTGGAGACGGAGGACGAGCGGTAATGGGGAGTGGGGGCGATTATTGTGGCCAAAGAAATTACGATTTACGATATTATCGTGATGATCGTTATATCCCCAACGACCGCTATCCTGTGGCAGGACATTTGCCCAAAATATAGCAGATCTACAAGCTCACAGCGCGACGCGTTGTGAGCTTGTAGATCGGCTATTTTTGGGCAAAAGAGATTTGGTAGAGAGTGAAAAAAAAGACTGTATCCAGTATGTTATTTCCAGGTCTGTTTTACCGATTATAAAGGGTTTAATTGGTACCAAATATGCTCTTAAAGGAAGTAAGTCGGTGTGTCCGAAAACGTAGTTACTGCACTCTGCCTAGTTCACCCCCAAAATGACTTTTTTTCTATTGATTACTCATGCAGGGGTTGACACTAAGGTCTCAGAGGCACTTGCCCGTCGGGCAAGTACAGGTCATGTTCTACTTGCCCAAAGGTTATGCCCACTTGCCCGAAAAGTAAATTGTCCATTATAAAATGATAGGTACGATTTTAATTACCGCTCAATTTAACACTTATTTCTTTACTTTCTGGGGCTGTGTGATAAAAATGTCATACTGTACCTCAATACTTACAAATCCAAATACCAAATAATCTGTCGTAAATAGTGCTCTTATTTTACATTCCGCAGACCAGAAGACAGAGCACGCTGGCCACGTTCAGGTGTTTAGAGAGATATATCTTGTTGTGTTTATAGACGGTTGTGTCGGCCTCTCAAATGAGCACTTGCCCTGTCGGGCAACTTGAAAGCAAACTTCACCTGCCCCCAGGTTTTAATTACCTGCCGGGGGCAGGTGGGCAAGCCTTAGTGTCAATGCCTGCTCATGCCATGGAGACTTTATTTGTCGCATTCCTAAGACAAAGAAAATCATTATAGTAAATGTACCCCCACTGATTCCGGATGGGGACCCAAATCCTTTGGGGTACATTTATTTTACTGTAATCAAATTACTGTCTTAGGAATCCCCCGAAAACCTAAATATATTATTGAACTCAAGTCTCCATGACGTGAGTAATCAATAGAAAAAAGTCATTTTGGGGGTGAACTACTCCTTTAAGCAAATAAAAGGTGAATCGATCCACAGTGCATGACGGAGGACAATTTCAAGAAACATTTAAATCTCCACGATGCGTTTATTGCAAGTGTTTTTTTTTTTATCACGATAATAACGGCTATCGTCCCCATCCCTAGGCTGGTGTACGAGGCCGCCCTCAGCTGGGTGAACTATGACCTGGAGCGGCGACACGGCCACCTGCCCGAGCTGCTGCGGACGGTGCGGCTGGCGCTGCTGCCAGCCATCTTCCTGATGGAGAACGTGTCCACTGAGGAGCTGATCAACGCCCAGGTAGGGCTGGGCGATATGGAAAAATACAATATCATCACGATAGTTTCCCAAGCTGTATCACGATACACGATCTTATCACGATTCTTTTTCATGTTGGTTTTTATGGTTATTTTTCGAGTTAAATAACAGTACAACAACCACCTACAAGGTAACAAAAACTAAAATAAAAAGTAGTAAAGCTTCATTCCCACCGGACGCGATAAGATATGTCGGCGTTCACATCAACTATGGCGGCTTTATCGTTGTGGTGTGGACGCTACCATCCACTTAATCCACAGTGGGAAAGTGCCTTAACAGACCATTTGGACCAGTGGTCCTCAAAGTGGGTCCAGGGACTCTCTGGGTTCCTTTTGGGAGGTCTAAATTGATCCTTACAAGTATGTAACTCTGATATACAAATGACTGTCAGTAACCAAATGAAAAATGCAGGTTTAAATGAATTCTAGGATTTCTTTATGGGGCTCCCTCTGTGTATCACAACATATACGATATCTCTGAAAAGGCATATCATGGAGACGTATCATCTCAATGATATTTATCACCATATCGCCCACCCCTACTACCCAGGCCAAGAGCAAGGAGCTGGTGGACGAGGCCATTCGCTGCAAGCTGCGCATCCTGCAGAACGACGGCGTGGTCAACAGCCCCTGCGCGCGGCCCCGCAAGACCAGCCACGCCCTCTTCCTGCTGGGCGGACAGACCTTCATGTGCGACAAGCTCTACCTGGTGGACCAGAAGGCCAAGGAGATCATCCCCAAGGTAGGGAGGGGCACAGGGACGATAAAGGCCTGTCCAGACTTTCACCAAAAAAAACTAACTTTTCGGTCAAAACGTTTTTCCGGTTCGACCACAAAATGATGCCACTCGCGACTTCTGAAAAGCATTAAGAGTTCGGAAATTTGCACGTCGGAAAGTCCAACTTACCGAACATTTCGGAGATACTATGGACAGGCGTTAAAGGAGTAGTTCACCCCCAAAATGACTTTTTTTCTATCGATTATTGATTGTTATTGTTTATTGACTTGAGTTCAATAATATTTTTAAGTTTTTGCCAATAATTAAGCCAATAATTTGATTATAATAAATGTACCCCCATTGATTCCAGATGGAGACACAAATGCATTTGGGTCTCCATCCGGAATCAATGGGTCCACAAAGAGTCTCTTCAAATGATTGGCTCCATGGGGTGGGTAATCGATAGAAAAAAAGTCATTTTGGGGGTGAACTACTCCTTTAACTGTAAAATGTATTAATTGCCGTTAAGAAATGATTTGATTAAAGTAAATAATTATATGTATATATGTGTGTGTGTGTGTGTGTGTGTGTGTGTGTGTGTGTGTGTGTGTGTGTGTGTGTGTGTGTGTGTGTGTGTGTGTGTGTGTACGTACGTTCATGCTCGTTAATGTCACATACATCAAGGCAATTATGTTTCTGCACTCATCTTTGGTTTTGAACCAGAATTTTCCTTTTGGTCCTAAAAAAGAAACGATCGATTAATTGATCGAAAAGGTTATCAACTTTCAAAACATGAATGAATCGTTAATTTGCATCCCCACCCCATAAGGCGGACATCCCCAGCCCCAGGAAGGAGTTCAGTGCCTGCGCCATCGGCTGCAAGGTCTACATCACGGGCGGGCGGGGCTCGGAGAACGGCGTGTCCAAGGACGTGTGGGTGTACGACACCGTCCAGGAGGAGTGGTCCAAGGCGGCGCCCATGCTCATCGCCCGCTTCGGCCACGGCTCGGCCGAGCTGAAGCACTGCCTCTACGTGGTGGGAGGACACACCGCGGCTACCGGCTGCCTCCCCGCCTCTCCCTCTGTGTCTCTCAAACAGGTCAGTTGGTGGACAGAAAGTACTCCCAAGTTACTGTAGGTCCGGTACTAGAGTCAAAGCATAGATACTCCTGGTCAAGTTGAAATACTGGACTACTTGGTTTAAAAAAAAAAGATATTCATAAATACACTTAAGTATTCAAAAGTACACATTACAAAGTTAATTTTCTATTTAATATCAATGTGTTGCTGTATTTAAATGTATACACTATCAATATTAGTGATAATAGCAGATCTACAAGCTGTGATAATAGCAGATCTACAAGCTTGTAGATCTGCTATTTTCAATATATTTGAAAAAGGGCCCTTTCCCCTTTCTAGAAATGTAGTGGAACTAGAAGTTCGCGCCGCTCACGTCTAGAGACAACTGATCCAAGACACAGAACTATTTTGGTGCGGACATGTTTTACAGACAGTACTTTCGGTTTCCGCTAGTACTTCCGGAGCGTCGCAAAGCAGATTTTTATAGTCATTTCAAAACTATAACATATGTTTTTTTGTGGTGTAGATGACACTAAAATGAATATGAGTATGAATTGGTAAACTTAGGAGAGAGTATATAGCAGCATGTAGTGTGTGTTTGTGGCGGTGGCAGTCACAACATGTTAGCATCGTCTATGGGAAGCTCCATGTGAAACGTACTCAAGTAAAATAAATATACTCCAAAACCTGTAAACCGTAAAAGGTCCAGTGCTCGAGATAACCGACCGTCACTCCCACTGTGAACCAGGTGGAGCAGTTCGACCCGGCGGCCAACAAGTGGACCATGGTGGCGCCGCTGCGGGAGGGCGTGAGCAACGCCGCCGTGGTCAGCGTCAAGCTCAAGCTCTTCGCCTTCGGCGGCACCAGCGTCACGCACGACAAGCTGCCCAAGGTGCAGTGCTACGACCCGCTGGAGAACCGCTGGACCGTGCCCGCCTCCTGCCCGCAGCCGTGGCGCTACACGGCCGCCGCCGTGCTCGGCAACCAGATCTTCGTGATGGGCGGCGACACAGAGTTCTCGGCGTGCTCGGCCTACAAGTTCAGCTGCGACAGCTACCAGTGGACCAAGGTGGGTGGCACACATAGACATCAAAGGGGGCTTGAGCCCCTGCCCTTTTATCTTGTCTGTAAAAACTGCCCTTTCCAGACCATAAATGCGATTATTACTATGGTGAAATAAATGGCTGTTGCCAAGGCAATTAAGCCTTGGCAAGCAGGAAGTTATTCTAAGCTAGCATTGGACAAAAGCTTTTTGGGAGGGGCATAGCTACCGGCTAATTGCCCTCTCTGTGTAGAAATCCATGCCATTATGCCACATCTCCAGTATTGACTTGGTTGGTTGCACAACATGTGTGCAGTGCGACATGTTGTGAGCTTGGAGGTCGGCTATTTCCGGTGCTTCCGCCAAAAAGGCCCTTTTGGAAATTCCAGCCCCTGCCTCTCTAGTAGTCTCTAACATTCTCTGCTCGTCCCTGACAGGTGGGCGACGTGACGGCCAAGCGCATGAGCTGCCAGGCGGTGGCGTCGGGCAACAAGCTCTACGTGGTGGGCGGCTACTTCGGCACGCAGCGCTGCAAGACCCTGGACTGCTACGACCCCACGCTGGACGCGTGGAACAGCATCACCACCGTGCCCTACTCCCTCATCCCCACCGCCTTCGTCAGCACCTGGAAGCACCTCCCGGCCTGAGGCCCCCCCCCCCTCCCCCTCCCCGTCCTCCGTCCTGGTCGGCGTTTACCCCACCTCGTCCACTCCTCTTCCAGGAGGTATGTATAGACCTGTCACGATTATTGTATTATCGTATAATCGCAATTATTTGACATGATCCAATTATTTCGTCAGAATCGTCAGAATTGTTTCCATGTTGAAAAACATTTTCAAAAATAGTGGAAATAGCAGATCTACAAGATCTACAAGACAGCTTGTAGACTAGAGGGTCTATTTCCTAGAGCAGGGGTTCCCAAAAGTTTTTTGTCTCAGGGCACCCCATGAATATTTGTTTTAATCCGAGGTACCCCTACATTATAATTTTCACTCCCATCACCTTATATTTATAGCATATAATTGTTGTCGGGTGGAAAAAACATTCGTTTTGTATTTATCATCTATGAAATGTCCAAAACCGTTCGTTTTGTATTTATCATCTATGAAATGTCCAAAACCGTTCGTTTTGTATTTATCATCTATAAAATGTACTGAAAACAGCAGATCTACAAGCACACCTCGCATCGCGAGGCGTTTTGATTATGTTGCGAGGAAAACGTTGAGATAATAGCCATTTTGATTAGAACTGACTGAACATAACTTTGTACTTCAAGTTTAAAATGATACTAAATATTTTTTCAAGTGTCCAAATAAATTCCAAATATTATCAAATGATCTCACGGCACCCCTGGACTGCCGTCACGGCACCCCGGGCGCCCCGTCACCCACTTTGAAAACCCCTGGTCTAATCGCAATTATTTGACATTATTTAGTCAGAATCATCATAATTGTTTCCATGTTGAAAATGTTCAAACATTTTCAAAAATAGTGGAAACAGCAGATCTAGCAGATCTACAAGATATACATATAGCAGATCTACAAGCTCACAACGTGACGCGTTGTGAGCTTGTAGAGGGTCTATAACCACTATCAAGTTGTCAAATATGTCAGTAATTCATTTGTATATTTAGGTTATGCGTCATATCTGCCATGTGCAACATCAAAGCCTACAAGCCAAACAGAAATGTATTATTCAACGACAAAAACCCAATTAAATCGTTGATCGCAAGATTATTTGAGTGACAACTGAATTAGTCGTCATGTAAAATGTCATAATCGTGACGGCCCTAGGGATGTACTGTGTACGTGTGTTTGGAGAAAGCCTGTCTTGCTACACTGCAATGTCCCTGAGTGTTGAATGTGTGTTTTAACGGAGGAGAAAAAGACAAACCGTGGCTGTGATGTGAATATAACCTGGCACAAAAAAATCGGAAATCTAACTTTGGTCGATTATATCTCCCCTTTAATAAACCAACTGGTATTGTGTTTTATATCATTTTTATCGTTGATTTGTCACCTTTACAATGAGGTACAGCTTGTAGGGATCTGTCATTCGTGGAATGAGCAACACAGCCAAACGTGTGGGTAGCGCCCCTCCAAAAATGGACAAAATGGCCTGGCAGGCCTGCAATACTGTTCTTTTGGTGTTCACCTTTTTTACTTGGGGCATTGAATGATTGCACTCTCTCACAGTAATAAGGAAAAGAAAAAATAACACATATTGGCCATTTTTACACTTTGTTAATGTTAAGCTTAGTGTCAGGGAAGCCCAAAACGAGAGTAAATGCCAGCAGAACAGTATATTGCCAGCCATTTTGGCAAAATTCTGGTCGGCACTACCCACACGTTTGGCTGTGTAGCTCATGCCTCGAATGCCTGATGCTTACAAGCTGTACTTCGTTGTAAAGGTGACAAATCACTGATAAAAATGATATAAAAATACAATACCATTTGGGTTTATTAAAGGGGAGATATAATCGACCAAAGTTAGATTTCCGAACTTTTTGTGGCAAGTTTTTTAGTTGCTGTAGCTTCAAGTGAAAAAGGGAGTAGCTCTTAGAAGGATATACATCACTGTTCTGATGACGGGGTGGTTTGGGCAGCAATGCACAATGCTTCTAATACGAACCAGACACTGTCCGTCTGTTTTTAATTCCTTTGTTTGTCTTTCAATTTTTCCATGAAGTTGTTTCCACGTTGTTAGACCCAATATAATATGTGAACAATAGCACACATAATTGCATAATTAAATATGCAACGCGCTTTGAGCTTGTAGATCCGCTATATTTTGCCATTTTGGAATCTGAATCCTGACACAATCCTTGTATGTCCGAAACCTTCCCTTTTTTATTATTTAAAAAACGATTTAAAATAGTGAAAATAGACGATCTACAAGCACACAACGCCTCGCGGCGCGAGGCGTTGTGTGCTTGTAGATCTGCTATTTTCGCTACTTTTGTGCGACAGTCTTGTATGGCGAAGCAGGGCTTTACTTTACGAAAGAAACATACAAATTTGAAACCCGCAGATACAAGGTTTCAGCCCGATTTCAGGATTCGACGATAGTAAAAGCACAGCCGCAATTCTTGTTTCACCCGGCGTTCCCCTCCATAAAGTGCTGCTATTCCGCGGGGGATCGTATGTTATGTCTCACTGTCATAGTGAGGATACTATTCTTCCTGTGGGACTCTTGAGGAGGACGGGAGAAATGGAGGAGGAGGAGGAGGAGGAGGAGGGGAACATTATAAATAAGAAAAGATAAACCTCTCCTCTAGTATCTTTTTGTTGTTGTTTAAGACTATGAATATGCAAAGAACCATATGGCTGCATCAGTGGTGTGTGTGTGTGTGTGTGTGTGTGTGTGTGTGTGTGTGTGTGTGTGTGTGTGTGTGTGTGTGTAGGCATGTGCACACATAGACATCAAAGGGGGCTTGAGCCCCTGCCCTTTTATCAGTCTGTAAAAGGTGCCCTCTCCAGACCATGAATGCAGTTTTTACTATGGTGAACGAAATGCAAATGCCCTCTTTCCAAAGGCAGAGTTCAAGAGAACTGCCTCTTCCAAACTCTCCTGAACTTGAATCCAGCATCTTATGTTGAAAGAATTGCCCTCTCTGTGTAGAAATCCATGCCCTTACATCACATCTCCAGTATTCCTTTGATTATGCTTAGTTCAGTGCGGTATCAAGTAGTGAGTGAGTGAGTGAGTGAGTGAGTGAGTGAGTGCGTGAGAGAAGGATGGGGGTAGGGGGGGTCGTTGGGACACAAAGAGAGGTTAAATGACTTACAGTATGGGGGGGGGGGGGGGGTAGCACCAGGCTGAAGGACACAGTATAGAATACTATTAGTGTTGTTCCCGGTGGGGGGTGTCGATTAGACGCGCTCTGCGCTCCATGGTGACTCCCGGGCTAATCCACTCTGTGTCATGTTGATGAGGAGCTGTCACACATGTTGATGAGGAGCTGTCACACAGAGAGAGACTGACCCTTCTTTATGGCCACTGCTGTCCTGCAGTGCATTGGTTCCCGAGCAGCGGGTCGCGGACCCAATTGTGGGTCACTTTGTTTTTTGTTTCCTACATTTTGTTTTTGAAGCAGTGAAAACCGCTTCCAATGAGTGGCTTTGTGTGTCCCACGCCCATATATGGTCATTTCAGTCCAGAATGAACAGGTTTTTTCAAAAACAAAATGTGTGTTTCATGTCCATATATGGTCATCTCAGTCCAGAATGAACAGGCTTTTTCAAAAACAAAATGTATGTCACCTCATGTCCATATATGGTCACTCCTGTCCAGAATTAACAGGTTTCTGTCCCGTACGTCCAGAATATCAGTCCAGAATGAATAGGCTTTTTCAAAAAGCAAATTGTGTGTCCCATGTCCATATATGGCCATTTCAGTTCAGAATGAACAGGTTTTAGTCTGTACGTTCATAACTCTAGAACACATAGAATAAAAGTTCACCGCTTCACTTCGAACCGAGGTTTGATTTTTTTAATTACTTGTAAGAGCGCCTCAGGGCGACATGCAACCTGTCGCGCCAATTCTTGGCCATCTGGCCAGTGATGTATATCGGACCAGTTACCCATATATGGAGATCCATGTACTGTTTAAATTACATTCCTTTTATGCCCATACATGGAGATCCCTGTCTGAACCAGCCGCAGATATGGGCGGTCTTCCTCCATGTATGGGCATTCCCATATGAAGTACTGTTAGGTAGGAAGCGACTTATTGTGAGCTTGTAGATCTGCTGTTTTCACTAGTTTGGGTCCCGGGGCGAATATGTCATTTCTCTTTGGGGTCACAGGCTAAAATGTTTGGGAACCACTTGGTGCCAATAGTTATGTTCTTTTCTTTTCAAGTCAATTTTCAATTCTGGACTTTTACTTGTAACATAGTATTTCTAATTGTACTTAGGTAGAACATTGGAATACTTTTTCCACTACAGCCTGCTGCTTATCCCATTTAGGCCTCGAATTATTGAATGCTTTAACCAGTGAAAAATAGCAGATATACAAGCTCACAGCGCGGCACCGAGTGCCGCGCTGCGAGCTTGTAGATCTGCTATTTTTGAAAAAGTCGTGAAAATGTGTGCAAATCTTTGAATATATGTATTTTCAAAGCGAACGTTTGTAATTCAAATTTTGCTTCTGGGGGGGTCCCTGGAACTAAATATTTTGAAATGGGGGTCCGTGGCCAAATACATATCATTTTGGGGGTCCTTCACATGAAAAGGTTTGAGAACCACTGACATAGTAGTCTCTCAAGAACAGACTAACTGAGCTCCAGTTCAAGTGAAAAGGACCTTTTCTTTGACGATGGCTGGCCAGATTGCTGACCTAGAAACATAGGCTTTTCAAAAAACCTTAGAAGGATTCAAAAGACACTTATAGAATTGGGTCAAAATTCAAATCTTCGCAATTTTTCAAAAATAGCAGATCTACAAGCTCGCAGCGCGGCACTCGGTGCCGCGCTGTGAGCTTGTATATCTGCTGTTTTTCAATAGTTAAAGCATAAAATAATGATACGCAATACTGTGTACCCGTTCTGAATGGCTTATACAATGCCCCCAGCCTCGTAGCTTCCCCCTGCCCTCATCCCATGACAGTAAGCAGGCCAGACAGATGTGGAACATGGGCAGTCAGTTGGCAAACAGGATGATGATGATGATAGCACACACTGCAGGCCATACATCATGCTGCCTCATTAAACCCTGAAACATACTCCGCGCCAAGTATACGGAAACACAGGCACTCCAAGGCGCCACGCGAGATCCGTTTCATGCGTTGTTGTTTCGTTTCGGAAAGTTCCGCATCGCAAGCGTGGACATCGTGTTGCGTTTGCAGCGAGGGTTTCTAAAGCAGGCAGTGGACATTAGCTTAAACAGCATGGTTTGGTACAGTCTCCTGGCTGACTGACTGATTGATTGATTGATTGATTGATTGATTGATTGATTGATTGATTGATTGATTGATTGAAGACTTTATTAGAAGTTGGCATAGAAAAAGGTACAGTTTCATGACGGTACCGTTCACTGGTACAAGGTCAACTAAAAGGAGATCCTAGGAAAGCACTTGGCTTATTTACACGGGAGGCTTATTTACACGGGAGTATCTCATATAACATTGAATGACAGACGGATAGAACACAGTACTATGCAGTAGATATAGTAAAAAAAAGTAAATAGAAATAAAATAAACAGTGCAAAAAAATATATACAGTAGGTAAATACAAAGAGGGGTCAGGGGAGGCTGGGTTAGGTTTGTTATTGCCAGTTGCGAATGGCTGCCGCCTGTACTGTAAGTGGTTTTTCAGGGCGATTTTAAAGGATGCTAGGGAACCACACTCCTTTAAGGCCTTTGGTAGGGCGTTCCACACTTTGGTTGTATAGCAGAAGAACGAATTTGACCCTTTGTTTGAGTTGACTTTGGGTTGAACATGATCTGTGGCGCTGCCTCTGGTGTTGTAATTGTGGATGTCCTTAACGTTTATAAAGTATTTTGCCAGGCACATGGGTATGTTAGTGGCGACTGATAGTGCGACTGATAGCGCTAAGCACAAGCCCCCAGAACCCTGGTGGAGCCCTGAAGCGCAATGGACATGGTGGCCGTTTTGAGGTACTGCAGTTGGGGCCACTAACATGAACGCGCATCTAGGCTTCTTTGTATTGACGCGCGTTCATACCGGAAGTGCTCGTTCATGAATTGGAGCCCCAGCGCGTCCATGAACACAAACTATGACGAAAAATGTGTCACAGTGGCCCCACTACGTCACGGTTTTACAACCCGGAAGAAAGGGTGAAAACGCCTCATGCGCTGGGTGAGCAACTCAATGCAAGTGGACGGGTGGGGATATCTGGTGTCCTCTCTATACTTATTATAACTCTATGGCTAAGCATCAGAGCAGCTTCACTCACTTGCTCCATCATTCCAGGATGACATCCTGTCTGACGTATTAATCGCTGTGTTCTCAGTGACAGTGACTCATCACCACCGGGACGGAGATGCATGCTGCAGATGCATTGATGGCCTTAGTTAACACTCACTTGGTCTAAAGCAGTGGTTCTCAACCTGTGGGTCGGGACCCAGGGGGGGTCCCCAAATGATTTCGGGGGGGTCCCCAGATGATTAGCTTAATGTGCAACATTGTGGCGGGTCCCCAGATGATTAGCTTAATGTGCAACATTGTTTTCTCACTCAACAGTAAACAAACCAGCATAAAGTTTAAGTGAATAGAGGGTATCTGCACATTTCTAAAGTGAGGACTTGGTAATACCTCTAAAATGACAAATTAAACATCGGCCAAATTGTCAAATATTAGAGACATAAATTGTGAAAATAGCCGATCTACTGTACATGCTACGCCTCGCTTTTGTTTTACAAAATGTAATTCCTCAACTCTTAGTGCTCGTCAGGGTGGGGGTGGTCTCCAGTTAAAATATGATTATTTTGGGGGCCGTGGCCTGAAAAGGTGAGAACCACTGGTGCTAAAGAAGCCAGAGCAGCCGCAGTGTTCAGGGAGGTTCATGGCAACCACCCTGCTTCACAGAACAGAGGAGAATAATGAAGAGAAGGAAGGTGTGAGGAGAACAGGAAAGAGGAAGGAATGTAACTGGAGGGAGGAGGGTGGTGTTTTCACACTTCAACGTGTGGCAAGGCTTCCCACTTGAAAAGCGGTCGCGGCCCACCCATCTGAAAAGCGCCCACAGCTCGCCACCCCTATGCTCGTATATTCACGCTTTTCGCATTTAAGTGATTTACGGGTCCCGATTTGGAATTCTGTACATACCAAGAGGTTCGGGCCTCACATCTAGTGTTTGGGCCGGTTTGGCTGGGACTGTCCCGTTTTCAAGCTGTGTGTCCCGGTGTCCTAAAACACTAATATGTCCAGGTTTTCACTACAAAATTGTCTCGGTTTTAGAATTAAAATAATAGTTGTTGCATAGACATTTATCATGTTCTTTTCATGAAAACATGCTCCCCTAACCAATCAGAAACATGAACAAATTCATTGCATGTCTGAATTCAAGGCTGAGGCTGTTTGTCAATCACTCACTGCCTGTACGCAACCCTGCGTGTATGTGCGTGCGCACAAACGTTAGAGAATGGGCATACGCATGCGAGGTAACGTGCTCATTGCTTTTAGGGTGCCGGTTTTAGGCAACAGTGATTCGTGTCCCTGTTTGAGCGGCTGAAAATATGATCACCCTATATACAAGGCTCTGGAACACTCATACGGACACTCATAAATAGGGACCTACATACAAAGTCAGACGGAGGAGTGGTTAGGTAATTAATACTTAACTAACTCAGGAAGGAATAACCTTATCAGTCTCAGGCGGTTTGACGTGTCAGCCGACCCGGGGCTCAGCAGCAGAATGTGTTTGTCTCGTCATACATCCAGTGCGTAGACAGCAGGTCGCTGCCGGGGCCAGATGGCGTGCAAGCCAGGTGATGTTAAATGATTCATAGAGAGCTGGGAGGATGGACACAGTGAATGAGGATTCACAAGTCATAGACAAAAGGCTCACTGGAGGTCATCTAAACCCAGAGCGGAACATTTGCATGCATGTGCGTGTGCATGTGCGTGCAAGTGTGTGCGCATGCGTGTCTGGAGCTGACTCATAACCCGTCATGCATATCGTTGTCGTCCGCTGGAAACCCTGTATGTCCGAAACAGTTTGTTTTGCATTTATCATGCATTCATCATTAAAAATGATTTAAGACAGTGAAAATTGCTGATCTACAAGCACACAACGCCTCGCACCACAAGGCGTTGTGTGCTTGTAGATCTGCTATTTTACAGTGTGTTACAGTCTTGTATGATGAAGCAGGGTTTACTTTATGAAAACACATACACATACTGTAGAATAGGCAAGCTGCATGGTTCAAGTGGTTATTAGAATAACATTGCATTAGTTGAAATAAGCTCCAGATAGAAGCCTCTTAACTTTGGGCATGAGAAAGTATTTACGTTACTTCTCGCTACATCCGTGGGGGTAAGCAATAAGCATACATGTACGTTCGATCATTGACCAATGATTTGCCTGCGAGGCAAAATGCAAATGTCTCTTCAGGTAGTCAGGGTTGACTTCATACACAAAGGGGATATCTTGGAGCCGACTCATAAGCCATTATGCATGTTGTTGCTATTGGGCAGACACCTTGTATCTCCGTAACTGTGTAAATGAATGGGATACACTCGGACTGAAAGACCTGCAAAAAACACTCTCCCGTAAATAAATGGCCTACTTCTAAGAGTGTCGCACAAAAGTAGCAAAAATCCGCCACAGAGAAACACTTGGAGTTGAGATGGACTCATATGGAGTTTAGTAGTGTTTCTCAGTGTTGATTTGGTCGACTAACACTATGACGAAAAATGTTCGTCGACTACCTTTTTTCACAGACGAAAACTAAATAAAAACGAATCTATGATGGCTAAAACTGAGACTATACTGAAAACTTTGTCCACAAATAGTCATCATGTCTGATTTACAAGCTCACAGATCGGATATGTATGGCATGCAGCCAAAGTGAAAATCTGACGAAATTGACTAATCCAACAATAGATTTAGTTGACAAAAAACTTGTGATATTTAATCAACTAAAACTAGACTGAAAGTAAAACATTTGAGATGACTAAAATATGACTAAAACTAAACTGAATTTTATTGAAAAGACTGACTAAAACTAAATAAAACATTTCTATTTCTTCGTCATGGTCTCATATGGAGTTCAGTGGAGTGTTTCTCCAACATGGACAGAGGGCTCACATGGAGTTTAGCAGAGTATTTCTCTAAACATGGACACAAGGGGCTCATATTGCGCGGCCGCCAAGCTCATAAACCATCCCGGTTTAAAGTTAAATTAAACGAAAGCCTCAAAATCCGAAAGGTCAAAATGAAATTCTTTGCGGGAATTGAATCCAGCGGCAAATGATGGGGGGCGGGGGTGGGAGAAAGTATAAGTAGATGATGTTCACACAAAAAATCTTTCAGCCCGGTATAGGAGATGTATTTTAGAGGAATATCATCGTCGCTGTCGGGCAGAAACCTTGTATCTCAAATTTGCAAATTAGATTTTTCGTAAACTAAAGCCCTGCATCATCATACAAGACTGTCTCACAAAACTAGTGGAAATAGCAGATCTACAAGCACACACGAGGCGGTGTGTGCTTGACTGTAGAACGTCTATTTTCACTAGTAAACACATTTTTAAAATGATAAATACAAAACGGTTTTGGACATACAAGGTTTCCACCCGACAAGAACGTTATGTTTAGCTGTAAATCCTGGGAGAAGAGAATATGCACCACCTTTTGGCAGCCTAATGGCTCACCAATCAGTCACCTTTGGCAGGTGACTGATGAAAAGCCATTAGGCCTGAATCATCGTCCAGTAACCCAGCGTCGGAGCAATAAATTGCGCAGCTTTTTTGTATTTTTTGTATGTTTTAGGTGGAAGACAAGACATCATTATGAGCTCATTTAATGGACGTTTTTTTCTTTTCTTCTTCTTTTCCTCAGATTTCCCCGCGTTGCATCATCCACTGGATTTCCAACTGTGAAGAATCGCACCCCGAACCTCCTGTGCTGCAATCATAATTACACAAACATGTACTTTTACACGTCCGCGGAAAGCGAACTAGACATCGATGTACAGACAGACACCTTGCGCCTCATTTCTTTGGATGTTGCAAAAACAAGTCGCTCGGCACACACATGTGAAGCAAATCATCGTTCCTGGGAGGACCTTTGTAGCCGGAATGATGTCATCTCATGTTTCTCAAAGGGAAGCGGGGAACATAGTTCACGTGAACATACCAAAACAACTGCTGCTCGCTGGAATGAGACACAGACTTCAGCCTATATAGTGTGCTATTGTTGCCATATGGTCGCCGTCGGGCAGAGACCTCGTATCTCAGCGTCTCTACTTCTTAAGCTTTTATTTATTTCTTTGTGAGTCAAAATGAACGCCCTATACTTTGTCATATCACAGCGTCACGCAGAAATAGCAAATGAATAGCAAGCTCTTTTGCGTTTGTGTTACAAAGTTCTTAACTTGTCACAAGCTAACAACTTGTTCATGCTTTTCTAGTTATTATTTAATAACAGCTACATTGGACCATCTGGCATGCAGGTTTAATGTACAAGGTTTCCCACCGACATCGATGTTTTATTTTCTTCGAGGCACCGACATACAGTGAGAACTCCAAACGCAATCGCATCTCGCATCCTTCTTTATTTTTCTCCTTCCCCCATCCACTAAATAATTCCAAGGACGTGTATAATGGATGGATGTTCTTCTCCTGGGTGGAGATATATTACCAAAAAAAAAAGCCGGTGACCCCTGTGCATGAAGGACCGAGAGGAGGGAGAGAAAAAGGGGGTCCCCGTAAAGTCAACCAGATAAAAACACTTGCTGACTGACAACATGGCACAATGGAAGGAGCACCGTTTCCCCCTCCAAACCAAGCCCCGCAAATAATACCTGCTGTGTGTGTCTCTCGAAAGAATGTCTCTGTCTTCTTCAACTAAAAGCCTGATTACGTACTTGGTCGCACGCCGGGCTTGTCATGCTCGGTAAATAGCGAATCTGCAAGCTCGCAACGCGTCACGAACGTGACGCGTTGCGAGCTTGCAGATCCGCTATTTACCGCATGCAGGCAATGCCGGTGTGCCAACTAAAGTGTGAATCGGGCTCATAAGCTCATCAGATGCTCTATGTCCAATGCTGCCTCTTGTTCTTTTTTAACCAAGACATTATTAGTCTTATTCGCTTTCGTTTTTTTGTGTTTTCATTTGGGATGGGTCCTCTCGCTGGTCCCTGCACCCAAAAAATATTAAGGAGCGGAAAATATTGTCAGGCAATATGCTTCTGATAATGTACTTCCAGACATGGAAGGTTTTGGGCTTTGATGGTTTCGCTGCATCCCCCGGTAGGTTGGCTGAGGGAAGCTGAGAGTGGTCAGAGAGTTACTACAGGGGGGCCGCCAAATCTTTGTGTGATAGGAACCTATTTCTTTTTACATTAACCACTTGGACCCTCGCATCCATATTCTGAGGAGAACTTTAGCCAAACAATAGTAGATCTACAAGCTCGCAGACTAAGTGCAGAGTGAAAGTTTAGTGAGTATTGAGGGTTTAAGTGGTTAAATGTCTGAGATAAACGCGATAAATTAATTTCGTCACTGTCGGGCAGAAACCTCGTATCTCCGAGTCTCAAACGTGTACGTCGCACAAAAGTAGTGAAAACAGCCGATCTGCAAGCACACAACGCCTCGCACCGCGAGGCGTTGTGTGCTTGTAGATCGGCTGTTTTCACTAGTTTAAATAATTTTTAAAATGATGAATACAAAACGAACAGTTTTGGACATACAAGGTTTCCACCCGACAACAACGATTTAGTAGTGTTTGTGTGTGTGTGTGTGTGTGTGTGTGTGTGTGTGTGTGTGTGTGTGTGTGGGCGGGGGGTCCCTGCTTCATCTCTGTCTCAGCTATAAGGGGTCCTTGGCCTGAAAAACTTTGAAGACACGTCCATTCATTGTGACAGACAGTACCATTGGCATGAACCTCTCCGTGGTCTTACATGTTTGTTGTCACCTTACTCTATATGAGCTGAGAATGAACTCGTTTTGGTTTGGAAACTCGCTGCAATATCTTTTTCTAAAGTCTTAAGTTATACGAGCGATTATTATAACTTTGTTTGCTATGTTCAATCCTATTTATTGTTTCTATGCCTGCATTCATATGAGTGAATGTCTTTTTTCTTTTCTTTTTTTCTAGAGTGCGTCATGCATGGCCAGATAATGTGCTTTATTGGATCTCAGTTGGACTGGATTTTCTTTTTTTGCACAGTTCAGTCTCCGAAGGTGAATTCTTTTTTTAAAACGAGAGGGAATTTCCCCAGTCTGAGGGAGGTTAAGCCCAATTTATACTTTTATCACCCCAAAAATGGATAATACTCAACCGTTTCTTGGTTGGAAAATCGGTTATCTTCGGCGCACGCGTCACGGTCGGAAATATAAGTGGGCCACCATTAGAGTGCTTAGGGATGGACATGGGGAAGAATGCCTGGCGGCGTGACACCTGCCCAATACCGTGGTTGATCTTTTTGTTCTCCAGAAATCTCAGATCCTTATTTAACCACTTGAACCCTAATAGCCTCCTGATTCCGATGGCCAATATTCGCAGAAATTAGCAGATCGGCATATCTTGTAGATCTGCTATTTTCAACCCGGGATCCCCGGCTGAGTTGTCTTAGATCTCATTTACTGCCACCATTAAATGTTGACTTTGGTAGTTCCCAGCCACGCTCTATTTTCCAGTTTTTCGTAACTTTTAAAGCGGTACAGGGCCGATCGCAAAAGACTCCAAAATCCCAAAACTATTAAGCCACAACACCACTTGGAGACATAAGTGATAAGGCAGCTGTCCTTGGACGCGTGCGTGTGTGCGCGTGTTGTTGCTAACTAAGTGGCAAGTTGTCCTGACCTGACTGTATCTCTACGAGGAGATCACTGTTAAAATACGCAGAGCACACAAAGTGACTGTGACATGTTTAAAGTACACAGAGTGATTCCGGCGCGGTCAGGAATGTGACTGTCTAAGCAGCCGTACTACAGGGACAGCTGGGGGAGGAGGTGGTGGTAGTGGTGGTTTGTCACACGTGTTTACTTTAGCCTCTGAGGGTGTCAGACGTTAGGGGCGCCAACTGCTATACTATACAGCTACACTATAACAGTGATTCTCAACCTGTGGGTCGGGTTAGGGCCCCCCAAATTCCCAGATGATTGGCTTAATGTGAAACATTGTTTTCCCTCTCAATAGTAAACAAACCAACAACGTTTTAAGTGTATAGAGGGTATCTGCACATTTCTAAAGTGACAATTCAAGGACTTTTTAATACCAAAAAAAAATTCAAATTAACAATTGGCCGAATTGTTAATTATTAGAGGAAGAAATTGTTAAAATAGCCGATCTACATGCTCACAACGCCTCGCGCTGCGAGGCATTGTGAGCATGTAGATCGGCTATTTTCACAATAGAACCGTGTTATACAAAATGTAATTCCTCAACTCTTAGTGCACATTTCTAAAGTGACAATTCAAGGACTTTTTAATACCTCAAAAATGTCAAATTAAAAATTGGCCAAATTAGAGGCAGAAATTGTTAAAATAGCCAATCTACATGCTCACAATGTAGATCTGCTATTTTCACAATAGAACCGTGATGCCTAAACTCTTAGTGCTCGTCAGGGTGGGGGGTCCCCAGTTAAAATATGATTATTTTGGGAGTCGCGGCCTGAAAAGGTTGAGAAACACTGTACTATAACACAGCTTGTCCACCACTTAAAGGAGTAGTTCACCCCCAAAATGACTTTTTTTCTATTGATTAGTCAAGCCATGGAGAGTAGAGTTCAATAATATTTTTAGTTTTTTGTCGCATTCCTAAGACAAAACTTTGATTAGAGTAAATTTACCCCCATTGATTCCGGATGGTGACCCGTTTCGAAACGGGTCACCATCCGGAACGAATGGGGGTACATTTATTGTATCACATTTTTGTCTTAGGAATGCGACAAAAAACTAAAAATATTATTGAACTCTAGTCTCCATGGTGTGACTAATCAATAGAAAAAAAGTCATTTTGGGGGTGAACTACTCCTTTAAACCCTCTAGGAGGCTTAGTAAACTCGACCTCAGATGTACTAGGACCGCTCGTTTTCAGCGTGAACCGAATCTCTTTGCCAGAAATGGACAGATCTACGAGCTGAGCATGTAAATCTTGCCATTTTTGATTCCCCCAAATGGTTGTTTCCCCCAAGAGAAAGAATTCTGGGGTTCAAGTGGTTAATATAATGTACAAAAATGACATTTATACAGTGAGAGTTTATCGGTGCATCCCTTGTTCTTCCTAGTAATAAGGGCAGGTGTCCCTTAAGTTTGCATTTCAGATATTTGGCAACCGTATAGCCTTCTGGTGGCCCTTTTATATCTCGCCGTGCGGCGCTGTAGAGTGCCGGAGATCACCAGTCTACAAGCTCACAACGTGTCGCGCGCGCCGCTTTGTGATCTCGTAGATCTCCTTGTGATGTCGAAGATCTCCATTTTTTAGCGAGTGTCACCAACGTGCGACGAAAGCACAAATTAGGCCATTGTTCCTGACCTGCGTCGGATGCTACAGATGGCTCAGTGGAATCCAGTTATGAGTTTTATGTTTCTTATTTAAGGGCAGATACCACAGTGCTTTTCACCGTAGTGTCATTGATGCACAAACGAGAAGAAAATATTGCAAGTTGTAAAAAAAAAAAGACCAAAAGAAAAAAAAAAGAGAAAATGTCTTAAAGACTTTTAAAACTTGTTTGGTATACGGTACCTCTTTCTGATGTATTTGTCTGTACAGTATGTCTGTCTATAGGTGAGCTGAACATTTTATTTTAATTTTTTTATTATTATTATTATTTTTTTTACAATTGAACATTAATGAAATCATGCTCCAATGCAAACAAACATGTGATGTGTTTTAAATCAAACCAATCGATTTAATTGATTATAAACATAATCGGCAATCGGCAGTTTTATGAAATAATCGATTCATGATCGGTCCCTATTCTGTCATTCACGGATGAAAAGCAGAGAAACGAAATGCAGAACTTTTCAAAGTAGTGAAAATAGACGATCTACAAGCTCGTTTAGCTTGCAAAAATCGTCACCATTTCGCGTCAAACTATGAAAGAGGGCTCAAGTCGATCTATTGACATAAAGAAAACATATAGTCTCTGTGACCGTCCAAAAATAAAATCCTTTTCGATTAATCGGGGGAAAAAAGTGATGGAAAACATGTGAGACATGTCGCGGCCTTGATGGGGTCTGGTTTTGTTCCCCCCCCCCCCCCCCCCGTTGAACGAGGGGAGAACAAAACGAGGGGGGTCCGGTAGCATTCCTGCTCATTGTGTGAGGCGCCCACAGACCACCCTTTCAAACCTGAGAGACATTTTAGGAATTCCGGGGATGTCCTTTCATTGGCTCGTTGATGTCGACCCCCCCACCCCCTCTGACCCAGGGGTCCTCACACTTTCTAATTTCAAATCCCCCCCCCCCTTTGGTATGCATTAGGGCCACGGGCCACCCCCCTAAAAGCAGTGGTTCTCAACCTGTGGGGAGGGGGGGGGGGGGGGGGGGGGGATTAGCTTAATGTGTAACATTGTTTTCTCACTCAACAGTAAACAAACCAACATGAAGTTTAAGTGAATAGAGGGTATCTGCACATTTCTAAAGTGACAATTTAAGTTTTTAATACCTCTAAAATGGCAAATTAAACATTGGCCAAATTGTGAAATATTATAGGCAGAAATTGTGAAAATAGCTGATGTACATGCTGATCTACATGCTCACAACGCCTCGCTATATTATATTATGATATGATATTTTCACAATAGAACCGAGTTATACAAAATGTATTGCCTCAACTCTTAGTGCTCGGCAGGATGTGGGGGTCCCCAGTTAAAATATGATTATTTTGGGGGGTCGCAGCCTGAAAAGGTTGAGAACCATTGCCCTAAAGTACCATTTTCACTACTACAGTACATTAACTCTTGAGGGTGTACAAATGTGCATTTGTTACAAACCTGTAAGGGTTGGTCCATTTTTGGTCATTTTGCTGGGGAACAGGGACCCCCTGGGGGTCCCCGTGCCCCACGTTGAGCACCACTGCCCTAACCGCTGTCCGGAGAACCAAACCTCTGGCTTCTACCAATCGGATAAGAGCCTCCCTACCCAACCTCTGGCTTCCACCAATCAGATATAAGAGCTTTCTGTCCTCGCAAAAAAAAAAAAGACCAAGTTTCCCCGGCAACAGTGAGTAATGAGTGCGCCTCAGAATTCACACGTAATTGCTGAGTGCCGTTTATTTCCCAGTGCTGTCCCTGTACTCAGTGGTGGGGGAAAAAGTACTCTGATTGTATTTATGTTTTACTTAAAGGAGCTATAGTCAACTTTTTCTTGAAAAACGGATGCTAAAATAAAAATGATGTTTCGAAAATATTTGATAAAAGAAATGCTTCATAATATGTGTTTCTGTTCAAAAATGTCCACAAAAAGCGTAAAATAATGATAAAATAATCATTTTGGCCATTGTCGAGCTGACACTTTGTTAACATCCTAGTCTATTCTTTTATATGGAATGATAGGATTACAAAGTGTCAGCCCGACAATGGCCAAAATGATTATTTTATCATTATTTTACATTTTGAGTAAATGTACTTAGTTACTTTCCACCACTGCCTGCCCTCTCTCCCTAGACCATGGGTCTTCAACAGGGGGTCGGGGACCCCTAGGGGGTCCTCAGAGTTACTACAGGGGGTCCTCCTAATCTTTGAGTGATAGAAAGTCTACAAGCTTGTAGATCGGCTATTATTGGCAAAGAGCGTTGGTGTAGAGGGGAAAAAGAGCAGACTAAGTACAGAGTGAAAGGTCAAGTTTATTAAGTATTGACAGTTCAAGTGGTTAAATATCTGAAAACACAAATTGACATGAATTCAAAATACACTGATGATTGTGCTGTCAAACAATGAAACTATATGAAATCTATGATAAGGTTGTGGGGGTCCCTGCTTCATCTCTCTCTCAACTAAGGGGTCCTTAGCCTGAAAACGTTGACGACCCCTGCCCTAGCCTCTGGTTTATCCCACATTCCAGGTGCTCACATTGGAGCTGTAGAAAGAACACAATTCCTTCATATAATGACGTGAACCCAGGCAGAACACACTGTCAATACGCATCGATTTCATTTATGTCATGTAAAAGTTTGAGTTCATTTTCTATTTTTTTAAATAGCATTGTTTTGTACATGTGTTTTTTCACAATGTGAAATCCATGGCTTAATAAATAAAGAGTTTTTCCTCTTGACTGTAAAGCGTTGTCTGTGTTTGGTATGAATTGTTGTGGACTTTTCGGTATACTTGTTGAGTGGAAACCACTTAATGTCCAAAACCGTTACTTTTTTTTCTCCACCATGTATCTGGGTATAGCTTGACAAAATAATACATACCTGCCAACTTTCGCTTTCTTTCCCTTTCTCCTGCTGTGCTCCTATACCGTATAATGTAATTTTGAAAATATCCTTAATTTTGGACAACTCAATCCCATATGCCCATATGGTGTTACACATCACCACTGATATGCAGCCAGGGCCATAAAGATAATATTAAGTCAGCGAATACTGTCAGTGAATACTAAGTCAATGAATACTAAAGTCAGTGAATAATAAATTAATACTACAGTAAGTCAGTGAATACTAGTCTGTGAATTCTAAGTGAATGCTAAGTCAGTGAATACTAAGTGAATACTAAGTCAGTGAATACTAAGGAAATACTAAGTCAGTGAATACTAAGTGAATACTAAGTCAGTGAATACTAAGTGAATACTAAGTCAGTGAATACTAAGGAAATACTAAGTCAGTGAATACTAAGGAAATACTAAGTCAGTGAATACTAAGTGAATACTAAGTCAGTGAATACTAAGTGAATACTAAGTCAGTGAATACTAAGTGAATACTAAGTCAGTGAATACTAAGTGAATACTAAGTCAGTGAATACTAAGTGAATACTAAGTCAGTGAATACTAAGGGAATACTAAGTCAGTGAATACTAAGTCAGTGAATACTAAGGAAATACTAAGTCAGTGAATACTAAGTGAATACTAAGTCAGTGAATACTAAGTGAATACTAAGTCAGTGAATACTAAGTGAATACTAAGTCAGTGAATACTAAGTGAATACTAAGTCAGTGAATACTAAGTGAATACTAAGTCAGTGAATACTAAGTGAATACTAAGTCAGTGAATACTAAGTGAATACTAAGTCAGTGAATACTAAGTGAATACTAAGTCAGTGAATACTAAGTGAATACTAAGTCAGTGAATACTAAGGGAATACTAAGTCAGTGAATACTAAGTCAGTGAATACTAAGTCAGTGAATACTAAGTGAATACTAAGTCAGTGAATACTAAGGGAATACTAAGTCAGTGAATACTAAGGAAATACTAAGTCAGTGAATACTAAGTGAATACTAAGTCAGTGAATACTAAGTGAATACTAAGTCAGTGAATACTAAGTGAATACTAAGTCAGTGAATACTAAGTCAGTGAATACTAAGTGAATACTAAGTCAGTGAATACTAAGGGAATACTAAGTCAGTGAATACTAAGGAAATACTAAGTCAGTGAATACTAAGTGAATACTAAGTCAGTGAATACTAAGTGAATACTAAGTCAGTGAATACTAAGTCAGTGAATACTAAGTGAATACTAAGTCAGTGAATACTAAGTGAATACTAAGTCAGTGAATACTAAGTGAATACTAAGTCAGTGAATACTAAGTGAATACTAAGTCAGTGAATACTAAGTGAATACTAAGTTAGTGAATACTAAGGGAATACTAAGTCAGTGAATACTAAGTGAATACTAAGTCAGTGAATTCTAAGTGAATACTAAGTCAGTGAATACTAAGTGAATACTAACCCAGCCAGCACGCCCACATGGGTCCCGCATGGGTACAGGGTGGGCTTCCCTACATGGGCCCCATGTGGGAATGTCCGCGGTTTCCACAAGGGTCCCTTGTGGGTTAGCCCACGTGGGCTCTGTGTGGGTTCTACATGGGCCCGGGGTGGGCCCCACCTCGGCTAATTTACATGGGACCCAGGTGGGAACCACTTGGGCTAGCCCACGTGGGCTCAACGTGGGTTCTACATGGGCGCTGGGTGGGCCCCACCTCGGCAAATTTATATGGGACCCATGTGGGAACCGCCTGGGCTAGCCCACGTGGGTTCTATGTGGGAATGTCCGCGGTTTCCACAAGGGTCCCTCGTGGGTTAGCCCACGTGGGCTTAACGTGGGTTCTACATGGGCGCTGGGTGGGCCCCACCTCGGCTAATTTATATGGGACCCAGGTGGGAACCACTTGGGCTAGCCCACGTGGGCTCAACGTGGGTTCTGCAGGGGCCCTGGGTGGGCCCCACATCGGCAAATTTATATGGGACCCAAGTGGGAACCACTTGGGCTAGCCCACGTGGGCTCTGGGTGGGTTCTGCATGGGTCCTGGGTGGGCCCCACCTCGGCAAATGTATATGGGACCCAGGTGGGAGCCGCTTGGGCTAGCCTGTGTGGGCTCTAGGTGGGTTCTACATGGGCCCTGGTTGGGCCCCACCTCTGCAAATTTGTATGGGACCCAGGTGGGAGGCGCTTGGGCTAGCCTGTGTGGGCTCTAGGTGGGTTCTACATAGGCCCTGGTTGGGCCCCACCTAGGCAATTCTATGCGGGAACCATAGGGGATAAACGTGGGATCCAAGTGGGTTCAACCTTGCTCCTAGGAAGATTTTAATGGTAGACTAAAACAGTGTTTGACATGAACTGTGTTAATTATTGAAACACCTGAAATACATTTTGGATGAAAATAGACAATATACTGTATATTTGACAACGTTTATTACAAAAATAAACAAGATAATAAAATACGATATAGATAAAGATAGCAGCAGCATGAAGGCAAACAGATCAAATGTGCAAGTGTACATACAGTACATCAGTGGTTCTCAACCTGTGGGTCGGGACCATAGACTGTGGTCGGGACCCCCAGGGGGGGTCCCCAAATTATTTTGGGGGGGTCCCCAGATGATTAACTTAATGTGCAACATTGTTTTCTCACTCAACAGTAAACAATCCAACATGAAATGTAAGTGTATAGAGGGCATATGCACATTTCTAAAGTGACAATTTAGGACTTTTTAATACCTCTAGAGGCAAGAATTGTGAAAATAGCCGATCTACATGCTCACAACGCCTCAGGTTGCGAGGCGTTGTGAGCAATGTAGATCTGCTATTTTCACAATAGAACCGTGTATATACAAAAAAAAAGAATTTTACTGGGGGTCCCCAGTTCAAATATGATTATTTTGGGGGTCTTGACCAGAAAAGGTTGAGAACCACGGCAGTACATTAAAGAAAACACTTGAAATGCAAAAAGAGATATTGCTCCACAGATTGCTAACAGAACAAAATAAAGGATAAACATTTTCCAAAAACATAAATTGCGTAAGAGGTGCATCAAAATCTTGAATTTTGTAACAAAACTGTTTTAGGGCATAGGTTTTCTGGAATCCAGTGTTCATTCATGTTGCATTCATCATCTGGGTCCGTTGTGCTTGTGGGTGTTTTTTTTTGAGCCAACCACAGGGGAGGGAGAGAGAGAGTTTGTCTATTGGGGTGGCACATCACCCAGTTCTTTTTCTGTTGTATAGTCCTTACACTCGGTTGCAGCAATCCAGTCGAGTGTGTCATTGTCTAGGTCATGATCATTCTCGGCCATGATCACCATTCAGTGGCTGGTATATAGGGAAGCTGATCATCACATGCTCCACAGTCTGTGATGGATCCTGTGCTGCACTGAAACGTCCCACACCTGTCCTCAGCTGATTGAGGGTTGTCCACTCCTTACAGGGGAGGTGCTGGTCAGGAACATCTGTGAGATCCTTGATGAATTGGTGAAGCCTGGATGGTTCTGCTGCCTTCCACTGTTCTGGCCATCTTGCCTTCACCCAGGAAGCCTTAACCTTAGATATCTCCGACATGGCAATTCCTGAGTTTATGACAAAAGTCAAAGAAAGGAAAAGCCACAAGATATGAATGTAAAGTAGTAGTCATTCTATCTTTAAACACACTTACACTGGCGTCACCAGGAATGAGATTTTAGTAGGCAAAATGCCAGCCGAAATGCCAGTGAAGTGAGCTTGTAGATCGGCTATTTTCAAATGGACAAAATGTATAGGGCTGAAGAGATTAATGTAGGCCTATGTTTTATAGCCTAATAATATTCTAAATAAGTAATTAGTAACTAAAGTCCAATAGTGTAGTATACAGGAGGAGACATCATTTGGTGAGTGTGTGCACATTTGATTCTTTGTAAAGCCAGGTGACGATGACCCAAAGTAAACCCCCGTCACCCAATGGAAACAATAGCAATAATTTGCATCTCTATAAGCAAGTTGAGTAGGCTATCAGCTGCCTACTGTCTACGTGCCTGCTGACTGTGGACAAACTTGTTTTGAATTCTCAATGTTTACAGGCCAAGGACCCCTAGTTGAGAGAGATGAAGCAGGGACCAACACCTTTTCCTTGCTTCCATATAGTTTCATCATGACAGGAAAATCATCATTGTATTTTGGATCCATGTCAATTTGTGTTTCAGATATTTAACCACTTGAACAGTCAATACTTAATAAAGTTGACATTTCACTCGGCACTTGGTCTGCTCTTTTCCCTCTCTATAAAACCTCTTTACCCAAATGTCTGATCTACAAGCCTTGCACTGCGAGGCGTTGTGAGCTTGTAGATCTGCTATTTTTGGCTCAAGTTCTTCAACAAATCTGCCCCTTCCACTAGTTAGCTGCAGCTATATGCTGTCACATTCAACTTCAGTTTTTTCCACACAACATTTAAGTTAGCCAAGCATTATGTAAGTTTATATTACCATTGTCACTTATGGGGTACTTCATTGTCTGTCTGTAGTTCGAAGCCTCTGCTTTTCAGGTTTGTGTTGAGCACATTTTCTTCATGAAAGAGGGAACAAAAGAGATTTCAAAAGTTAAAGCAATGTAAATGTCAATGTAGGCCTACACATATTTGAGGAGGGGAAAAAAGTTATGTTCTGGCCCACCTTTAAGCATCTGGCTGCACTAAATACTTAACTGCTCTGCACACAACTCTGACACAACATTGCCAATTTACAAGCTCATAACATATGTGCTGTGATGCTTCATTAGCTAGTAGAACTGCTATTTTTGTGGGTTTGCCCAGAATAGGGACACTATAGGGTACATTAACCAACATATACAGTAGGCTACATTAAAATATAATATATAACAATATTGGCCTGTCTAAATCCATGGTTTGAAATAATTGGTTGCAATGTGATAACTAGAGCATAAAACATGTAACTTGTTGTTTAAAGATAATGTCCTTATAGTTAAGTTGACAAAAACAACAAACCTTGAGTTAAAACTAGGCTAGTCTCTAGGCTAGTTTGAGAAGATTTTAGAATATAGATTAGATAATGAGGTTACTTACCACATACTTTTGGATTTTTTTAAGGTCCATTCGTGGAACCTCTCATGAAGTTCCTCACTCTCAAATGACAAAGAAAAAGAGATTCAGTTTGAAAAAGTCTGGGAAGGACAGTGATTGGCTAGACGGTCAATAGCACCTACATGTGAAATCACCCTGTATTCACATGGTAATGAGAGTCTTGGTTTGGTCTACTCACTGTGCCTGCCTGCCTGCCTGCCTGCCTGCCTGCCCCTGCCTTTTTGAACAAAATGAATCAAGTAGAATGTGGTGTTGTAGCCTAGCGTAGCGAGACTATATACTAATGCAGCTAACTAAATGCAATATTAGGTGGATTGTTTAGCTCTGCTAGGCTATTGGTGTTGTACAAAGCAGCTATAACTAGCAGCACATAAAGCAAAGTCCAAAGTCTGGCCAATCGTGGAACACCGACAGATTGTGTATGGCCTGAGGCTTTTCTCCTAAAATGTTTATAACCACACATAATAACTACAGTTTTGCAGTGGAATGCGTTGTGATCTTGTAGATTGGCATATTTGAGTGTGGATTTGACCAGGAGTCTGCTTAACTTATTTTAATGAATATAATGTAATGTTGTCGAATGTTGTTTTAGGAGCATATGAACAAAATAGAAGTAATGAAATTAATGTTTTTCCTACTACCACCAGACAGGTTAAAAGCACACGCACGCACGCACACACACACACACACACACACACACACACACACACACACACACACACACACACACACACACACACACACACACACACACACACACACACACACACACACACACAGACAGACACACAGACACACACACCACCAGTGGTCCTTTATTATTATTATTATTACCCTTATTAATATTATGAATAACCTGTGTATAGATATTTTGGTCAAGCTGTTGTTAATAACTAGGCTACTCTTGGTTGGTCCATATGGAAATATGTAAAGGAAATATGTTTTTCCCCCACTGCCTAAGCCAAAATTCACAGCAAAAGAAAATTAAACTGGGTAATGATAAAAAAATACACCAATGTAGGAACTGCAGGGATTGAAGCTTGAAGTGTATGAAAATGTATGTAGACCAATGTGGGAACCACGTGAGCCAGCCCACTTCCATCCCATGCACAGTTATCCCACATGTAGCCCATGTGGAAACCATGTGGGCCAGCCCACTTCCAACCCATGCCCAGTTAGCCCACATGTAGCCCATGCGGGAACCATGTGGGCCAGCCCATGTCCATCCCATGCCCAGTTATCCCACATGTAGCCCATGCGGGAACCATGTGGGCCAGCCCATGTCCATCCCATGCCCAGTTAGCCCACATGTAGCCCACATGGGAACCACCTGGGCCAGCCCACTTACATCCCATGCCCAGTTAGCACACATGTAGCCCATGCGGGAACGACGTGGGCCAGCCCACGTCCATCCCAGGTCGTTAGCCCACATGTAGCCCATGCGGGAACCATGTGGGCCAGCCCATGTCCATCCCAAGCCCGGTTAGCCCACATGTAGCCCATGCGGGAAACACGTGGCCCAGCCCACTTCCATCCCATGCCCACTTAGCCCACATGTAGCCCATGCAGGAACCACGTGGGCCAGCCCATGTCCATCCCATGCCCACTTAGCCCACATGTAGCCCATGCAGGAACCACGTGGGCCAGCCCATGTCCATCCCATGCCCAGTTAGCCCACATGTAGCCCATGCGGGAACCACGTGGGCCAGCCCATGTCCATCCCATGCCCAGTTAGCCCACATGTAGCCCATGTGGGAACCACTTGGGCCAGCCCACCTCCATCCCATGCCCAGTTATCCCACACGTAGCCCACGTGGGAACCACTTGGGGCAGCCCATGTCCATCCCATGCCCAGTTAGCCCACACGTAGCCCATGTGGGAACCATGTGGGAAAGCCCACTTCCAACCCATGCTCAGGTATCCCACATGTATCCCACGTGGGACCCATGTAATTTGCCCACATCAAGCCCATGCCCACGTGGTACCCAAGTAGCCCAACTCGTACCCATGCGGGACCCATGTGGGCGTGCTGGCTGGGAAGTCAGTGAATTCTAAGTGAATACTAAGTCAGTGAATACTAAGGGAATACTAAGTCAGTGAATACTAAGTGAATACTAAGTCAGTGAATACTAAGGGAATACTAAGTCAGTGAATACTAAGTGAATACTAAGTCAGTGAATACTAAGTGAATACTAAGTCAGTGAATACTAAGTGAATACTAAGTCAGTGAATACTAAGGGAATACTAAGTCAGTGAATACTAAGTGAATACTAAGTCAGTGAATACTAAGGGAATACTAAGTCAGTGAATACTAAGGGAATATTAAGTCAGTGAATACTAAGTCAGTGAATACTAAGGGAATACTAAGTCAGTGAATACTAAGGGAATATTAAGTCAGTGAATACTAAGTTAGTGAATACTAAGTGAATACTAAGTCAGTGAATACTAAGTCAGTGAATACTAAGTGAATACTAAGTCAGTGAATACTAAGTGAATACTAAGTCAGTGAATACTAAGTGAATACTAAGTCAGTGAATACTAAGTGAATACTAAGTCAGTGAATACTAAGTGAATACTAAGTCAGTGAATACTAAGTGAATACTAAGTCAGTGAATACTAAGTGAATACTAAGTCAGTGAATACTAAGTGAATACTAAGTCAGTGAATACTAAGTCAGTGAATACTAAGTGAATACTAAGTCAGTGAATACTAAGTGAATACTAAGTCAGTGAATACTAAGTCAGTGAATACTAAGTGAATACTAAGTCAGTGAATACTAAGTCAGTGAATACTAAGTGAATACTAAGTCAGTGAATACTAAGTGAATACTAAGTCAGTGAATACTAAGTGAATACTAAGTCAGTGAATACTAAGTGAATACTAAGTCAGTGAATACTAAGTGAATACTAAGTCAGTGAATACTAAGTGAATACTAAGTCAGTGAATACTAAGTCAGTGAATACTAAGGGAATACTAAGTCAGTGAATACTAAGTGAATACTAAGTCAGTGAATACTAAGTGAATACTAAGTCAGTGAATACTAAGTGAATACTAAGTCAGTGAATACTAAGTGAATACTAAGTCAGTGAATACTAAGGGAATACTAAGTCAGTGAATACTAAGTGAATACTAAGTCAGTGAATACTAAGTGAATACTAAGTCAGTGAATTCTAAGTGAATTTTAAGTCAGTGAATACTAAGTGAATACTAGTCTGTGAATTCTAAGTGAATGCTAAGTCAGTGAATACTAAGTGAATACTAAGTCAGTGAATACTAAGGGAATACTAAGTCAGTGAATACTAAGTGAATACTAAGTCAGTGAATACTAAGGGAATACTAAGTCAGTGAATACTAAGTGAATACTAAGTCAGTGAATACTAAGTGAATACTAAGTCAGTGAATACTAAGTGAATACTAAGTCAGTGAATACTAAGTGAATACTAAGTCAGTGAATACTAAGGGAATACTAAGTCAGTGAATACTAAGTGAATACTAAGTCAGTGAATACTAAGGGAATACTAAGTCAGTGAATACTAAGTGAATACTAAGTCAGTGAATACTAAGTGAATACTAAGTCAGTGAATACTAAGTCAGTGAATACTAAGGGAATACTAAGTCAGTGAATACTAAGTGAATACTAAGTCAGTGAATACTAAGGGAATACTAAGTCAGTGAATACTAAGGGAATATTAAGTCAGTGAATACTAAGTCAGTGAATACTAAGTGAATACTAAGTCAGTGAATACTAAGTGAATACTAAGTCAGTGAATACTAAGTGAATACTAAGTCAGTGAATACTAAGTGAATACTAAGTCAGTGAATACTAAGGGAATACTAAGTCAGTGAATACTAAGGGAATACTAAGTCAGTGAATACTAAGTGAATACTAAGTCAGTGAATACTAAGTGAATACTAAGTCAGTGAATACTAAGTGAATACTAAGTCAGTGAATACTAAGTGAATACTAAGTCAGTGAATACTAAGGGAATACTAAGTCAGTGAATACTAAGTGAATACTAAGTCAGTGAATACTAAGGGAATACTAAGTCAGTGAATACTAAGTCAGTGAATACTAAGGGAATACTAAGTCAGTGAATACTAAGTGAATACTAAGTCAGTGAATACTAAGTGAATACTAAGTCAGTGAATACTAAGTGAATACTAAGTCAGTGAATACTAAGTCAGTGAATACTAAGGGAATACTAAGTCAGTGAATACTAAGTGAATACTAAGTCAGTGAATACTAAGGGAATACTAAGTCAGTGAATACTAAGGGAATATTAAGTCAGTGAATACTAAGTCAGTGAATACTAAGTGAATACTAAGTCAGTGAATACTAAGTGAATACTAAGTCAGTGAATACTAAGTGAATACTAAGTCAGTGAATACTAAGGGAATACTAAGTCAGTGAATACTAAGTGAATACTAAGTCAGTGAATACTAAGTGAATACTAAGTCAGTGAATACTAAGTGAATACTAAGTCAGTGAATACTAAGTCAGTGAATACTAAGGGAATACTAAGTCAGTGAATACTAAGTGAATACTAAGTCAGTGAATACTAAGGGAATACTAAGTCAGTGAATACTAAGGGAATATTAAGTCAGTGAATACTAAGTCAGTGAATACTAAGTGAATACTAAGTCAGTGAATACTAAGTGAATACTAAGTCAGTGAATACTAAGTGAATACTAAGTCAGTGAATACTAAGTGAATACTAAGTCAGTGAATACTAAGGGAATACTAAGTCAGTGAATACTAAGGGAATACTAAGTCAGTGAATACTAAGTGAATACTAAGTCAGTGAATACTAAGTGAATACTAAGTCAGTGAATACTAAGTCAGTGAATACTAAGTGAATACTAAGTCAGTGAATACTAAGTGAATACTAAGTCAGTGAATACTAAGTGAATACTAAGTCAGTGAATACTAAGTGAATACTAAGTCAGTGAATACTAAGTGAATACTAAGTCAGTGAATACTAAGTGAATACTAAGTCAGTGAATACTAAGTGAATACTAAGTCAGTGAATACTAAGTCAGTGAATACTAAGTGAATACTAAGTCAGTGAATACTAAGTGAATACTAAGTCAGTGAATACTAAGTGAATACTAAGTCAGTGAATACTAAGTGAATACTAAGTCAGTGAATACTAAGTGAATACTAAGTCAGTGAATACTAAGGGAATACTAAGTCAGTGAATACTAAGGCCATTTCCAAAAAGCTACAGTTCCCTTTCGAAAGAGAGCTTTCTACGCGGCTTTATTTGACCACACGGCCATGTAACCTCGCTTTAATCACGTTTATATGCTTTATATTTGTAACATTGTTTGATGTATTGAGGCAGGTTTAGAGTGAGTGCAGCGCTTACACGCTTCTCTGGAGGCATTAAAACCGGTGCATTATTGGATAGTGGTTCTCGTATGTTGCACACTGATCTCATTTTTATCTCTGCCTCCGGCTTCCTAAGCCCTCTTCCCAGAAGAAAAAAGGCTGGAACACAAGCCAGATCCTTACTTCCTCTTTCTGTGTTGACTCACCTTGGCAGTCCTGACCTTTTATCTGCAAAGCACGGGGGCTGAGGGAGAGAGAACATTAAATTTTAAAAAAGCACTCCGTTCTGATCTATTCCCCTCTCTCTCTCTCTTTCTCTCTCCCCATCCCCCCACGCACACTTACTACCAGGAGAATTCACTGCAAAGCATGGTGGAAGAAGTGTCCCCGTTTATTTGTATTTCTACCATTGTACTAGCAAAGACGATATCAAAATAAATCTCTGTTACAAAGTCCTGCATTTGAAATGTACAACAGTACTTTTTTTTTTTTTTTTAAGACCTGTCCAACCTTTAAAAAAAATAGCTGATCTACAAGTAACATAGGCCAGGGTTAAAGTGGTTAAGACCCCAGCATCCATGTTCTGGGAAAACCTTTGCAGAAAAAGATCAGACAAGCTCGCCTATTTTCAGCGAACATTTTGAATGTAGAGCGAAAACAGAAACTACACTAGTATAGAGCCCTGAGGGACTCCGCTCTACAAGGTATGGAGTTTAAGTGGTTATAGATAGATAGATACCTTTATTATCCCAAGGGGGAAATTTAGTAAGGAGGCAGTGGTTAACAATCGTTTTCTTGGGGGGGGGGGGGGGGGGGGGGGGACCCTTGAGGGAACCAGTGTTCATTTCGCTCTGAAAATAGCAGATCATACAAGCTCACAAGTTGTGAGCTTGTATGATCGCGCGTTTGTTCGTCGACAAAATCGACTGTAGATTTAGTCGACTAAAACTAGACTAAAAGTAAAACATTTCAGATGCCTTAAACTATGACTAAAACTAAATGGAATTTGATTCAAAAGACCGTGACTAAAACTTAACCAAAATCTTCTGTCAAAATCAACACTGGGGCCAGTGGGGGGAACCCCCATCAATCAGGCACGTGCACACAGACATCAAAGGGGGCTTCTTGAGCCCCTGCTCTTTTATCTGTCTGTATAAAGTGCCCTCTCCAGACCATGAATGCAGTTTTTACTATGGTAAAATGCCCCTCTGTCCATGCCATGCCTGAAGGCAGCATTCAAGAGAATTGCCTTGTCCAAACTCTCCTGAACTTGAATGCAGCATCTTATGTTGAAAGAATTGCCCTCTCTGTGTAGAAATCCATGCTTTTACAGCACATCTCCAGTAAGCACTTAGATTATGCTTAGGATCAGTGTGGTATCAAGCACTGAAAATAGCCGGCCTCCAAGCTCACAAGCTTGGAGGTCTGCTATTTTCGACATTTCCACCAAAAGGACCTTTGAGAAATTTCAGCCCCTGCCTCTCTAACATTCTCTGCATGTCCCTGCCCTCTAGGACAGGGGTTTTCAAAGTGGGTGACGGGGCACCCTGGGGTGCCGTGACGGCAGTCCAGGGGTGCCGCGAGATCATTTGATAATATTTGGAATTTATTTGGACACTTGAAAAATGTTTTAGTATCATTTTAAACTTGAAGTACAAAGTTATTTTCAGTCAGTTCTAACCAAAATGGCTATTACCTCAATGTTTTCCTCACAACATAATCACTAAAATATCGCCACTGTCGGGCAGAAACCTTGTATCTACAAGTTTCAAATGTCTACGTCTTTTGGTAAAGCAAAGCCCTGCTTCATCATACAAGACTGTTGCACAAAACTAGTGAAAACAGCCGATCTACAAGCACACAACGCCTCGCGATGCGAGGCGTTGTGTGCTTGTAGATCTGCTGTTTTCACTAGTTTAGTACATTTTATAGATGATAAATATAAAACGAACGGTTTTGGACATACAAGGTTTCCACCCGACAACGAAGATATGCTATAAATATAAGGTGCTGGGAGTGAAAATTATAATGTAGGGGTGCCTCGGATTAAAAAGATATTTATGGGGTGCCCTGAGACAAAAAAGTTTGAAAACCCCAGCTCTAGGACCCCTGGCGGGTTCCCCGGACCCCACTTTGAGGACCACCGACTCTCTGGACGGCTCCAGATGTCCTGCTGTGTTGGTTGTGTACAATCCGGGGTCAGAGGAACAGGAAGTAAATTAGAGAAAAGAGGGGGGGGAAAAAGAAAAACCTGGCGTTTCTCGCGGGCCTGCTGCCATCAATCAGCAAGTTGTTTCAGGGACAAGAATGTAAACAATGGAGGAAAAAGCTGGACTCTGGAGCGCTGAGGAATGTGGTAAGCGGTCGCGTACAGCGGCCTGTGTAAGCGCGCTCTGCAGTAAGACAGACGCCTGATGACACCGCGTTGAGCGTGTTGTAGGAGGCCACACGACTTCAAACACTGACACGTCCACTGTCAGCAAAGCCCAGGATTTGCAGCACTGTAGGGAAAGCAGGATAGCTTTTGATCGATCGATTGAGTACTTTATGAGTCTTACAGCAGTGGTTCTCAACCTTTTCAGGCCACATTTTGTATACACGGTTCTATTGTGAAAATAGCGGCGTTGTGAGCATGTAGATCGTCTATTTTCACAATTTCTGCCTCTAATAGTTGAAAATTTGGCCAATGTTTAATTTTTCATTTTAGAGGTATTAAAAAGTCCTTAAATTGTCACTTCAGAAATGTGCAGATACCCTCCATGCACTTAAAATCTATGTTGGTTTGTTTACTGTTGAGAGAGAAAACAATGTTGCACATTATCTTAATCATCTGGGGACCCCGCAAAATAATTTGGCGACCCCCCCTGGGTGTCCCGACCCACAGGTTGAGAACCACTGTCTTACAGGAATGTAAAGCAGCACGAGGTACAGTCAGACATTTCAGCTAAAAGGATAGCAAAGAAAAAAAGTAGAAAAAAAAAATCCCAGGGAACTTCTTTCCATTGTGGTCTATCATGCGGGTGATTAGATCAAACGGACCCTTTCATGCTTTGGTTACATTTGGTTACATTTGGTTACACACTGCACCCTCTCAGAGTTAGATCCATTCCTATGGGATCCCAGTGTGCCAGGAACAAAGGCCTGACACATGTATATAAATGAATGGTGATCTGTGCGACGGAGGCTTTTTGTGGTTAAACGGCTCCTAGACAGGGACGTGCAGAGAATGTTAGAGAGGCAGGGGCTGACATTTCTAAAAAGGGCCTATTGGTGAAAATATCGAAAATAGCAGACCTCCAAGCTTGAAGGTCGGCTATTTTCAGCGCTTGATACCACACTGAACTAAGCATAATCAAGTCCATACTGGAGATACGGCATGGGTTTCTACACAGAGCGGGCAATTCTTTCAACATGCGATGCTGCGTTCAAGTTCAGGAGAGTTTGGACAAGGCAATTCTCTTGAATGCTGCCTTCAGGTATGGCATGGAAAGAGGGGTTGCATCTCTCCATTCCGACATCTCTCCATTACGACATGTCTCCTTTCCGACACTAACCTTATACCTAACCTCTATGGTAGTGTGTTGCCACTCCGACAATAAGAAGTCAATGTCGGAGTGGCGACATGTCGGAATGGAGAGCGCCCCCCCGGAAAGAGGGCATTTACATTTCTTTCAGCATAGTAAAAACTGCATTCATGGCATGGCGAGGAAACTTTTTTTTTACAGATGAATAAAAGGGCAGGGGCTCAAGTCCCCTTTGATGTCTGTGTGTGCACGTGCCTGCTCCTAGAGGACGCATGAATTGTCTGTCTCTACACTCTACAGAGAGACTTGTCCCTCCCATACCAATGGTTAAAGCAGAGGAAGCAGGAATTGTCTGTCTACAGAGACGCGTCTCCCTTCCATACCAATGAGGGATCAATGGCCTGGCTGTGAGTCACTGCTTAATCTCACACAGACCCAGTTTGCTTCAGCACATTCAAATAGCGAGCCGCTGTCGGGCCGGGAAACCTTGTATGTCCGAAACTTGATATTTTTATTCAGGAAGTATAGAAGAAATAAATAACCTCTGTTCCAATGGATCCAGGCTATACAGACCAGGGACGTGCTGGCCATTGGGAAAAGCGGGACAACTCCCGAACGGCCGGTTCATTCCCGGCCGGTCCAGGCCGGCCATTAGGAAAAAATTAAAAATAAAATGTCAGCCATCGTTCCATTTTGGGGGCTGGGCGGCCAACAAAGTAAATCGTCACTGTCGGGCAGAAACCTCGTATCTCCAAGTTTAAAATTTGTAATTTTTTTCGCAAGGCAAAGCCCTGCTTCATCATACAAGGCCGTCGCACAAAAGTAGTGAAAACAGCAGATCTACAAGCACACAACGTCTCGCGGTGCGAGGCGTTGTGTGCTTGTAGATCGGCTGTTTTCACTAGTTTAAATCATTTTTAAAATGATAAATACAAAACAAATGGTTTTGGACATAGCCTACAAGATTTCCACCCGACAACGACGAAATATAAGTCATGTAATTGGCCCACTGGCTTGCCAAAACTTATCAGGATCTGAAATGGCAAATCTTTGAGTAGCAGCAGCGCTATAGAGAGATCTATAGCGCACAATGAGGGCCTCTCCAACTCTTTTTCCCGGACTGAATCAGGGGCCCATCATGTCCCTGATACAGACCCTTCTCGAAAAATTAGAATATTTTGTAAAAAAAGCATTGCAGATGCCATAGCAGCCCAAATCATAACTGACTTTGGAAACTTCACACTGGACTTCAAGCAACCCTGACTTCAGAAGGTTGACACTTCTATTATAAATCCTTGTTTTGAGTGGTCTCGTGTAATATTGTAATATTTTGAAATATGGGCATTTGATATGATATTCATGAGCTGTATGCCATAAAAATATCAAAGTTTTAACAGAAAAAGGTTTGGAATAATTCACTGAATGTCCAATGTATCTAGAATATATGAAAGTTTCAAGAAATATATGAAAGTCTCAAGAAAATGTACTTTTATACAATATTCTAATTTTTCGAGAAGAATCTGTATATACAGGGGTGTCACACCAAATTCTGGGCACTGGGTACACAAGGATTCACTCACATTTTGTGAGATATACAAGCTCACAGCGCGGCACCAAGTGCCGTGCTGCGAGCTTGTATATCTGCTATTTTTTTTAAATCGTCAATTTTGTGCAAGTCTTCGAATATTTCAAATCCTTCTAAGGTTTTTCGAAAAACCTATGTTTCTATGTCAGTGGTGCTCAAACCTTTTCATGTGAAGGACCCCCAAAATTATATGTATTTGGCCAGGGACCCCCATCTCAAAATATTTAGTTCCCCCAGAAGCAACATTTGAGTTACAAATGTTTGCTTAAAAAGTACATATATTCAAAGTTTGCACACATTTTCACGACTTTTCAAAAATAGCAGACTACAAGCTTGCAGTGAGCTTGTATATAACTGCAATTTTTCAAAAGCTGAAGTATAAAAAAATTAAGTCCAACCACCTTGGGCCCTAGTAACTCAGTCCCACTCCCCCCCCCCCCCCCCCCCCCCCCTTTGTGACGCCCCTGTATATATAGTTATAATTTCAGTCACCAGTAGGGATGGGTATCGTCTGCGATACTTTAAATTGTATCGATTGCATGACGTCGATACTATCGGGTATTGGTTCACGTAAAAACGAACGATACCTCGTTTCGATACTCTGGAACGCACCTCTGGCCGGTCGCATCTGTAACAGTTGGGCTACTGAGAGTTTAATGACTGCTTTAGTAGGCTACACTCGTTACTGTGGAAAATAGCCGACAATAGCCTATAATGTTCATTATTATGATGATCCAATGTCTATCTTTCTTATATTATATGGCAATTTGGCCAATGTTTGACCATTTGATAGTTTTTCGATTATCTTTTTTCTTTGTTTTTTTGTGAGGTATTAAAAAAGTTATTTAAAAAAGTCCTTCGATTGTCACTTGTCACTGTCATCTGGGGACCTTTATGAGGGTCTAAATTGACCCATTCAAGTCCGTAACTCTGACAGTGTGCAAATTGGTTCCATTTGTACACAAACGGTTCCGTTTGGTTCCATTTGTACACGGTCAGAGTTAAGGGGAGAAACACTAATTTACAAAAAAAATATATATATATATAACAAAATGGAGATGCGAGGTTTCCGCCCGACATTGACAATATGCACTTTTCACTTTAAGGAGGAGGAGGTTTTACAGACAGCAGAGGTAGAAAATAATTGCTCATGAAGCGCCCCACGCTGCTGCACACCTGTGTGTGTGTGTGTGTGTGTGTGTGCGTGCGTGCGTGCGTGCGTGCGTGCGTGCGTGCGTGCGTGCGTGCGTGCGTGCGTGCGTGCGTGCGTGCGTGCGTGTGTGCGTGCGTGCTCACACCACCAGTGATAAAAACAATGTCCCTTCATGTCTCTGTCGCCATGGCAACAACATCTAGCAGGCAGCCTCGATTCACACCTGCGTTATGCACACGCACACACAGACGCGCGCACCAGGGGCCTCAATTGGGTATGGCAGGGGTATGCAGCTGCCATACCCTGGGTCCAGGGGGGGAAATAAAAGTTACTTTTAAATATAAATCTTTGTCTATCTGTGCTGGTTATTATGTTGTTAAATTACAGTAAAATAACTACAAATGCAAAATGTAATAAAATGGTCACTTTAACAAGGTATTATAATTATATTCTCCACACTTGTATTCTCCCCATCTTGACAAAATGGTATATTCCCAGGTTCCGCAGGTCAGCTGCACAGGTGCAATTCATTATTGTTAATTGTGGCACGTTTACTATCATGCCAAGTTTAGCTGCACTTGAATAACCGTTCCAGGCTGCCATATCCAGCCCAAGAAACCGTAGAAACGGGGGAAAAAATAGAATGTACTTCCTAAAATAAATGTATCATGCCTGTTGCTAAGGTATGGCAACATGACTGGTGTCTTGCACGGGCGTCGCAACACGAGCTTGTAGATCATTTGGCAAGAAATTTGATAGAGAGTGAAAAAAAAAAGAATGTATCAAGTACATACAGTATATTATAAGTACCTTTTTACCAATTATAGAGGTTTAAGTGGTACCGGATATGCAGCTCGGCAAATAAAAGGTGAATTGATCCCAGTGCATGACGGAGGACGATATCACAAATCTCCATGATTCGATTATTGTGTTTTTTTTTAGGGCTGGGACTTTAACTGATTAATTGCGATTAATTAATTACAGAAAATTAACACGATTAAAAAAAATAACTTTGTTTTTGCACCACAGAACTTTCAGTTTCGGGCATACCAATCATAGCGATGCCAACCAAGAAGAGACAACAAACGCAAAGGGAGAAGTAGCCAATCAGAGCGCTTTGCTTGGCCCAGTGGATGCGAAATTTAGATTTAAATATTCACTCGTACAACCAAATATGTTTTACTTGAAAAAATATGCTTCTCAGGTCAAATATTTATATGCGATTAAACATGTGATTAATTTCGATTCATTAATTACAAAGCCTCTGATTAATTCGTTTTTTTTTTTTTTTTTTTATCGAGTCCCAGCCCTAGTTTTTCTTATCACGATAAACTATAATATCGCTTATCGTCCCATCCCTACTCCATTGCTGACGGCGTCCAACCTCAAAAGTCGCCCCGGTTAATGTTTTGGGCGCCATCTGACGCCGGCATGAGGCCGATGGCTGCAGTGGAGCCCTGGAGTAGGCATAAATCAGCCCCCCTAAAACGTGTGAAATTGGACATTCTGCAGAATGAGTTAACTATAAGTAGATTTGTATGCCAATATTTTTATCGTCGCTGTCGGGTGATAACCTTGTATGTCCAAAACCGTTCGTTCTGCATTTTTCATTTTAAAAATGATTTAAACTAGTGAAAACAGCCGATCTACAAGCACACAACGCCTCGCGGTGCGAGGCATTGTGTGCTTGTAGATCTGCTGTTTTCACTACTTTTGTGCGACGGCCTTGTACGATGAAGCAGGGCTTTACTTTGCGAAAGAGCGTACAAATTTCAAACTTGGAGATACGAGGTTTTCGCCCGACAGCGACGTTATGCTTTTAATACCAGACTTTTACTTCACGCCACGGTCACGGTCACGTAAGGGCACGGTCGGTCACGCCAAAGTAAGGTTGCCAGGCAGATAAACTCTTTTTGCGTGCGGCCGACTAAAAACACAGAGAGCGTATTCTGTCCCAAAGCCTGTGACGCCCCTGTCACTCACTTCCAGGACCCTCCCTGTATCTGCTTGGACTCTGATTGGACAGAGGGGGAAAGCCGTCATCTACGTGGAGAATATCAGCTCCAGCATAAACGCAAGGTCGGCGCGGCACGCAGAAATCCTCTACTGGCATGAAACCGCTCCATTCCCATTGAAATACATTGGCGGAATGGGGAATCTACCCTCATAGGTACTTTGTGTGAAAGTGCCCTAATAAGAGTATTTCATTTCAGTAGTGATACCGGTACTGTCACCTAAAGGGGTTGAGGGGGCAGATTACACTCTACACTGTGACATGAGCTTCTCTGAAAACGGTCTGAGACAGTCAGCTCATGTCACAGTGTAATCTGCCCCTCGCCCCCCAACAACAGCCGACCAGTACAGTAAGTAGTCATACAGTCAGGCTATACAGACAATTCATTTGATTGGCTTATAATTGCGCATCCCCACAATGACATCATAAAAATATTAACTTGTTTTTTAAGATGATTCTTAAAGTGACAGTAACCCTTTAGGTGACAGGCCCCCTTTAAGTAACACATGTGAGTACAGTATTTCTTCCATCACTGGAAATGATCCAGATACTGTCCACATAACGTACTGTATCCTGTCAAGGCTGATTTAAGATGAACACGCCACTCCTTTGAGTTGTGGAAGAAGCTCTTGCATTCCCATTACATCAGCTCTCAGAAATGCAACTGTCTGTCTGTCTGTCTGTCTGTCTGTCTGTCTGTCTGTCTGTCTGTCTATAGTGGACCATGCAGTCAGCTTCACAGACAAGGGAACTGAGTCTATAGGGTTATTATGTCGAGGAAAAGAAAAGACATCCAACCAAGCCCCCAGAAGAACCCAGGGCTAGAGTTGAGGCAAAAGGACATGGTGGCCAAAGCTGGAACTGCAGGCGGGGGGAAAAATACATGCACAAGCAAAGGAGCGTGCCGCTGCGGGGTCTGCCATGGTGTTCAATGGACGTCGTTTGACGTTCGTGACGTAATTACGTCTCGACGTAAGTAAAATTGGCAAACCTTTGTTGCCAATTGTCCCCACAATGCACCTGGATTCTGCTTCTTCCGGGCACTTCAAAACGTCACTGAGCAACTTGCATTGCTGGGGGCGGGGCCGTCCACTCTCTATATTATATCTATGCATCCAACTCCTTCTAAAAGTCAAACTTTAAAGACATTATGACACCACACTGAACTAATCATAATCAAGTCTTTCAACATAAAATACTGCATTCAAGTTCAGGAGAGTTTGGACAGGGCAATTCATTCTCTTGAATGCTGCCTTCAGGTATGGCATGGAATGAGGGCATTTGCATTTCTTTCACCATAGTAAAAACTGCATTCATGGTCTGGAGAGGGCACTTTTTACAGACGGATAAAAGGGCAGGGGCTCAAGCCCCCTTTGATGTCTATATGTGCACGTACGTGCCTGAACGGAGCTGAACTCTGAGCTCTGGCGTGAAGCTGCACACTAGCTGACGTTAGAGGGAGAAGGTGACCATTAAGCCCCACTTTGAACTGATCCGGGGCCAGTTAATGAAAATGTTGTGTCTTTTCCTGCGAGGCCTTCGGCTGACCTCATGCTTATCTGGATCACAAGGCAGACTGGAACAATAACACACAGGAGGAGAAAGAGAGCCAACATCTGCTGATACAGACTGTGTAGTCCACAGTGGTGCAATAACTATGTACATTTACTTAGGGGTACTTTCACCTAAAAGGGTACTGTCACTTTAAAAAGTCATCTTAAAATATTAGTTAATATGTTTATGATGTCATTGTGGGAATGCACATTGCACAATTATAATCCAATCAAATTAAATGACTGTACTTAGACTACTTACTGTACTGGTCAGCTGTTGTTGGGGGGCGAGGGGCAGATTACACTGTGACATGAGTTTCAGACTATTTCAGACCGTTTTCATAGAGACCACGTGACGTGACCTACTGTATCATACTATTATAATTTCGAGGCGTGTCAGCGGGCCTTTAAGTACTGTAAAATGTTGAGGTATTTGTAATATCTTTACTTCTAGAAGTACAAATATTGGAAATACTCAAGTAAAGTACAAATACCTCAAAATTACACTACATCTCAGATCCAAATATTGTACTTTTACTCCACTACATTTATTTGAAAACTTTAGTTACTTAGGCCTAAATTATAGCTTTAGCTATTAAACAATAGCAGATCTACAAGCTCAAAGCGCCGCTGTGAGCTTGTAGATCTGCTATTTTTGAACATTTTTAAAATGTGGGCGAGTCCGATTCTACAAATGTCTTCTAAATCCTTCTTCCAAATCAGTGGTTCTCAAACATTTTCATGGCAAGGACCCCTAAAATTAAATGTATTAGGCTGTGGACTCCCCATCTAAAAATATCTTGTTCCAGGGACCCCCAGAAAGCATAGATTTCAGTTACAAAAGTTTGCTTTGAAAAATATACTGTATCCACCTCTTTCCGCGGGAGTTTGCTGGAGGCGACTGGAGATTATTTGGACCACACTTCCGGTTTAAGAGCAGACATACAAGCTCACGTCACGTTGCAGATGCAGCCTGTTGTGAGCTTGTAAATCACACTCGGCTGCGGTGCCGGAAGCTCGGTACAGCGTCTGCGCAATGCACTATGGGGCGTTGGAAACTTGTGGATATTCAAAGTTTTTTTTTTTTTTGGTGAAAAATAGCTGATCTACAAGCTCGCAGCGTGGCACTCGGTGCCACGCTGCGAGCTTAAAAAAATAATTACAGGTCTTAATGGGTTAAGACCAGTACAGAACTTCGGGAGAGTGTTTTTTGCAGGTCTTTCAGTCCGAGTGTATCAAAAAAGGCAACTGGGTTAAAGCAGACCGAAGCTTGTGATTGGCTGAGCGGAGGTAACGAAAGTCAGGGGGACGGAGATACACCTAAACCTAACCTTAACCCTAACCTCAGTAAAACTAACGCTGGTGAATGCTAACCTGGTGAAATGCTAACCTGCCGACGCTGGTGAATGTTAAACTGGTCGGACCAGCACAGCTCTTAACCCAGTTGCTTTTTTGATACACTCGGACTGAAAGACCTGCAAAAAACACTCTCCCACAGTACTTCATGCCACCACCAACACTGCACTAAGCTATAGACAGCTATAGGCTTTGTACGTCTATTGAGAAGATCTCCAAAATGCAAACCCTGACAAGTCACCATACATACTGCTCCTCAGTGCAGGGCAACACAGAGCAGCTTATTTACTCAGAGTGTGATGTGGGCGTGTCAGGAAGGAAGGATGGACCGAGCGGAAAACGGCAAGCTGCTGTCTATTGATCTGCTTATCCGCGTGGGAGACACACACACACACACACACACACACACAGACGCACGCACACACGGACGCACACACACACACACACACACACACACACACACACACAGAAACCTCTCATCTCCATATTCTAACTCAGGGGTCTCCAACATGGGGGTCCGGGACCCCCAGGGGGTCCTCAGAGTTACTACAGGGGGTCCTCCAAATCTTCGTGAGATAGAAACCTTTTTTTTCCCTCCTTTTTTATATTAACCACTTGAACCCTAATGTCCATATTCGGAGAACTTTAGCCAAAAATAGCCGAACTACAAGCTCACTGCGAGGCGTTGTGAGCTTGTAGATCGGCTAACCAATATCGTCCAGGTATCGTATCGTCAACCATGTATCATGATGCTTATCCTATCGTTGTTAAAATGTATTGTTACACCCCAGTAACAAACAACCAGACGGGATACCAATTTCATCCAGTCAGGAGACTGGATGAAATCACACAGAGGATACAGGATAAACCAGTGTTTCAAAAACGTTCAAATTTCAACGTCACCCCCTTAACTCTGACAAATGAACCCTAGTGGGTTCATTTGGTTCCATTTGTACACTGTCAGAGTTACAGACTTGTATGGGTCCATTTAGACCCCCATAAAGGAACCCACAGAGTCCCTGGAATCCACTTTTAGAACCTCTGGGATAAACAACGTGGAATTAGAAGTGACAAAGTGATGGAATTGTGTCTTTTTCTTAGAAAAAAGGAGAAACTCGCGAAATAGGACATCCTGCATAATGAGTACCTTTACCTTTGATGAGAAAAAAAAAACCCAAACATTTCTTGTTCTTCCGCCACCGACTTCTAAAAACGCCTCATCCCTCCCGGCTTACCGTATCCACACACTCCACATCACCACCCCTTGAATACAGCGCAGTCTTTCAATGTGTTTATGGTCATTAGGGTGTAATTATTAACCCGTAAGGCAGGCTTTTAAGAGCACTTAGCTCATACCTCAAGCGCTCGGGGGCTTTATATCCTAACTGCCGATACACAACACACAGAGATGAAACCCAGCACAACTTCATAAGGTAGGGGAGGTGGTAATAAGGGGCCTGGGATAAGTCACTGCAGGCCGGCTGCTCATAACACTGTTTACTGTTACTTTGAAATGCTGGCAGCTGGCTCTTTAAAAGACAAAACACTAGGTTCTCAACCAGGCACGTGCACACATAGACATCAAAGGGGGCTTGAGCCCCTGCCCTTTTATCCACCCGTAGAAAGTGCCCTCTCTAGACCATGATATATACGACTACGTATGACAACAGCCTTCTAAGGTTGGCAAGAAATATTACCTCTAATAGTAGCCATGTGTTGCATAGAGAATATAGGTTGCTGCCTTCAGGAAGGAGATACGGTGTTCCAGAATACAATAAGGTCAGACTAAAAGGGTCCTTTGTCCATCAGCCGACTTTAAGGCTTAATCAGGAGTTTGGCCATAGAGGCTTAGCGGTGGACATTGCTCTTGTCTGTATTATCCTTATGTATGTAAACCTGTCTTGTTTTTGTTCCCTTGTGTCAAATGTTTGTATATGTTTAGCATACATGGCTGCTGTGTCGCAAGACAATTTTCAGTGTGAAATGACAATAAAGTACTATATCATATCATATCATATCATATCATATCATATCATATCATATCATAACATGAATGCAGTTTTTACTATGGTGAAAGAAATGCAAATGTCCTCTTTCCATGCCATGCCCAAAAGGCAGCATTCAAGAGAATTGCCTTGTCCAAACTCTCCTTAACTTGAATGCAGCATCTTTGCCCTCTCTGTGTAGAAATCCACACCACATCTCCAGTATTGCCTTTTTTATGCTTAGTTTAGTGTGTTATGAAGTACCGAAAATAGCCGACCTCCAAGCTCACAACGCTTTGCGGCACGACACGTTGTGAGCTTGGAGGTCTGCTATTTTCAATATTCATCCCCTGCCTCTCTAACATTCTCTGCACGTCCCTGTTCTTAACCAGTGTTGATTTCGTCGACCATAAAACTATGACGAAAAATGTACGGCAACTACCTTTTCTTCATGATGAAAACTAAATAAGAACTAAAATATGACTAAAACTAAGACTTAATATATTGACAATTTTGTCAGCAAATAAAAACTAGACTAAAATGTCAGGGAGGGACTAGTGAAGAGAAGAGATTCAGTATAGAACTAAAAGACAAGTAATCTTATGTTTGGTTGGCTGCGCTCGGGCGTTGCACTCTGAAAATAGCAGATCTACAAGCTCACGACGCGTCGCAGCTCGTAGATCGCCTATTTTCAGCATGCAACCAAGTAAAGTGTGAAATTGATAATTTGACTTAAGTATACAAAATGTGGGTATGCTCTTTACAAACCTCTGCTAAACGGTAAACACTCTTGCTGGAGGTGAGTGAGAAGTGAGAATCCTAAACAATCAATTATATTTAACCTTCTAATTATGGATGGAATGCCACGGTGGCCACGCCGCGTCTGCTCCGCTGACTCCCTGTAGGCCAGGGGTCCCCAAACTTTTTTGTCTCAGGGCACCCCATGAATATTTTTCTTTTTAATCCGAGGCACCCCTATTATGATTTTCACTCCCAGCACCTTATATTTATAGCATATCGTCGTTGCCGGGTGGAAACCTTGTATGTCCAAAACCGTTTGTTTTGTATTTATCATCTATAAAATGTACTAAACTAGTGAAAACAGCAGATCTACAAGCACACATTGTAGATCGTCTGTTTAAACTAATTTTGTACGACTGTCTTGTATGACAAAGCAGGGCTTTGCTTTCTCCAAGTTTCAAATGTGAAGGTTTCTGCCAGACAGTGACGATATTTTAGTGATTATGTTGCGAGGAAAACATTGAGATAATAGCTATTTTGGTTAGAATTGACTGAAAATAACTTTGTACTTCAAGTTTAAAATGATACTAAATCTTTTTTCAAGTGTTTTGCACGGAAAAAAATCATTGGGCTAAAAAAAAAAAAAAAAATGATGGTTTAGTGATGAGTCATCACTTTTCGCAGTGGTATGGGGGTCCATTTTTAGCCCAAGGAATGTTTTTCGTGAAAAAAAAGCTTGCAATGGATTCAGAATAATAAAAAAGACCCATCACATTCCACTTAAAGCATATTTTTGGGAGTCATTTTTTCCCTTATAGTACAGTGTATAGCAAGTGAATGAGACCCAGAAAGCTGACAAAGATTTTCCTAGGGATGTTGAATTTCAATCTTTGTTAGATATGTTACTAGACACCTTTACGAACACATTGGTGAAGAAATTGTTTGGTAAGGATTCCCAGATTTGACAGGTATTCTGCTAATTTTCCCTGACTATTAGAAGGATTAAACAGAGGAAAAAGCAGGCAGCTATATCCTGGTAAAACTGGGGTATAGTTATAGTTCAGCTCAACAACAAAAGCACAACAGAAATGAGAATATTGTATGGTTCTTGTACTGCTTGAGCGATGCCAGCTGCTTTGGGATCAGACGCCGATCCCGATTTTAGAGAATGCGAACCCACCGATTATTATAATTTTTGTTACCAATATTTGATCCAGTGTTGATTTCGTCGACTAAAACTATGACGAAAAATGTTTGTGGACTGCGGTTTTTTTCACTGACAAAAACTAAATAAAAACTAAATAAAAAGTAAGCTGTGATGACTGAAACTAAGTCATAATAATACTAAGTAAATATATTGACAATTTCGTCAACAAAATAAAAACTAGACTAAAATGTTAGGGAGGGACTATGGAGAAGAAGGTCATTTTATGTTTGGTTGCTCTCTGGTGTTACATGCTGAAAATAGCAGATCTACAAGCTCGTAGATCAGCTATTTTCAGCACGCAACCAAGTGTAAAATCAGCCAATACAATGTCATCAAGGCCTGCCAAAATACATTTTAATTGACTAAATAAACTGTAGATTTAGTCGCCTAAAATCGAATGATATTTTGTCGACTAAAATTAGACTAAAACTAAAACATTTCAGGTGACTAAATTATGAGTAAAACTAAAATACATTTTATTCAAAAGACTAAAACTAAATTAAAATTTGCTGTCAAAAACAACACTGATTTGATCAAAAAGTTTGCAGGAGCTCAGCAGGCAGGTATTAGGCCTCCTAAGTAAGCCCGCAAAGTAAAACTAACTGGCCAAAAAAAAGTCACCCTGAAACGCAATCGTGAGAGAAAAAAATTAAATAAACAATTTCTCAGGTATTTTTCTTTACGCGTCCACGGAGTCAGACTGCGGTCGTATAATGCCTCTCACTCTCTTTCATCAATTAACAGACCCCCTAATTAAGCGTGGCGCGTGCAGATGGAGCGGAGGTGAGCCGGGGTCGGGCCGGCGGTGGGCGTCTAGTCGTGGTGGGTGTCTAGTCGTGGTGGGGACAGGGGCGTCACAAGGGGGGGAAAAGTGGGACTGAGTTACTAGGGCCCAAGGTGGATTGGCCTGGAATTATTTCCTACTTTAGCTATTGAAAAGCTATTGACTTTAGCTATTGAAAAATAGCAGATCTACAAGCTCACAGCGCGGCACTTGGTGCTGTGAGCTTGTAGGTCTGCTATTTTTGAAAAGTCGTGAAAACGTGGGGAAAATCGTGCTCTTTCGAACGACCGTCATTTCGACCGGGAGGGTTAGCGACTCACCCCACGGAGGTTAGGGTTAGGGTGAGGGTTAGAGTCGGGTGTGTTTTTAAGATTTGTTTTTGGGCTTTTTATGCCTTTATTCGATACTATCGATAGGACAGTAGACTGACAGGAAATGAGGAGAGAGATGGGGAATGACATGTGGCAACGGTCGTCCGGATCGGGAATCGAACCGGCGACGCCAGCAGGCATCATAGCCTAGTATGTGGTATGCACCTTGACCACCAGGCCAGCGGGCGCCCTGAATATATGTATTTTTTAAGCAAACATTTGCAACTCAAATCTTGCTTCAAGGGGGGGGGGGGGGGGGGGGGGTCCCTGGAATTAAATATTTTGAGATGGGTGTTCGTGGCCAAATACACATCATTTTGGGGGTCCTTCACGTGAAAAAGTTTGAGCACCACTGACACAGAAACATAGGTTTTTCAAAAAAAAAACCTTAGAAGGATCTGAAATATTCAAAGACTTGCACACATTTTCACGATTTTAAAAAAATAGCAGGATTACAAGCTTGCAAGCTTGTATATCTGCTATTTTTCCACAGTTAAAGCACAAAATGTGAGTGAATCCTTGTACCCAGGGCCCAGAATGTGGTGCGACACCCCTGGGTGGTGGGGTGGGTGGGTGGGACGGCTCCTGCTAAGTTTGTAATTAGCAGTGTAATGCAGGATGTCCCACAGCTGCTCGGGACTTTTATTGTTTCATCCTCTCCCTTGCCTCCACAGCATATAGTGACTGAAGTAAGTATAAGTACCTTTGCTCAAGAACTGCACAAGTACAATTATGAGGTACTTTTACTTTAAGGGTACGGCCACACCACACTTTTAGTCTTTGGCGGATTCTGACAATGCATTTCAATTGGAAATGGAGACTTTTTTTTTGGCAGAAATCCGCAAATGGCAACAAACCGCTCCATTCCCATTGAAATGCAGTGGCAGAATCCGCCCTCATACGGCTCATAGATAGAATAAAAGTGTACTGTATGTCAGACAATTGGACTCGAGTCATAGAGACTCGACTCGAGTCGGAAGACAATGACTCCAGACTCGACTCGACTCGACTTGAGACACGCTGACTCGGACGACTTGTAGCATGTTTTTTTTATTTTTTATGCGGATATCATTCTAATATGACTGGCAGGGCGGTCGTTAACGTCAACGCTACGCCACTCACCAAAGCAGTCATGAACGCCATGCTATAGGTTCACACTTTTATTGATTGATTGATTGATTGATTGATTGATTGATTGGAGACAGGCATGTAAGCGACTAAAGTGAGAGCACAAGCATGCACGGAAGCAGCCAAACACTCTGATCAGTGGGCACCAACAACCTTGTGACTTGACTCGACAACCTTGTGACTCGACATGACTCGACATAACCTTGTGACTCGACTCGACTTGACTTGCCCACAACAGAAAAAACTTGAGACTTGCTTGAGACTTGGACCAAATGTCTTGCTACTCGACTTGGACTCGGATCAGAGGGACTTGTACAATTGTCTACTGTATGTGCACACGCACATACAGTACACGCAGGGTTGTACACAGGCAGCGAGTGACTTGACAAACAGCCTCAGCGCCGAACTCAGACACGCAATGAACCCGTCCATGTTCCCCGACTGGCCAGCTGAGCCTTCATGAAAAGAACATGACAAATGTCCATGCAACCACCGGAAACAGCCACAACAATTCCAATTCTGGCGAGAACTAAAGGGCATTCACCAAATATTAGAATATTCGAATATCAAAGTCACTATTCGACGTTGTTCACCGAAGTCGAATATACGCTTATTTGTATTTTATTTTATTGTTTTCTCTTTAAAAATATATATAGTTTATAAAGCTTGGCTAGATAGGAAGTCATAAGAAAGAGTTGTCAATGCCCCTGGTGGATGAATTTGTTAATGCTCTATGCCAGGGGTTCTCAAACCTTTTTAGGCCGTGACCCCCAAAATAAACATATTTGAACTGGGGACTGTAGGTATTACATTTAATGTGACTCAGTTCTGCAGATAAATATTGTGAAAATAGCAGATCTACATGCTCACAACGCCTCACAACAATCTTCGCCTCTTGCTTACTTAATATTTGACAGTTTGGCCAGTCCTGTCGAATATTCGACTATTCGAATACTTTGAGGTCGAATAATTCAAATACTGAAAATCACTATTCATGAATGCCCTAGCGAGAACTGGGACAACCGGTGCAAAGCAACACGCTGTCGCCTGCATTTGAATAAACCATTACGAGGTAACCATTACGACTTGATTTCAAGTCCTTTGCAGCCTGAGTGCACCATCCAATAGAAACGAACACATGAACTGAGCCTAGCGCCGCAAACGTGAGGAGTGGTGTGTGCATTTCCGAGCGACCACTGATGACCACCGATTCAAAAACTGCAAAAGTAGCAGATCGACAAGCTCAAAACGCAGCGTGAATCTGCTACTTTTGGTACTTTTGTATGACACTGTAGTATGAGTAGAGTCAGGGACGTGCTGGGGCCCTGATTCAGCCTGGGAAAAAGAGTTGTAGAGGCCCTCATTGCGCGCTATAGAGAGAGATCTCTCTCTATAGCGCTGCTGCTACTCAAAGATTTTTGACAAAGTGACAAGCCTGGGCCAATTACATGAGTTATATTTCGTCGTTGTCAGGTGGAAACCTTGTATGTCCAAAACCTTATGTTTTGTATTTATCATTTTAAAAATGATTTAAACTAGTGAAAACAGCCGATCTACAAGCACACAACGCCTCGCACCGTGAGGCGTTGTGTGCTTGTAGATCTGCTGTTTTCACTACTTTTGTGCGACGGCCTTGTATGATGAAGCAGGGCTTTACTTTGAAATTTGAAACTTGGAGATACAAGGTTTCTGCCCGACATTTTTTCCTAATGGCCGGCCTGGACCGGCCGGGAATGAACCGGCCGTTCGGGAGTTGTCCCGCTTTTCCCAATGGCCAGCATGTCCCTGAGTATAGGTAGGGATTAAGTATTATTATATATTTTTACACAACATTTACATTTAGTACAAATGGGATGTGTTTATGGCCATTTGTTTTGTATCACCGAATGCAGAGGCATAGCTCAGCTGCAGACATGGAGGACACGATCCAAAGCTGTCAGCGTTTCTTCTCTCCCCAGGATGTGGCCCACACTGGGATGTCAGCAATTAACACACAGCAACATGAAAGCCTCTGGTCTTCTTCCTTAATGTGCAGCACACATGTATGCCAACTGCATACCCACCAAGTCTCCTGCTTTTGTTCTGCCTTGGACCGCAAGCACGCACTCACACACCCACGCATGCACCAGTGTTGATTTTGACGGCAAAGTTAGATGTCGTTTTAGCCATCGTCTTTTGAAGACATTTCTTTTTAGTTTTAGTCACATTTCAGTCATCTGAGACGTTTTATTTTTAGTCGAGTTTTAGTCGACTAAATATCATATGATTTTAGTAGACCAACACCCTTTGCACACAGGCGCGTTTTTCTCGCACGGAAAAAAACGGACGATTCCATTTTTTTAAAGAAAACAATGATTCTCTATGACCTCATGCACACCGGCTTCGAATTTGCCATGCGGCAGGTGGCTGCGGCTGTGCGTTTTTTTCCTGATCGAACCCAGTTCGATTTGTGCGTCTTGTCGCATGCGGTAAAAACTCATCGACTCCTTTTATGACTCTTTAATCATGCAGCAAACGGAAAGAAACACAACGGTCCTGTGTGCAAACTGCAAAGCCCTTAAATCGCTGATTTTGTTGACCACAATGTAATTTGGAAGGCCTTGATAGCCGTCGAAACGACTAGTAATGGCTGATTTTACAATTGGTTACATGCTGAAAATAGCCGAGCTTACAACGTGTTGTAGTGCGTTGGATATCTTCACGGCTATTTTCACGGCTATTTTCACGGTCTGTGTGCGTGTTTATGCGTGTGCGTCCGTCCCCACAGCTTACAATTGGTTCAACCTGAAATGGAGCTTTTGTTACAAAATGATTTCTTCAGTAGTGGAGCACCGAAACAGTGTAGCCAGTAGGCATCCAATCACAATTTGCATGGCATTAATATGATCGATAGCAGCCGTTTAGGTCCTGTAATTATAGCCCGCCCTGCAGGAGGGGCCATATTTTATAATAAATCCATACGTCGTCGTAGTCATGGCAGAAACCTTGTATCTCCATGTTTCACTACTTTTGTCTATGTTGGTAGAGATGGGATTTATGGGTCACACACACAGTTCGGTTGAACAGCTGAGCTCTCTGTGAAAGCCACAGCCGATCAGCGACGTGGCACAGACCTATGTGAGGAAGTGTTACACCAAATGTGTTACCTACGACTTTTTGTGACCGTAATGGGAGGGAGGAACTGAAGTCGATAGGTAACAGCATTTTGTGTATTAGCCTGACTAGCGTGTCCTTGAGTGTGACTCAAGGACATGAGCGTGACTCACAGACGTTTTCATACTAACTGCGACCTGACGGTCCCAACTATACCTAACCTTAAACGTATATTGCTAACCGTAACCTCAGTAAAACGAATACAAGATTAACCTCTGGGGGGCGAGCGGTCTGCGGGGGAAAAAATGGGGCGAGTGTGTTTTGGGCCATTATAGCCTGGTAGACCCAACACAATAATGGAACATGTGTATAAACATACACAGCCCGGCCAACGTTTTGAAGTGGAACACTTTTACAAGGAATTATAGGTGGCCTAGCATGACTTACAGTAGACGACAACAACAGCAGAACACACTAGCAAGGAGCATGTCAAACACATATCTCTCGCTACAGTTACAGTCAAGTCACAAACATAAAGCAGATTCCAGTGTTTGGACCGTGGCTAATCTAGTCCCAAGGACTACTCTTTGTCAAGACTGTAATTATAATTGGCCCTTGACTTTTTCTTCCCCCCGGCAGTCCTCCTCAGACCGTGTCATTTTAATCTCTGCTAATACGCTTTGTGGCAACAGAAATGAGTCTGTGAAGTAGACTCTTGTCAGGGTCAAAGCCAGGGTCACTGCAGAGGGAACGGTCTGTGCCAGCGTTTATGTGTGTGTGTGTGTGTGTGTGTGTGTGTGTGTGTGTGTGTGTGTGTGTGTGTGTGTGTGTGTGTGTGTGTGTGGGTGGGTGAGTCCTTCGCAGGGGTGTCGCACCAAATTCTGGGCCCTGTGTACAAGGATTCACTCACATTCCACGCTTTAGCTATTGAAAAATAGCAGATCTACAAGCTTACAGCGCGGCACCGAGTGCTGGGCTGCGAGCTTGTGGATCTGCCATTTTTGAAAAATCGTGACATTCCAAATCGTTCTGAGGTTTTTTGAAAAAAAACTATGTTTCTATGTCAGTGGTGCTCATACTTTTTCATGTGAAGGACCCCCAAAATGATATGTATTTGGCCACAGACCCCCATCTCAAAATATTTAGTTCCAGGGACCCCCCAGAAGCAAGATTTGAGTTACAAATGTTCGCTTAAAAAATACATATACCGGTATTCAAAGATTTGCACGCATTTTCACGAGTTTTCAAAGATAGCAGATCTACAAGCTCGCAGCGTGAGCTTGTATATCTGCTATTTTTCAATAGCTAAAGTATAAAATAATTATGGTCCCCCCCCCCCCTTGTGACGCCCCTGGTCCTTTGTGACAGATTTAATGGGAGGTCTTGTGAAGGAGAGAGAGAGAGAGAGAGAGAGAGAGAGAGAGAGAGAGAAAGAGAGAGAGGAGGGAAGGAATGGAGTGGAGTGTTGCCGTGGGCACCGGGTTATGAAAACAGCTATTATCACCGTTTTAATTGGAGATTAGTGCGGGGGGAGTGGCTGGATACTCTGCAGATACAGGCAGCAAGCAGTGGGTGCTGGCTCCATAGCTCTGGTCCAGAGCGTCAGCTGCATAAGCGGCTGGCTAAAAAGACTAGACCAGGATTTCTCAGCCCCTACGAGGGCTCAACTTCTGTCAAAATAAACTAAACTACTTCGCTACTCACCTAACCAAAGGTAGTTTTGCGTTGTTGAAAGTCTATTCACCGCGTTGGGAAACCTCTCAGCACCCCACCCACTCTGTAAAATCCTACATTATTTTTGTCATGAAATAAAACGCATCAAACTCGATCCAACTTAACCGGGAGAGTGTTTTCTGCTGGTGATTCAGTCCGAGTGTATCAAAGGGTGCGTTCGGAAATGCGCACCGGGTGTGGTTAGGTTTAGGGGTTAGGGTATAGGTTTAGGCATAGTTTTACTGAGGTTAGGATTAGGGTTAGGTTTAGGCACTCACTTCACTGAGCACACACCCGGTGCGCATTTCCAAACGCACCCTTTGATACAATCGGACTGAATCACCTGCAGAAAACACTTTCCCAACTTAAACGCCACTTATTTCCGGGTTGTGTCTGGGGTGGCTCAAGGTGGGTACCTGGACAACTGGGCACCAAAACCATCTGGGCACTAGGGGCACCTGGATGAGTGGGCACCTGGAGTCTTTTTTTTTTTTCTTCTTTTTAAATATATAGGGAAAATAGCATATCTATATAAGCTCAAAATCATCAGCCAATTTTGGTAAGCTACTTTTGTGTGACACTGTAGTATGATGAAGTAGGGCATATTTACCAAAAGAAATGTATACAGTATATGGTCGCTGTCGGGCAGAAACATTGTATCTCCAAGTTTCAAATTTGTATGTTTTTTCATAAAGTAAAGCCCTGCTTCATCATACAAGACTGTCACACAAAACTAGTGACAAGAGCAGATCTACAAGCACAGATGCGAGGCGTTGTGTGCTTGTAGATCGGCTATTTTCACAATTTAAAACATCTTTAGAATGATAAATGCAAAACGAACGGTTTTGGACATATAAGGTTTCCACCCGACAACGACGATATATAAAAAGTTATGACAAATACTTTTAAATATGGAAATACAGTACAAGGTTTGCAGTGAATCTGAGAGGAGACGGTCACATGACAGTGTGTAGACGGTCACATGACAGTGTGTAGACGGTCACATGACAGTGTGTAGACGGTCACATGACAGTGTGTAGGCAGGTCACATGACAGTGTGTAGACGGTCACATGACAGTGTGTAGGCAGACAGACTGGTCTGCCTCTTTGCCCATCTGTCCAATAAAAACTTTATACAATCTAAAAATAAGAATAATTTTCTCATCTCCAAGCCAGACTTTACCAATAAAACGTAAAAAAGAAAAAGGCATTTGGAATTAACCATTTAAAGCTTAAGCGGACTCCCCCAGGGGACCCCCTCCTTTTTTTCCCCTCTCTACCTCAAATGGTAAATGGTGCATTTATATAGCGCTTTTATCCAAGGCGCTTTACATAGATTGTGCATTACATTCACCCATTCACACACACATTCATACACCGATGGCAGAGGAAACCATGCAAGGCACCAACCTGCTCACCGGGAGCAAGGGGGGAGCCCGGATTCGGGGGGAGCTCAGGGGGAGCCCGGATTAGAACTGGAAACCCTTCGTGCCTCTAATGTGGTTTCTCTACTCCTGAGCTATGCGGCCCCAAATGTCTTCTCTGAAAATGGCAGATCTACAAGCTCACACAACAACGTGACACTTGTAGATCTCCTTTTTTCACAGAATGGTCACCCTAAGAATAGGGATGCTATAAGGTTCCATGTGGTCGGTTGAGGAGCTATATAGTGACTACATACGTTCATGGTGAACTGTGCAGTCTGTTTAAGCACTTTATGTTCTGGAGGGGGCAAATAAACGATCTACAAGCTCGTTGTGACGCGTTGCGAGTTTGTAGATGGGATATTTTTGGAAAGGGATGTGGTGTAGATAGAAAAAGAACAACGTGGTGCATTTTTAAGTGCTCTGGTGTTTTATGCTGAAAAGAGTATTCCTCCATGCAATAGCTTACAGCTTTGGCAAAGGTCCACAGCATAAAACATCAGTGTGTCTGAGTATGATAACGCGCACTCACACACACACACACGCACGCACACAGAGGTTATGGCGCTATAAACCTATTGGAGAGAGTGCTGACAAGGAACTAAAGTGATAAACTGTAACTTAATGGGGTTAATGTGCCCCCATGAGCGGTGTATAATTACATTCATTACCGACTCTTCAACCTTTGTAATTTCAAGGACCACCAATTTGATACGCATTAGGCCACCGACCCGCATTTGATACCATTCTTTATTATATGTGGGATCCCAATGTATTAGAATATTTGTTATTGTTAGACATAGTGATTTGGTCACTCTGGGCTTTGGGGTAGCTTTTTTTTGGCTTCGGGGGTTAACAACAAGACTGGCTCAGGAGTAGAGCGGTTGCTTGGGGAATCAGGAAGGATGCTGGTTCGATTCCCAACTCATACTCACCTCCATGGTCTCAATGTGGAAGCGTCCTTGAGCGTGTTGCCTGATGAGCAGGATGTTGCTGCCGTGCATGGTTCCCTTTCCTCCGCCATGTGTGTGTGTGTGTGGGGGTTACTATAGGTTAGGGATGCCTGTCAAAAAGATAATAATAATAATGAATCATTACTCGAAACAGTTAATTCATCATTCAGAACGGGTACACATTATTGTGTATCATTATTTTATGCTTTAACTATTGAGAAATAGCAGATATACAAGCTCACAGCGCGGCACCGAGTGCCGCGCTGCGAGCTTGTAGATCTGCTATTTTTGAAAAATCGTGAGAATTAGAATTTTGACCCGATTCTATAAGTGTCTTTTGAATCCTTCTAAGGTTTTTAAAAAAAATATATATGTTTCTATAATGTCAGCAATCTGGCCAGCCATCGTCAAAGAAAAGATCCTTTTCACTTAAAACAGCTCAGTTAGTCTGTTCTTGAGAGATTACTATGTCAGTGGTTCTCAAACCTTTTCATGTGAAGGACCCCTGTAAAAAAATATTCATATCTCAAAATATTATAGTTCCAAGGACCACCCAGAAGCAAAATTTGAGTTACAAACGTTCGCTCTAAAAATACATAATATATTCAAAGATTTGCACACATTTTCACGACTTTTTCAAAAATAGCACATCTACAAGCTTGTATATCTGCTATTTTTCACTGGTTAAAGCATTCAATAATTCTAGGCCTAAATGGGTTAGATAAGAAAATTCACTATTTACCATGCAGACCTGTGACCTATACAAAAAAAGAACCAATAAAACAAATCGTTAGCAGTATATAAACACGAGGTTTCATACATCTTTAGCTATACTGCAGGCTCCACTGTAACGCTGTAAAACAATCAAATTGACCTAAGACAATTATTTAGGACTACATGAACAACAACATGCAATTTCAATCAATATTTGGCAAATAGTAGCCTGCATGAGTTTCTAATAAGAAACAATATCGCCTCATAATATTTTTGGTATAGCTAATGAGGAAAGTGAATCTGTTGTACCGAAGACGATGGAAGAAATCGTATTTTATGACTTCTTAAAAGGGAAAACAGACCGGCATTAAAAATGATGCCAGCTACTGTATAGGATTCCGTCACTGTCCGGCAGGAAAACCTCTTATCTCCCTATTCTAGCTTTTTGTGCTTTTTTCGTAAAATAACGTCCTACTTCGTCACGCTACAATGTCACACAAAAGCATCAAAAGTAGCAGGTCCACACGCTCGGAACACGGCGCGAAGCGTCGCGTTCCGAGCTCGCGGATCTGCTACTTTAGATCAGTGTTTCTCAACCACCCTGCCTGGGGATCTTTGGTGTGCCCCTGAGAAGGCTCAAGTGTGCCCCTTGAAACTGCTTGAAAGCCAGTATTTTATTTATCATTTTAAAAATGATTTAATCTAGTGAAAACAGCCGATCTACAAGAACACAACGCCTCGCGGTGCGAGGCGTTGTGTGCTGGTAGATCTGCTGTTTTCACTACTGTTGTGCGACAGCCTTGTACGATGAAGCAAGGCTTTACTTTGCGAAGAAACTAGCTCCTTTCGGAACCCCTCACTCCACTGCTACGCAGCTCCGAGATGGGGTTCCTACTGGTCGGCTGCCGAAATCTTGTTGTTGGATCCACGATCCGCCGTTAGCGATCACTTCTTACCTTTGTTGAACACTCTATCCAAAAAGTAACGGGCCTCTGTGAAAGTATAATCGTTTTACTTTTTAAGCGTGGAACAACCTCGAAGCACTGGGGTGAAATGAAGACTTTATATCGCTCGAAAGACCAGCTGGCTCTGTGTTTTCCCGTGTTTTCCCCGTTGTAGTCTCGCGTGGCCAGAGTGTTGCCTCCGTTTCTCGTGGCTGTGAGCATTTGACCAAATCGCAGAGGCAACACTCTGGCCACGCGAGACTACAACGGGGAAAACACGGGAAAACACAGAGCCAGCTGGTCTTTCGAGCGATATAAAGTCTTCATTTCACCCCAGTGCTTCGAGGTTGTTCCACGCTTAAAAAGTAAAACGATTATACTTTCACAGAGGCCCGTTACTTTTTGGATAGAGTGTTCATCAAAGGTAAGAAGTGATCGCTAACGGCGGATCGTGGATCCAACAACAAGATTTCGGCAGCCGACCAGTAGGAACCCCATCTCAGAGCTGCGTAGCAGTGGAGTGAGGGGTTCCGAAAGGAGCTACGAAGAAACGTACATTTGAAACGTACATTTGAAACTTGGAGATACAAGGTTTCTTCCCGACAGTGACGATATTCACACCCCCGTTAGTATGTTGGTGTGCCCATGGATTCTTGGGACATGAAAAGTGTGCCCATGCAGAAAAAAGGTTGAGAAACACTGCTTTAGATGCTTTCCAATTCGAACCCTGAAAAGTAACAGTTTCGTAGATACGAGGTTTTCAGCCCGAACCGAGACAATTCTCTGCATGACACTCCGAGGACACCGAGGGAGATGCATGTGGGGGCAATTACCAGCATGTGAATCACCTGTGGAAGGCAGGGGAGACGATTCCTGCGGCTTCTTATTACAGCATAAATTGGGAGTCGGGGGACCTTGGTGGAGAATGCAATTCCTCTGCTCCTTTTGACGTGTCAGGCTGCCTGGAGGAGAGCAGAGAGACCTCAGTGTGAAAGGCAAGCAACGCTTAATTCAACCTGGTTTCTGAAGCTAAATCCCACCTTGAATTAACCCATTAGAACGGATAGTCGGGTACACATTATTGTGTATCATTATTTTATGCTTTAACTATTCAAAAATAGCAGATATAAAAGCTCACAGCGCGGCACCGAGTGCCGCGCTGCGAGCTTGTAGATCTGCTATTTTTGAAAAATCGTGAAAATCAGAATTTTGACGCGATTCTATAAAGGCCGTTCCATATTTTGACCGAAAACGGCGGTTTCGGTCAAAATATGGAACGGCCTTTATAGAATCGCGTCCTTTTCTACCATAAAATGATGTCCCTCAGGACTTCTGAAAAGCATTGGACCGAACGAGAGTTCGGAAATTTGCACGTCGGAAAACACAACTCACCGAACATTTCGGTCAAAGTATGGAGAGGCCTTAAGTGTCTTCTGAATCCTTCTAAGATTTTTTTAAAAACCTATGTTTCTATGTCAGCAATCTGGCTGGCCATCGTCAAAGAAAAGGTCCTTTTCACTTAAATGGAGCTCAGTTAGTCTGTTCTTGAGAGACTACTATGTCAGTGGTTCTCAAACCTTTTCATGTGAAGGACCCCCAAAATGATATGTATTTGTGAGCTTGTATATCTGCTATTTTTCACTGGTTAAAGCATTCAATAATTCTAGGACTAAATGGGTTAAAATGTGGCTTGTGTTCCCCCCTTCACGTTCGCAATGTTAACGGGTGCGAAATGTGTCCAAAATATATATATATATATATATATATATATATATACATACAAATTCATGTGGTGCCTGTATATTATGCTCTCCTCTGGGGGTTTTAGTGAGCTCAGATTCTGTGTCCCATGCTTGCCAGGGACATGCAGAGAATGTCAGAAAGGCAGGGGCTGAAATTTCTAAAAAGTGCCTTTTGGTGGAAATATCGAAAATAGCAGACCTCCAAGCTCACAACGCATCACAGCGCAACGCGTTGTGAGCTTGGAGGTCGGCTATTTTCGGTGAGTTAAACGACTCATATGTAGGGGTGTAACGATATAGTAACTGTATCGAAATATCGTTTTTAACTTAAAAAATCGAAGTAGATCGAAATGAAAACAGCTAAAATCGAATCGTATCGTTTTATTTTGTATCGTATCGAATCGGCAGTGTAAAGAATCGATTGTATCGATACTGCCTACTTGTGCATTGTATTTAGCATTTTTAAGAAGAAAAAATGAAAAGGAGGGGTTTAATTACTTTTCCTTTCCATATAGCTACACTGGTCTATCGATAAATGTGTGTAATCTCTGGGTTCATGTCAAGGTGCAGGTTTGTCAATATACAATGTCCATGTATTTGGCAGATAATCACTGTGTTTACTTATTTATATCCATAATTATACATGTTTCCCTTAAAAACCTGCACTATCCACACCTTTCACACAGATTTAATTTCTTTGCTAAATAGTTACTATATCGATTTTAAATAATTAAATCGAATCATATCGTATCGTATCGCCATTAATTAACCAATATCGTCCATGTATCGTATCGTCAACCATGTATCGTGATGTGTATCGAATCGCTATTAAAATGTATCGTTACACCCCTTCTCATATGCATACTTTCTACACAGAGAGGGCAATTCTTTCAGCATAAGATGCTGCATTCAAGTTCAGGAGAGTTTGGACAAGGCAATTCTCTTGAATGCTGCCTTCAGGTATGGCATGGAAAAGGGGGCATTTGCATTTCTTTCACCATAGTGAAAACTGCATTCATGGTCTGGAGAGGGCACTTTTTACAGACGGCTAAAAGGGCAGGGGCTCAAGCCCCCTTTGATGTCTATGTGTGCACCTGCCTGCTGCTTGCAGGCACGTGCTGTAGTATCACAGGCGCAGAGTCACACCGCCAAACTGAATGCAATCTCTTTGCCAAAATATAGCCGATCTTTTTGGCAAAGAGATTAGCAAAAGACTGTTTGTTGGCTCCAAACAATCATCAAACAAAACTCAATGATGCACCCAGACTTGGATGTACGCACTACGCAGGCATGAAGAACACAGTCCACAGGTTGAACTTGGTTTGCATATTTTACTATAAAGTGCATTAGTACAAACAGGTTTTCCTCCGGGAGCGTTTCACTGTTTGCCTACTTATGCACTAGCTGTCAATCAGCCAGGCCTGGGAGAGGCGTGCCCTTGGTGCCCAAAATTATCTAATTAATCAATTAACTAACAAACTAATACAACTAATAATTGCAAATGATACTACATAATTACAGCTACAATAACGATAATAATAATACTAGTAAGACGCCTCAGGGCGACAAGTGACAGTGATGTGGACATCAGGTTTGTGGACATCAGGGATCTCCATATATGCATGGGCATAAAAGGGATTTGTTCCCCTAGTGGCATCACAGGGATCTCCATATCTCCATATATGGGCATAAAAGGGATTTGTTCCCCCTGGCATCACAGGGATCTCTCTAACAGGGCATCATTAATATTGATGACATCAGGGAACTCCATATATGGGCATAAAAGGGATTCTGTTAGTGTAACATCACGGTGAAGCCAGAGCACTCTGTACGTAGTCTGCTCTTTTCCCCCTCTACAACAAAGCTCTTTGTCGAAAATAGCCGATCTAGATCGGCTATTTTCGGCTAAAGTTCTCCGAATATGGACGCTAGGGTTCAAGTGGTTAATATAAAAAAGGAGAAAAAAAAAGTTTCCATCACTCAAAGATTTGGAGGACCCTCTGTAGTAACTCTGAGGACCCCCTAGGGGTCCCAGACCGCCTGTTGAAGACCCCTGCACTAGTGTTAAACTGTAAAGTCCTCACAAGGTGAGTGTGAAAGCTTCACACGGGGAGATGTTTTTTTGCGTGGCCTCCAGGCATCTGTTGTCTCCGCCTGCCCACTCCCTGGGGCTGTAGGTCACACTGTGCTGCCCACTCCCTGGGGCTGTAGGTCACACTGTGCTGCCCACTCCCTGGGGCTGTAGGTCACACTGTGCTGCCCACTCCCTGGGGCTGTAGGTCACACTGTGCTGCCCACTCCCTGGGGCTGTAGGTCACACTGTGCTGCCCACTCCCTGGGGCTGTAGGTCACACTGTGCTGCCCACTCCCTGGGGCTGTAGGTCACACTGTGCTGCCCACTCCCTGGGGCTGTAGGTCACACTGTGCTGCCCACTCCCTGGGGCTGTAGGTCACACTGTGCTGCCCACTCCCTGGGGCTGTAGGTCACACTGTGCTGCCCACTCCCTGGGGCTGTAGGTCACACTGTGCTGCCCACTCCCTGGGGCTGTAGGTCACACTGTGCTGCCCACTCCCTGGGGCTGTAGGTCACACTGTGCTGCCCACTCCCTGGGGCTGTAGGTCACACTGTGCTGCCCACTCCCTGGGGCTGTAGGTCACACTGTGCTGCCCACTCCCTGGGGCTGTAGGTCACACTGTGCTGCCCACTCCCTGGGGCTGTAGGTCACACTGTGCTGCCCACTCCCTGGGGCTGTAGGTCACACTGTGCTGCCCACTCCCTGGGGCTGTAGGTCACACTGTGCTGCCCACTCCCTGGGGCTGTAGGTCACACTGTGCTGCCCACTCCCTGGGGCTGTAGGTCACACTGTGCTGCCCACTCCCTGGGGCTGTAGGTCACACTGTGCTGCCCACTCCCTGGGGCTGTAGGTCACACTGTGCTGCCCACTCCCTGGGGCTGTAGGTCACACTGTGCTGCCCACTCCCTGGGGCTGTAGGTCACACTGTGCTGCCCACTCCCTGGGGCTGTAGGTCACACTGTGCTGCCCACTCCCTGGGGCTGTAGGTCACACTGTGCTGCCCACTCCCTGGGGCTGTAGGTCACACTGTGCTGTCAGCCCGCAGAACCACCCAGAGAAGACACCGGAATGTTAATGAACCTCGACACCACTGGGAGCTGGGGGCCTGGGGGCCTGGAGCGCACGCACACACACGCACGCACACACACACACACACACACACACACACACACACACACACACACGTACGCACACATCACACGCAGCGAAGGTCTGCTATGCGTGTTTCCTAAACCCACCAGGATTGAGTTAAGACCCGCCTCGTGGAAACGCCCTCTCAATAATCTTAAGTATGAAAGTGTGTATGAACGTTAGTGCTGCTCGCTCAAGTGCAAAGTAATACTTTACCTACCTACGTCCTACCGATCCATTACAATAATACAATACTGTACCTACGTCCTACCGATCCATTACAATAATACAATACTGTACCTACGTCCTACCGATCCATTACAATAATACAATACTGTACCTACGTCCTACCGATCCATTACAATAATACAATACTGTACCTACGTCCTACCGATCCATTACAATAATACAATACTGTACCTACGTCCTACCGATCCATTACAATAATACAATACTGTACCTACGTCCTACCGATCCATTACAATAATACAATACTGTACCTACGTCCTACCGATCCATTACAATAATACAATACTGTACCTACGTCCTACCGATCCATTACAATAATACAATACTGTACCTACGTCCTACCGATCCATTACAATAATACAATACTGTACCTACGTCCTACCGATCCATTACAATAATACAATACTGTACCTACGTCCTACCGATCCATTACAATAATACAATACTGTACCTACGTCCTACCGATCCATTACAATAATACAATACTGTACCTACGTCCTACCGATCCATTACAATAATACAATACTGTACCTACGTCCTACCGATCCATTACAATAATACAATACTGTACCTACGTCCTACCGATCCATTACAATAATACAATACTGTACCTACGTCCTACCGATCCATTACAATAATACAATACTGTACCTACGTCCTACCGATCCATTACAATAATACAATACTGTACCTACGTCCTACCGATCCATTACAATAATACAATACTGTACCTACGCCCTACCGATCCATTACAATAATACAATACTGTACCTACGCCCTACCGATCCATTACAATAATACAATACTGTACCTACGTCCTACCGATCCATTACAATAATACATTACTGTACCTACACCCTACTGATCCATTACAATAATACAATACTGTACCTACGTCCTACCGATCCATTACAATAATACAATACTGTACCTACGTCCTACCGATCCATTACAATAATACAATACTGTACCTACGCCCTACCGATCCATTACAATAATACAATACTGTACCTACGCCCTACCGATCCATTACAATAATACAATACTGTACCTACGTCCTACCGATCCATTACAATAATACATTACTGTACCTACACCCTACCGATCCATTACAATAATACAATACTGTACCTACGTCCTACCGATCCATTACAATAATACAATACTGTACCTACGTCCTACCGATCCATTACAATAATACAATACTGTACCTACGTCCTACCGATCCATTACAATAATACAATACTGTACCTACGTCCTACCGATCCATTACAATAATACAATACTGTACCTACGTCCTACCGATCCATTACAATAATACAATACTGTACCTACGTCCTACCGATCCATTACAATAATACAATACTGTACCTACGCCCTACCGATCCATTACAATAATACAATACTGTACCTACGCCCTACCGATCCATTACAATAATACAATACTGTACCTACGTCCTACCGATCCATTACAATAATACATTACTGTACCTACACCCTACCGATCCATTACAATAATACAATACTGTACCTACGTCCTACCGATCCATTACAATAATACAATACTGTACCTACGTCCTACCGATCCATTACAATAATACAATACTGTACCTACGCCCTACCGATCCATTACAATAATACAATACTGTACCTACGCCCTACCGATCCATTACAATAATACAATACTGTACCTACGCCCTACCGATCCATTACAATAATACAATACTGTACCTACGTCCTACCGATCCATTACAATAATACAATACTGTACCTACGTCCTACCGATCCATTACAATAATACAATACTGTACCTACGTCCTACCGATCCATTACAATAATACAATACTGTACCTACGTCCTACTGATCCATTACAATAATACAATACTGTACCTACGTCCTACCGATCCATTACAATAATACAATACTGTACCTACGTCCTACCGATCCATTACAATAATACAATACTGTACATACGTCCTACCGATCCATTACAATAATACAATACTGTACCTACGTCCTACCGATCCATTACAATAATACAATACTGTACCTACGTCCTACCGATCCATTACAATAATACATTACTGTACCTACGCCCTACTGATCCATTACAATAATACATTACTGTACCTACGCCCCTAGATCCATTACAATAATACATTACTGTACCTACACCCTACCGATCCATTACAATAATACATACAGCATAATGCTGTACCTACGCCCTACAGATCCATTACAATATTACACGCAGCATAATACGCCCAAAGCCATATCCAAACTATAACAATTTAACTGATAATTAGTTAATTAAGAGTTTTTATTTTTTGACAAATTAATAGCTTTCTCAGTATATTTTTCTCTTTAGCAAAGTTACAAAGTTTTACCTTTTTTAAGCACAGTACAAAGTAAGTTTAAATGTATTTATTTTTTAGCACAGTTTATTTTGTAGTGACAAATTGATAGCTGTGCATTGTGCAAATGCAGGCTTTTCTCAGTAGCCTACAAGTTTTATATTGTCTTCATGCCTTTACTAGGTCTGACTTTATCCACCCTCCGTGTGTCCGGCAAGGATTTCAGCCACTCCTGGAAGTCCTCGCGTTTCCGCGGGTCTTAACTCAATCCTGGTGGGTTTAGGAAACACGCGTCTGGCTGCTATAGGCTCGGGAATGGAACCCAGGACTCGCTCTCAGGCTGCGTCGCAGCCTATTGATTGAGGATTGAGGACTTTAATAGAAGTTTGCATAGGAAAAGGTCCAGTTTGATGACAGAGCAGTTCAAGAAAGCCTCCGGGCTTGTTTCAATTGGGGTCCTTTTAAAAAAAAAACTCACATAACATTGAATGACAGACAAATAAAACACAGCACTGTACAGAAAATATCATCCAAAAAACATTCATAAAACAAAAAAAAAAGATCAAATTAATCGTATTTACAGTAGAGAGGTCAAGGGGAGGTAAGGATAGGCTATGTAAATGTTTACCAGTTTTGAGTAGGGAGTTCCAATTTTTTGCGGCATAGCAGGAGAATGAACTTAACCCTTTGTTTGAGACAAATCTGGGTTGGACGTGATCTGTGGAGCTGCCTCTGGTGTTGTAATTGTGAACATCTTATGCATCAGTGCTGTCAGGCAGAGACCTCTCAGCTCCATATTTTTTACTTTTTGTGTTCTTCCGTAAATGTAACGGTCTAGTCATACTAGCGTCACACCAAAGCATCAGAAGTAGCAGATCTGCAGTTCTGCTGCTTTTGCGGAATTTGAATCCCCCCCAAAAAAGGAACAGTTTTGGACATATCATATGAGACAGCGACGATATGGTACGCAGCCTTTTCTTGGCCATTTTTAAGTTGTCGCACATCGAAAATAGCAGCTTACATGCTGTAACTCTATTAAACCGCACTTCTAAAGGCCTAACCAAGTCCTAGTCCATTCCAATTCGTAACCATAAATCTAAAAAATCTTTTCAACACCATAAACAATCATTTCTCTCGAGAGGACCAGGATAATGGTCCTTACAATGACTCTTTTCTAATATTCTACTGCACCGCAAGTATGATACGAGCACACACACACACACACACACACACACGCACGCACGCACGCACGCACGCACGCACGCACGCACGCACGCACGCACGCACGCACGCACGCACGCACGCACGCACGCGTCAGTCAAAAAGCCCCTACGGGCAACGATCAGCACCTCCTTTCAGAGATGGAAATTCCAGCAGTCACATTTGAGATGCAAATCTCGTTCTCTCGAAAAAGCGGCGGGCGAGGTGTCAGAAATAGAGCACAGGTTACACTTTAACTCATGCCGCCTGCTTGTTAAAACAATGCAGGTACAGGCACAGCTATTAGATCTGTGAATGTTTCTCTGTCCCTGTGCTCCGTTTGTTTCCACGCACGCACGCATGCACGCATGCACGCACGCACGCACGCACGCACGCACGCACGCACGCATGCACGCAGGGGTGTCACAAGGGGGGGGGGGGGAGTGGGACTGAGTTACAAGGGCCCAAGGTGGAGTGGAGGGGCCCTAGTAACTTTAGCTATTGAAAAATAGCAGATATACAAGCTCACAGCGCGGCACCGAGTGCCGCGCTGCGAGCTGGTAGATCTGCTATTTTTGAAAAGTCGTGAAAATGTGTGTAAATCTTTGAATATTTTAATTTTTTAAGCGAGCATTTGTCAAATTTTGTTTCTGGGGGGTCCCTGGAACTAAATATTTTGAGATGGGGGGTCTGTGGCCAAATACATATCATCTTGGAGTGGGACTGAGTTACAAGGGCCCAAGGTGGAGGGGCCCTAGTAACTTTAGCTATTGAAAAATAGCAGATATACAAGCTCTGCGAGCTTGTAGATCTGCTATTTTTGAAAAGTCGTGAAAATGTCTGCAAATCTTTGAATATAATGTATTTTTTAAGCGAACATTTGTCAAAAAAAAATTCTGGGGGGTCCCTGGAACTAAATATTTTGAGATGGGGGTCTGTGGCCAAATACATATCATCTTGGCGGTCCTTGACATGAAAAAGTTTGAGCACCACTGGAAACATAGGTTTCTTGCACGCATTTTCACAATTTTTCAAAAAATAGCAGATCTACAAGCTCGCAGCGCGGCACTCGGTGCCGCGCTGCGAGCTTGTATATATGCTATTTTTCAAACGTTAACATTCATGGCCATGGGGGGCCCACAGTGAATCCTTGTACCCACTACCCAGGGCCCAGAATGTGGTGTGACGCCCCTGCACGCACGCACGCAATCCACAACAACAACCCTTCCTTTCCCCTCGTTCAGGAGAGCGCTTTTAATGTGCCCCAGAAGGCAGCATTTTTTCCATATATAATGGTGTTTCTAGCCAGGCAGTTTCCCTCCCCTGCACCCAACACTTGAAAGTATACTCTCTGCACACTCAAGGAAAGTGAAACCCCCACCCTAGTTGCCAGGAAACAACAGTTGCAAGGAATGATGATGATGACGATAATAACAATAGTAAGTAGAACTAGAGATACTGTTCCTACGAAACAGTGTGGGCTCGCTCGTGACTATGGGGCTGTTAAGTGTGACATCATTTTGTAGGCAGAGGAGAACTTTTGCCCCCGAAAAAAGCGAATCTTTTGACTTTTTACTATTTACTAATTTTTATTCTCTTTGTTGTTGAAAGGAAAGTGGTAGAATTATACTAGTCGTTATTTTTGTCTCGGATCTGTTGAAATAGCGAGGGACAGATATTGACAATAAATCTGCTTGGAGGTCTGACTACAAAATTATGTCACAGCTTAAAAGCCCCATATTCTCCAGCATGCTAGCTGTCATGTGAAGCTCAACCAATACTCCAGCTAACACCACTCCCAGAGTTTCCACACCTCAATTGCACCTCATTGGCTAAGGGCCCTGCCTTTGTACTGAACTCCCGCGACGGAACTCTATATATAAATAATGAAGATAACATAGTGTTCTCGCCTTTCAGGCGAGCCCACAATAATAGCAATAGTAATAATAAATTAATAATACAACCACTGGGTTTACTGTGTTCAACTATTGGCTTACTGTAATAGAGTACTGCTGAATGCTGATATCCTCTATCTCTGCCTGCCTGATGCCTGCCTGCCTGCCTGCCTGTCTATCTAACTGCCTACATACCTATGTCTACCTATACCAGGGGTCGGCAACCCAAAATGTTGAAAGAGCCATATTGGACCAAAAGAAAACTAAAAACAAATCTGTCTGGAAAAAATGTAAAGCCTTATATAAGCCTTATAATGAAGGCAAAACATGCTGTAAGTGTCTATATTAGCTATATTAGCCTACTATCAAAATGACTAAGTAGGCTACAAATACATAATAAGCATTCATGATTAAATGTTTATTTTCCCTGCTGGAGAGAATGACGCACCACGTGACTACTCTGCTGTACGATGGTGCTTTAAGTTTAACTTCCATTACAATATTAATGTATTATGTTTCATTGCATTGATGAAATTATAAAGAAATCAGATTTGGGATCCATGGCCCATCACCATCACACACCCGCCGGGTTGTTTGCAACAGCCACCTGCCTGGCACCACGCCAAGCTGAAAGAAACGTGTGTCGCAGGCGACGTAAATCTTCGTTGACAGAAATGTTGAAATGTAATATTTATTCTACACACTTTTACAGCATTGGAAAGCGTTAAGAAGTTCTCCTACAGAAACTATATTGAAACAAAAAATATATGTTTTCCATTTTCATACATTTTTGAAAAAGCTCCAGGGAGCCACTAGGGCGGCGCTAAAGCGTCTCTAGAGCTGCGGGTTGCTGACCCCTGACCTATACCTACCTACCTGTCTGTCTGTCTAAAAAACAAGCCTAAAGTGGCTTATAATGAGCAGACTTGGCAACACTGCTCATAAGCCGTAATCTAAAGAACATCCCCAGTCTTATGTGACATTATTGTAATCTAGCTCTCTACACACTACATCCACAGTGTTATGTGCCAACGTTGTTGCCACATCACAGGCTTACAGGTGTAAAGTGTGTGAAATTCTTTTCTCTCATGCTCGCTCCATCAAACGTGGAGTTTCCTCATGATGAGAATGGAGAGCAGAGAGTGAAAGCAGGAGGGAAGAGGATAACGGATTAATAAAAGAAAGAAAACAAAAATAGATACACAGCACTGGTTGTCAACATGGGGTCCTTGGGGCTATTTCAGTGGGTCCCCAGCTAAATGACTGATAGTAGTTAAACAAATAATAGAGCCTTATGCCTGCCCTGAACAGTTGTACGACAGTGTGACATGCAGAAAATAGTGGATTTCACAAGCTCACAACCTGTTGCGGATGCAATGCATATTGTGAACATTGTAATAGATCTGTTATGTTCTGCACGTGTGACACTGTCACATGCCAAAGTATAAATCATTCTTTATGGGGGTCTGTAACACTGAGAGTAACATGATCTGACACGGAGTATTTTACATTGTAGAGTGGGGGTCCCTGAGAGACATCCTGTCAAATGGCCTTTTCGTTGGCCTGATGCATACAGGTATCAAACCAGGGGTCCTTGATAATTAGAAATAATAATAAAAAAAGGATGGGAAACACTTGTATAACAAAACCCCAATTAGGATTTAAAGGTTTAGTTCAAAAAATATATATTTATTTTCTATCGATTACTCTATTATTTTTTATTTTATGTCGCATTCCTAAGCCCATCATTTGATGAACAGCAGTGGTTCCCTATGGAGACACAAAGAGCATGTTTTGTTCCCTATGGAGACACAAAGAGTCTCCTCAAATTATTGGCTTAGGAATGCGACAAAAACCCAAAAAATATCCATGAATTCTCGTCTCCATGCGGTGAGTAATCGATAAAAAAAAGTCATTTTATCAGTTGAGAGGCATATTTCTGCTGGCATGTGACTTTTTTGTAGGATATTATATGTTGTTTCATGTACACCAAATGACATTCTCAATTTAACGCTGAAAAAAAAAGTAACTCAAGTTACTTTTTCTATGCAACTTGTAACTTTACAAGTTACATTTCTCCCGGGGAATAACTTTAACTTGATCAAGTGACTGCCATGGTGAGTTACTTGTAACTGTACAAGTTACACTTTCAAAGTAACTTCCCCAACACTGCACGTGCCTGCCTTTGAGTGTGTCTCCCAGTCTCCTTCCAGACCCTTTGCAGAGCCTCATCTGGGATAATCACTCACACATTGTCTCTGTCGCCTGGAAAACCTGTATGTCCAGAACAGTGTTGTTTTTGACAGCAAATTTTGATTTAGTTTTAATCATAGTCTTTTAAATAAAATGTAATTTAGTTTTAGTCATAATTGAGTTGCCTGCAACATTTTAGTTTTAGTCTAGTTTTAGTTGACTGAATATCATAAGATTTTAGGCGACTAAATCTACAGTTGATTTAGTCAACTGAAATGTATTTTGGCAGGCCTTGATGGCATCGTAATGACTGATTTTACATTTGGTTGCGTGCTGAAAATAGCAGATTTACAAGCTCACAACACGTCGCAGTGCGACGCGTTGTGAGCTTGTAGATCGGCTATTTTCAGCACGCAACACTGGAGAGCAACCAAACATAAAATCACTCTGTTCTCTAGTCCCTCCCCAAAATTTTTGTCTAGTTTTTATTTTGTTGACGAAATTGTCAATATATTCAGTCTTAGTTTTAGTCATCACAGCTTAGTTTTTATTTAGTTTTTATTTAGTTTTCGTCAGTGAAAAAAACCCAGTGGACACACATTTCTCGTTATAGTTTTAGTCGACGAAAACAACACTGGTCCAGAAGCCTTATTATTACTCTTAAGGAAAGAACCTGTGTTCCAATGGATCCACTTTTTATTTATTTAGGGAGTTATTATTTAGTCACCAATGGTGTAAAGTAACTAAGTACATTTACTCAAGTACTGTACTTTTAAGTACAATTTTGAATAATTATTTTTTACTTTAATGGAGTATTCGCAATTCGCTGCACTTTTACTTCTACTCCACTACATCTCAGAGGCAAATATTAAACCTTTACTCCACTACAATTTGAAAACGTTAGTTACTAGTTACTTTGTAGATTTTGATTATTATTACAAAACATACATTATACCCACTTCAGTCCTAAATACATTTAGGCCATTTGAAAATAGCCGATCTACAAGCTCACAATGCGTCGCGTCGCGACGCATTGTGAGCTTGTAGATCGGCTATTTTCAAAAGGTTTTTCATACATTTCATACAAAATGGACTTCTACTAACAGAGTATTTCTACATTGCTATTGATACTTTTATGTTAGTAAAGACTTTGAGTATTTTTCCCACCACTTTTAGTCACAAGGTCTTGTTATTACTTAGAAAAAAGAAAAACACGAGATACGAGGTTTCTGTCTGACAGTGAAGGAAACAGACCCCGGGGCCAAACTCTAAAAGACACGCGCGCGCGCGCGAGCGTGCACACACACACACACACACACACACACACACACACACACACACACACACACACACACACACACACACACACACACACACACACACACACACACACACACACACACACACACACACACACACACACACACTCTAGTCATCACACTGCTGATTGGCCCAGAGAACCTCCCCCTTGACAGTAAGCCCGCCTCCCTCGGCCATATGGATCCATTCATAAAAACAAAGTACACGTGGGAAAAATGTGGCTCATGTGTGTGTGTGTGTGTGTGTGTGTGTGTGTGTGTGTGTGTCACACGTGCACGTATGCATCATCGCTGTCGGGAAGACCTCGTATCTCCACATTTCGTAAATGAATAATACCATACCTCCTTCATACAAGAGTGTCCCACAAAAGTAGAGAAAACATTGCGACGTGTTGTTAGCTTGTAGAACCCCATTTTTTTAATGTAAAAAATTTTTAATAAAAAATGGGTTTTTGACATACAATGTTTCCACCTGACAGTGACGAAAGAGTGGTTTATTTTTAGCAGTGTGTGTGTGTGTGTGTGTGTGTGTGTGTGTGTGTGTGTGTGTGTGTGTGTGTGTGTGTGTGTGTGTGTGTGTGTGTGTGTGTGTGTGTTTTAACACGTGTGGTGTCATGTAGTCAGCACACACACACACACACACACACACACACACACACACACACACACACACACACACACACACACACACACACACACACACACACACACACACACACACACACACACACACACACACACACACACACACACACACACACATGCTCTTAGTGAGACACAAACACTGGTGGAAAAAAATGCTTCTCTCTTGCATCCATTCAGTTAAAGAGGTGATGCAGAGCTTAGTTGAATGAATAGAAAACTTTATTTTTAATCAATACGGTAGCAGAGTAGTGCCCACATTTATATAAAATCAGCACAAAAAGAAAGGAAACTTGAAGTCAAGTTTCCTTTCTATATATTATATCCCCTTTAATAATACCAATTTGTATTGTGTTTTATATCATTTTTAGCATTGATTAGTCACCTTTACAACTAGCTTGTAAGCATTGGGCATTCGAGGCATGAGCTCAGCCAAACGTGTGGGCAGTGGTGCAGTGGTGATTCAATGTTTGGGGGGTCGCGAACGTCGCTCAACACCTACTATACAGGTCTATTGATATGCAAATAGGCTCGTTTCTTTGTTAAAACAGTTGTCGAGGTGTGAACTTGGGGGGGTGCGAGACCCTGGCTCAAAAAAGATATGGGTCGTCGGGGGCGCGCGACCCAAGACCACGGCAACACTGCGTGTGGGTAGTGCCGACCAAAATGTTGCCAAAATGGCTTGCAATGCTGTTCTGCTGGCATTTACTCTCGTTTTGGGCTTCTCTGACACAGAGCTTAAAATTAACAAAGTGTAAAAATGAAAAATAGCTTGTGCCGAGACCCCCATACAAAGATTTGTGTTGCTAAAAAAATATACTTATATGTTTTTTAATGTCACACGTTCATTCACCATTTTCAAATATGTTGTACGCCGACGGAGTAAGTGGTCCAACTGATTTGGATGCTGTTAAACCGTTTTGCTGGTGAACGTGAATGATGCATCTTGCTTACTGTACATCAACAAGGCTTATCTCTGGGGCCCTGGGCTAGCCTTGTTGGACAAGTGGAAGAGACTCGTCTCACCCGACAAGTCAAACACAACAAAAACAACAGCAATGGAGTGTCTCCTTCCTTGTTAACATGTCACTCACTCGGCTGTTTCACTGATTTGAAACAGATGTGTTTTTGCACCGATGTTCAGTCATGCAGTGAAAGATGAGCCTATCCTGAAATGCTTGAGCAAGGATGGTTGGCTGATCTACACTTGTAGATCAGCTATTTTCACAAAGGTTCTTATTTAAGGGTTGCCTCTTTCTTATTTAATATTCTTAACTATTAATCGACCGAATGTCTGTCCGTCCGGAACCTGCATGCTGAGACATCACTGATACTAAACAGTGCCCAAATTTGGTGATAACTGACAAAGAAATGCGCAATGTAACGCCAGGGATTTGAACCCGGGCCTCCCGCAAGAAAGTCCAACATCTTAATAACCACCAGACCAAAGGGACATCCCTGTGTAGACTTTTGAGGCCATCAGGCTGAGGCAGTGAGTCACTCGGGAAAATCGCACTCTTTCGAACGACCAACATTTCGACCGGAGGGTTAGCGACTCACTCCACAGAGGTTAGGGTTAGGGTGAGGGTTAGAGTCGTCAGTCGGGTGTCGAAAAGATGACATGTAGTAACAGCGACACGAGTGAGTCACTCTACCACAGTGATACCCTGTATAAACTCACTTTTAAGACCCTTTTCCACTGCAAGGTTGAACCAGAACTTTCAGGAACCTGAACCTATTTTTTTTGGTTCTGGTTTTGTTTCCATTGCACACGGCCCGGTTTCAGGCGAGGTTCCTGGAACCTTTTTTCGGCCCTGCTCCTGAGGTAGAACTAAACTTTAGTCCTGGGAACCTATGGGAGGGGCCAGCAGTGCGGCTGCTCTTTTTTTTGGGACCTTCCCGGTTAGTTCTGGATATAATGGAAACGTAAGCAGAAATTGGTCCCAGAGCTTCACAGGTTCTTGAAAGTTTTTGGGCATCTGTAAAGTTCTGGTTCTAGTTCTGGGTCGGCCCTACAGTGGAAATGGGGCTAATGTTGCACATTAAGCTAATCATCTGGGGACCCCCTGGAGGTCCAAAACACAGTTCTGGAACCACCGACAAAGGGAAAAAAAAAAAAAAAATGGCACTCAGTGTTTTGTTTTTGTTTGTTTTTTTTGGGAGGGGGGGGGGGGGGGGGGGGGGGGGCGGCAGGTTATAAGTTGTTAAGTGAGCTTGTTTGGTAATCTGAGATAGCTGTACTTGTTACTGGCTTATTTGTTGTACCACTAACCCCTCCCCCAACCTGCATCTGTCCGTCTTCCGCAAATCAGGAGAGCAGTAAAAGTTTAACGGCTCAATTGTATTTAACATGGTTTCACCAAGGCCTGTGTGTGTTTATGTAAAGACGTATGCGTAATGCGTGTTGTAAATAGCATGCCGTTTCATCCAGCTTGATTGTGAAATGCACAAACGATGGTTTAAATGATGTATTAGGCCTGTAGGAATGTGTGGTGTTTGCTTACACCTTTCAGCCAATGGTTGGAAAAAGTCTGTGGCGTCAGTTCAGCAAAAGCTAAGGTATGGCAACATGACTGGTGTCGAAGGCGCGCGTGCAAGACACCAGTCATGTTGCCATACCTTAGCAACAGGCATGGTGAATTTATTTTAAGAAGTACATTTCCCCCCCTGTAAGGTATGGCTGCTGCCATACCTTGCCATACCCAATTGACGACTCTGGAAAAAGTACTGAAATGTCTCACTTGAGTAAAAGTATCAATCCTACACTGTAATGTAGAAATACTTGGTTATAGGGAATGGTCATGCCGCACTTTTATCATACCTATATGAGGGCAGATTCTGCTAATGCTTTTCAATGGGAATGGACTCAATGGAGCATCTTGTAGATCTGCTATTTTGAAACAGCAGAAATCAATACAGGGCTGAAGTGGTATGTTTTGTAATAATAATAAAAATCTACAAAGTAACTAACGTTTTTAAATAATTGTACTGGAGTAAAAGTACAATATTTGCCTCTGAGCTGTAGTGGGGTAGAAGTAAAAGTATTGAAAAAAGTATTGGAAATACTCCAGTAAAGCAAAAGTAGCCTATACCTCAAAATTGCTCAAATACAGTAGTTGAGTAAATGTACTTAGTTACTTTACACTAGGGCATTAACAAAAAAGTCGACTCAGTCGACTTCGAAGTTGAAAAAAAAAAAAAAACTTTCTATTGTGAAAATAGCAGATCTACATGCTCACAACGCCTCACAGCATAGATCGGCTATTTTCACAATTTCTGCCTCTATATATTTGACAATTTGGCCAATGTTTAATTTGTCATTTTAGAGGTATTAAAAAAGTCCTTAAATTGTCACGTTAGAAATGTGCAGATACCCTCTATACACTTAAACTCTATGTTGGTTTGTTTACAGTTGAGTGATAAAACAATGTTTCACATTAAGTTAATCATCTGGGAGTGGGGACCACCCCAAAATAACTGGGGGGTCGTGTGTGATGTGATGACGTCGACTTCAACTCAACTTTTTACTGAGCCGAGTCGACTTGCAAAAATCACAAGTCGTTAATGCCCTACTTTACACCACTACTTTCAGCACATTAGCAAGTGAAAAGTACAAGTCCCCCGACACAACAACACCCCCCCCCCCCGTGCCCAGCACCCTAAAAACACCCAGGATCAACCTGAACCAACGTTTGGCTGCAGAATAAACCAGCAGGACTCATTAGGTTAGCAGCTGTGGCTGCAAGGGAGACAAGAGCCCTGTTGTCTGTCTTAATGATGCTCAGCCTGCATGGGAAAGACTCTGGGCCTGTAAATATACATTATTTTCTTAGCAATTCCTTTATTGTCCATCAAATTTTGCATAAAATGGAAATGTGTCTTTGGCACATAGGCAGTCAGTATACAACAGTAAAACATACATAACATACACAATGCATTAAAACTATATAAAATGCATCCCATGACATAGCAACATAGAAACAGTGCAGTGATCAAGGGATGTGGGGGGTTGGAGCTATTCAAACATTTCCTTATTTAAAATCTCCACTACAGTTGGCACAAATGATGTCTTATAGCCCTTCTTCTTTGCGTGAAGTGAAGTTGCAGTTGTTTGTCTCCAATGATCTTACTTGCCTGCTTAACTACCTGGGTGAGCTTGTTCCTATCTCTAACTGAGAGGTTAGAGATAGGAACATGTTAGTCGTGTTTGATATCTTTACACGCCTATCAATAAATCTGATGACCACTTAAGAATCTGTTTGTATTTCGATCGGTTCAACAGAAGATGATACAAACTCAATAGTTTGTCGAACGGCTATTTTAACGCATTTAGAAACTTTGTGAATTATTTTTGCCTTTAAAAAAGAGAAAATGACCTCCGCGTCATCAGCGCCCACACCCTAGGTGGGGTTGGCGAAAGGGCCTTTCTGTGTGGAGTTTGCATGTTCTCCCCGTGTCTCCTATGGTAGATACCCTCACAAAAACATGCAGTAATCCTGGTCTCTATAGTGCCTCCCCCTGGCCAACCGGAGCGTCTGATGGAGGGGAAAGGAACTGGTTGGAATAACCTGTTCCTTCCACGCGCTACGTCCATACCCGGGAAATCCCCACTGTTAGGTGTAAAGAAGCAACTTGGACTACTCATGCATAGAATGAAGCATGAGGTCAGTCTGTTGTCTCCACAGGCACGGCAGAGGGAGAGCAGAGCCCGGGATCACATAGGCAATTGGCACTGGGTGAAAATGGGTTACAAAATCGTGGGATAAAAATTAAAGAAGAAAAAAAAGAGAGAAAATGAAAGCGGCTTTATATTAAGGTCTCGTAATAAGCGTTAATTAGCTAAGGCCCTTAAAAGGCCAGATGAGATGTTTGATAACATTATCATGTGTTAATAAGACTGCATGATGTAAGTGTTAATAATAGCACCGTACTGTTAGATCGTAATATACATTTATAAGCACAGACATGCAAGCAGATGAGCAATAAAGTTCTACTAGGCTTCTGAAGTTTAGCTTGTTACTGTATAACGTCACTGTCGGGCAGAAACCTCGAAGTTTCAAATTTGTAAATTTTTTCGCAAAGCAAAGCCCTGCTTGATCATACAAGGCTGTCGCACAAAAGTAGTGAAATCAGCAGATCTACAAGCACACAAGGACTCGCGGTGCGAGGCGTTGTGTGCTTGTAGATCGGCTGTTTTCACTAGTTTAACTAATTTTTAAAATGATAAATACAACATACAAGGTTTCCAGCCGACAACGACAATATAAGACGTTTACTGTGTGTGTGTGTGTGTGTGTGTGTGTGTGTGTGTGTGTGTGTGTGTGTGTGTGTGTGTGTGTGTGTGTGTGTGTGTGTGTGTGTGTGTGCGCGCGTGTGCGTGTGCGTGTGAGCGTGATAGACAGAGACACAGATAGACAGACAGAGACAGACAGCCACAGAGAGAGAGAGAGAGAGAGAGAGAGAGAGAGAGAGAGAGAGAGAGAGAGAGAGAGAGAGAGTGAGAGAGAGAGAGAGAGAGAGAGACAGACATACAGACACACATAGAAAGACAGGCAGACAGAGAAAGGAGAGCCTGCTCGTGTTTCTGGGAGCAGCAAACAGCATTAAGTATTTACCATGTTTACTCCCATTTCATTAAAGCATCAGAGAGATAACACATTGTAACCTGACCTGCAGGTTAGATTCAGCACAACCGCACAAACAACTGCATCAAGAACACAAAGCAAGAGAGGCTTGGATTGTCTCGTACCGGCGGCACAAGCTTGTGTTCATTTCGCCGGCTACAACAATATGAGCAAAACATATGTTTGTCGAATAGCTTTTTTTCACCGGCGACACAAAAGCAAAATAAAAACTAAGCTGAATGCTGTATTGACAGCATGGACGTGCAGATAATGTTAGAGAGGCAGGGGCTGACATTCCTAAAAGGGCCTTTTGGTGAAAATATCGCAAATAGCAGACCTCCAAGCTCACAATGCATTGCAGCACGACACGTTGTGAGCTTGGAGGTCAGCTATTTTCGGTACTTGATACCACATTGAACTAAATATGATTAATCCAATACTGGAAATGTGGTGTAACGGCATGGATTTCTACACAGAGAGGGCAGTTCTTTCAACATAAGATGCTGCATTCAAGTTCAGGAGAGTTTGGACAAGGCAGTTCTCTTGAATGCTGCCTTCAGGTATGGCATGGAAAGAGGGCATTTGCATTTCTTTCATCATGGTAAAAACTGCATTCATGGTCTGTTACAGACAAGTAAAAGGGCAGTGGCTCAAGCCCCCTTTGATGTCTATGTGTGCACGACACGTGCCTGATTGACAGTTTCATCAACAAATAGAAACTAGACTAAAATGTCAGGGAGAGACTTGTGGAGAAGAGATCCGGTAGACCTAAGACATAGACAAGCAGGGGTCATCAATATGCCCGTACATGGACATCCGTGTCCGTGACGAGACTTATCGCCTTGTCCGTGGCAAATTCCAATGTTGTTTTTTTTACATTAAAATGTTCTTATTTTACACAATTACTGAATGTCAAGTCTCCAGGTTTTCTTCAGGATATGTATGACACTGATTTACTATGACACTATAAAGTATGCCCATTAGGAGTCCACTTGGACAGTGGTTCTCTTATTTTCAAGGACCCCATAACTCTGACAGTGTACAAATGGAACCAAATGGACCCATAACAAGGGTCCATTTGGTTCCATTTGTACAGTACACTGTCAGAGTTACAGACCTGTAATGTCATTTAGGGCTATTCTTTATGTGTTTGTCTACTCATTGTGTCTGTCCAAAATGAAATGTCCACCACAAGCCAGCATGAACCCTGAAAACAAGTCATTTCATGCTCGGTGGCGCTTGGAGGCGCGCAGCGGAAATAGCCGATCTACAAGCTGATTGGCTATTTGCAGCACACAAATACGTTTAAATCAGGCATTACGTCCCCATTACAACCCGCTAATATATATATTTTTTTTATTTGGACAGCGTACTGGACAAAACATAAGGGACATTCAACTACCGCTGCTGCTCGGTCAACTCAAAAACAGATACTTTTGGATTCAAAATTCTAAAATATCAAAAGTACAAGATCTAAAAGCTCAAAATGCATCACTTCGCGCAGCGCTTCGAGCTTGTAGATCTGCTACCTTTGATGCTTTTGTGTGACACTGTAATATGATCAAGTATAGGACATACAATTCACAAAAAACACAAAGTTAAAATATGGAGATGAGAAGTTTCTGCACAGATATAATAACGAAAGGCCAGATATAGCAGCGAACACTGAAAGTCTATTCTAAGCTTACTTCTATGCTCTTTATCAGTTAAACCTGACAAGACCCTGTGATCCAGGATTAATATTAGGCCTCGACATCACATTCTTTAATAATAGGCCTCGACGTCACATTCTTTAATTATCACCTTTTCAACACCTCCTGGTGTCTGACTCCTCTGGTGTGAGGAGGAGGATCACCTCCTGGTGTCTGACTCCTCTGGTGTGAGGAGGAGGATCACCCGAGGGCCAAGACGCTCTCAGCTCCAACACGCAGTGGTGGGAAAAGTACTCACATGCTTTACTTATCGTCGTTGTCGGGTGAAAACCTTGTATGTCCAAAACCGTTCGTTTTGCATTTATCATTTTGAAAATGATTTAAACTAGCGAAAACAGCCGATCTGCAAGCACACAACGCCTCGCAGTGCGAGGCGTTGTGTGCTTGTAGATCTGCTGTTTTCACTACTTTTGTGCGACGGCCTTGTATGATGAAGCAGGGCTTTGCTTTGCAAAAGAACGTACAATTTGAAACTTGGAGATACGAGGTTTCTGCCCGACAACGACGTTATGTAAAAGTATCAACACTGCAAGGTAGAAATACTCTTGTCACAAAAAAATGTATTTGAGTGAAAGTTCACTGAAAGTACCAAAAGCAAAATAGTAGTCATTGTGTGGTATGTCCCATTTCACATGTTTTTAAATGTTTCAAATACAAGCTCAAAAGCGTCGCAATTGGAAATACTCCAGTAAAGTAAAACTACTTTAGAATTGTACTTCTACAGTACTTGAGTAAATGTACTTACAGTAGTTACTTCACAAGTACTCAGATTTCTCAGTAAAAATAGCAATACCATAATATAAAAAAGTACCTGCAATGGGTAAACTATATTTAAGGTACCAAAATGAAAAGTATACTCATTATGCAGCATGTCCTTTTTCACAAGTTTTAAAATCTTTCGAAATTAGACAATATACAAGCTTGTGGGTGTGTAGATCAGCTATTTTCAAATAGACACATCTACCGGTATATCTGCAAAGCAACTAGTAGGTACCTAATGTTTTCTGATAATTGTAGTTGAGTAAAAAGCACAATATTCGCTGTTGAAAAATGCAAATACTCAAATAATAACACAACTCACATAAGAACAGTGTCACGGTCCCTGCCAGTGTCCTGTGGGTGAAGTATCTATGTGTCATTATTTCGAACCAAGGGTTAGGGTTAGGTTTTAGGGTTAGGTTTAGGCATAGTTTTGCTGAGGTTAGGGTTAGGATTTGCGGTTTTGGCATAGTGGTTAACCTTCACCAGGTTAGCATTCACCAGCATCAGCAGGTTAGCATTTCACCTGGTTAAAATTCATCAGCGTCAAACAAATGGAACGTTGAACAAATGTTTTGTCAAAATATCGACACGATGTTGTTACACATAGTGAGCAAGTCTTTATTTCATGGCCATGTCGCTCCCCCCAAACACTTTATATTATTATTTATGTATTTGATTGGTTCAGGCTACGTTGCAACTCAATGGCCGACCCTCCATATGAGGACTTTTTATTCTTTTTTTATCCCACGATTTTTGTAACCCATTCCCCCAGTGCCAATTGCCCAATTGCCAATTGCCTGTGATCCTGAGTTCTGCTCTCCCTCTGCCATGCCTGGGGAGCCCCGGCGGGCCAGGGGGAGGCGGTATAGAAGCCAGGATTACTGCATGTTTTTGTGAGGGTATCTACCCTAGGAGACACGGGGAGAACATGCAAACTCCCCACAGAGAAAGGCCCTTTTCAAATGTGGAACAAATGTATTTTAATGAGATTATATCACTCGCGTCGCTGGCAGTGCACTCCTGTCTGATTGGACATAATTATTGTCCAATCAAAAAAGGGACAGAGATTTGACTTTTGGGGTTACATAAAAGGTTATATAACTTTTTTTTTACTTTAGCTGGCATAAAAGTGTGTTGCCACAACCACATAAATCTTCACTTCTGGGGTTCCCTGGCACAGAATATTTTCAGATGGGGTAGCGGCTGGATACTGTACACATCAATTTCACATTGTGTGTATGACCATGTGTATACAGTATGTGCCTATCCAGGAAGTAAAATGTAAATCAAGGTGCAGTGGTGGCATTTTTTCTAATTTTGGGCTCGCTTTACGTATGTTATCTTGATTATTTATCTATCAGTCAAGTTCTCCTCAAAACGACGTAAGACACTGCCTTTGTACCAACAGTACAAAGGCAGGGCCCTTAGCCAATGAGGTGCAGCCAAAGGGTAGGATCTTTGTGCCCATACATGGTGTTATGCGAGCTCACAATGTTTCGTAAGAACAGTATTTCTAATATTTCCTGTTGTGAATGTATAAGGAACATAAGTATTTCATTTAATGTCTCTTTCTGATTGGACAATATGCCCTGTGACATCTGTGTGATTGACAGGGGAGATGATCAGTTTAGTTAATTCATAATCAATTGGCCAGGTTATTGAGCGGTGGTAAACCACTCCATAGCATGGCTGTGTGTGTCTGTAGCCAGATTCCTGTCATGTTTTGCCGGAACAGTCCTTTTAAGGCACTTTCTTTATTTTATAAGGTCGGCATGGTGAGCTGCAAAGCAGCATCAAACTCTGTCCAGAGTAATGGATACAGTTTGTCAGTGAAGGTGCAGCCAGTGAAAGAGTAGAGATGAACTCTGGCCTTCACGTCATAAAAGGAGACCAGACCCCCCTCATAATCCACAAACACTCCCACTCTCTGGACATGCTTTCTTACAGTTAGGCGGACGTCAGGGGCAGCTTTAGCCTCGTAGTAATCCCATTCTTCATAACGTTGTATAGTCCAACAACCGTTGCTGGGGCTCAGTGTAATATGTTCCTTCCTGTTCATGGACTCTCTGGCCATTCCTATAGTCCAGCCAACGTTCTTAACTTGAACCTCATAATACAACCTTCCTGAGGAGATGGCTTGTTTTCCTAAGACATACTTCTCATGAGAGAATCTCTCTTTGTTGTCTGGGAGATTATTTCTGTGCTTTACCCTAACCACTTGTTTTCTATCCTCGGACAGGATGAGTTTGGGATGTGCTGTATCAGGGTCAAGGGTTACATCCACTGCAAATAGCTGGATCCTCCTCAGCTCAGCGTCATATAACTTATGCATCTCTTGACTGAGTGTCTTCTCCAGCTGAGCAACTATCTTCACAGTCCTCATTGTGAGGTTATGACCCAATGGCCGATGGACATTGACCTTTGTCCAGTCCTTGGTGGGTCTCCACAAAGAGTTGGTGGTGGTGTAGATACAGGTCTTGCAGTAGCTGTTCTGGAGGAGGTGGTCTTCAGTGTGTGAGAGCTGCTTCAGCTCAGAGATTCTCTTCCTTAACTCAGCGATTTCCTGTTCCAGCTCTTTAATGAAGCCATCGGCCTGTTTCTCTGTTGTTTTCTGCTTCTCTTCCATCACATCAATGAACTCAGCCTGGCTCCTCTGAATACAGTTTGTCAGAGCAGCGAAGACCTTCACACCGTCTTCCATTTCTCTATATCCATCGTTCCTGATGAGCTCTACTGAGTGCTTGACCTCCTGAATCTTCTCTTCTCTCTCCTGGATCAATTGCTGAACTTCAGCCTCTGTCTTTCTTTCATATTCTTCTTTCAACTTGCGACACCTGAGCTGATGAACCATCTCACGAAGCAGAATATTGACAAAGACATTTGGTCTCTCGTCGAAGGTGTTCTGACATAACGGACACGTACACACGTCACAATTGTCCCAGTAATCGGTGATACAGGTCTTGCAGTAGCTGTGCCCACATGGAGTGGCGACCGGATCGGTGAACACATCCATACAGATAGAACATAGGAACTGGTCTTCAGACAGGACAATACTGGAAGACGCCATTTCTACACACCGAGAATAACAATGAAAGTGTGAAAGGCTGGACGTATTGTGAACTCAGCCAGTTATTGTCCGATCCAGGAATGTTTATGATGTGACTACAAGGCTGTATATTAATTAAGTTAATTCAAGGGTCTGTCTTTCTTTCACAACTCTATAGGTTTCTCTAGAAGGCTTGTCTCACTGCCGCTCCGTCTCTCCTATCTCGTTGTGTTAATGCGTAATCCGGTCCTGACTCACAGAATGTCTCTGGCTGTCCCACACACTCTGTCTCATGTGTAATCATCTTTTAAGCCATCTGTGTAGACTCTTGTGTCATCAAACACGTCATCAAATACAGAGTTTGTAATCTAGAGCAGTGTTTCTCAAACACTGTGCCTGGGAACCTTTGGTGTGCCCCTGAGAAGGGTCAAGTGTGCCCCTTGAAACTGCTTGGAAGCCAGTATTGTATTTATCATTTTAAAAATGATTTAAACTATAGTGAAAACAGCTGATCTACAAGCACACAACGCCTCGCGGTGCTCTGTGAGAATGTGTTTTCCCCAGAATGGGTACGCTATAGGGTGCAATGCATGTGGTCAAAAGGACTTTTTTACACAGGGTATTGGCATTTGCTGAATATATAAAGAAAGCAAGTGAATTGAAAATAATATAGAAAATTAGATTTTTATGTTACGAATAATTGTACGACGCCGAATCCCGCTTGGAACGATGCCCGTTGGAAACGGATGGCTCTCGGTTACGCAATACCCTTTGTGCCCGTTACAGAATACGGAACAGGATCTGAAGGTCCAGAGGAATACCTGCCTGGAATAGCCTGCATGGGATGAAGAGGAAAATCTGGAAATCTGAGATGGTAGAAGACCTCAAGCACCTGACGGCAACAGTGGCGTCAGTTCAGCAAAAGGCATTTATTTATTTTTGGAAGTACATTTTATTTTTTTCCCCTGTAGCCAAGGTATGGCAGCTGCCATACCCTGCCATACCCAATTGACGCCTCTGGATGGCAAGCAACCTGACACTGTGGGAGCCAACCCAGGGCACAGCCAGGAAAGGAAAGAGGTGCACCACCTACGTACGTATAGTAGATGCACTGCGGTGTGACAGTGGAGCTAACAACACTGCAGAGCTCAAGACCCTGATGCTGTGTGTGAAGGCAGCGATTCAGGAGTCCCGAGTTGGTGTTGGCTAGGCCGCACTTTTGCATCAGTGCAGTACCCATTATCGTTGTACTTGGAGTACTGACGTCTATGACGTCATTGATGAAAGGAACACAGACAGAACTAGACTGCACTCTGTTGAGGTGCCAACTTGCCTCTTGTGCACTCGCGGGCCATGTATGGCCTACTTGTGTGCCAGCAAAGTGCCCGAGTACTGTGATCGGTGCTGTTAGGCGGTATCTGTATGTATGTCTGTGGGTGGGCAAGTTGCCACTCCGCCGAGGTGCTAACTTGCGCCTTACATCACTTGTTGTTGGACGTCACCAAGAATGCTGGTCCCTGGTTGGCTACGGGTGTAAACACAAACAGATACGCCACCAAACACAGTGCTCACTCTGCTATCCCAGTAATAACAAATAGAGTCCCCACAATGGTGTAACAGACTCCCAGACAAAGCTATATAAGTTTCAACAGTTTTCTTCAGAATGAAGAAGACTGACAGACAGATTTGAGAGATCCCATTCATTTATAAATACAGGTAGATAATGTACAGTGTAATGCCTACTGAAGTACTGATGCATTTGAAATGGCAACATGGGCTGCATGGATTGATTGAGTGGAAGAGAGAAAAAGAATGAAACGAGAATTAAGGAATGGGAAATAATGTTTGTTGTAGAAAAGGGAGAATGAGATGCAGTACAATACCTTGTAAGATGGTGTCTTGCACCGACACAATTGCTGATCTAAGCCGACCGCATTTAGCATAACGTGTTTTAATTCATATATCGTCGTTGTCGGGTGGAAACCTCATATCTCCAAGTTTCAAATGTGTACGTTCTTTCGCTAAGTAAAGCCCTGCTTCATCATACAAGGCTGTCACACAAAAGTAGTGAAAACAGCCGATCTACAAGCACACAACGCCTCGCACCGCGAGGCGTTGCGTGCTTGTAGATCGGCTGTTTTCACTAGTTTAAATCATTTTTAAAATGATAAACGCAAAACGAATGGTTTTTGGACATGCAGGGTTTTCATCGGACAACGACGACATATAAATCAGGCTCGAGCAATGGCACAGTGGAAAGAGACAGACGTCATTACAGGAAATGGATTGGCGATTAACAAGGAGTGAAGAGAGTGAAATAATCCTAACCACTACAGCCTGTCAAAGAGTGTCGAATTTTCCCCGAGCCACAACCACAGTGTCAAGGAGCCCGAGCTGCAGAGAGAAGGATCACGCTATAAAAATGATGCAGCACGGCGGCAGTGCAGAGCATACATAATACATGGGCCGCGCTTTGATTAGGCCATGCCAGTGCTGCACAGTGCACACACAGCACGCCATGCTCCGCTCATCAACTTCCCTTTTATTGCCTCCATTTCTCACACGGGGGAAATTCATTAAGAAACGAACCGCGCGGCGAGTGTGTAAAAACTTTAAATAACTTGCGGCAGTAGTAGCTCATATAGGAAACTTGCGCTTGCAAGCCGACAAGGAATTCACGGCCGTGCATAGCTTCTGGATGGTTCCTTTTTCGTTCTTTTTTTTTATAAACGAGAAAAGGAAAAGCGTGATCAGATATGGCTCTGTTGATCTACAACACAGTACTGCAGGGTTCCCCAATAGGCGGCCGGCGGGCCATTTGCGGCCCGCGGGGGGCTACTGTCTGGCCCACACCAACCCCAGTAATAATAGTGATATAAGATCAGCAACAGCACTAGTATATCGTTGTTGTCGCACTTGTCGGGTGGTCCCATTAACTTATACAGGAAAAAAACACACCAAAATAAATATGCTTTAAGTAGCATGTGAGTGGTCAACCTAGGGGTCTTTCATGATTCTGAATCCATTGCAAGCATTTGTTTTGCAAGAAAAACATTCCTTGGGTAAAAGCTGGCTCCCACAAAACTGTGAAAATTGATGACTCATCACTAAACCATAGTTTTGTGGGGGCCGTTTTTAGCCCAAGGAAGGTTTTTCGTGCAAAACAAATGCTTGCAATGGATTCAAAATAATGAAAACCCCCTAGTTTGACCACTCACATGCTACTTAAAGCAGATTTATTTTGGTGTGTTTTATCCTGTATAGTTAATTTAATGGGACTCCAACTTTCAGCAGCTGTCAAGGATTCTCCTAGGGAAACTGAAGTTCAGTCTTTGTGAGATGTGTTACTAGAGACCTTTACAAACACATTGGTGAAGAGTTTCTTTGGTAAGGAATTAATTCCACGATTTGACATAGGGGTGTAACGATATAGTAACTGTATCGAAATATTGTTTTTAACTTAAACAATCAAAGTACTGTATATCGAAATGAAAACAGCTAAAATCGAATCGTATCGTTTTATTTTGTATCGTATCGAATCGGCAGTGCAAAGAATTGATTGTATCGATTCTACCTACTTGTGCATTGTATTTAGCATTTTTAAGAAGAAAAAATGAAAAGGAGGGGTTTAATTACTTTTCCTTTCCATATAGCTATGTCACGGTTTTAAAGAGAACCAGGGCATTCGAGACGCGGAGCACTCGTGGTGCGGCACGGGGCGGAGCAAGCGGTCGCCAATACAACGTACTCCAGGCGGTGCGCCGCTCTATTGTCCACGACACTGCGAGCGGCTACCGAAGCCCCCCTGTATCCACGAAGCCCAAACGAGTTACGAGGCCCCCCTGGGTCCACGAAGCCCCAAGCGGCGCGAAGGCCAGCGGACCTTGGTCCTGCTCTTCGCCCCCGAGCGCCGCAGGCGCGAGTGGCCGCGAAGAGCGGGCCAGGGCCGCGCGGCCGGCGGAGCGCCGCGCGAGTTACGAAGCCGTGGTGAATGCAATCGTTATATTTATGCCCAGGCCGTAAGGCCTGGGCAAGCGCACGTTAAACGCCCTGTCCAAGTGACTACAATGGAGCTAATGGCTAGGCTAGGCTAGGCTAGGCTAGGCTAGGCTAGGCTAGGCTAGGCTAGTAAATAAAGAGTAAACACTTCCGGTCTGCGGCGAGTTCAAAGCGTGACGTAACTCTCTTATCCAGTGGCTGACGTCGCCATCTGGTGGTGATTAGTGTGTGGTGAACTACAAAACGAGCGCTCTTACCGAGGTCTCCCTGAGTTACCCATTTACCCTGTAACAGCTACACTGGTCTATCGATAAATGTGTGTAATCTCTAGGTTCATGTCAAGGTGCAGGTTTGTCAATATACAATGTCCATGTATTTGCTAGATAATCACTGTGTTTACTTATTTATATCCATAATAATACATGTTTCCCTTAAAAACCTGCACTATCCACACCTTTCACACAGATTTAATTTATTTGCTAAATAGTTACTCTATCGATTTTAAATCATTGAATCGTATCGTATCACCATGAATGAACCAATATCGTCCATGTATCGTATCGTCAACCGTGTATCGTGATATGTATCGAATCGCTATTAAAATGTATCGTTACACCCCTAATTTGACACTATTTCTGAAGATATCCCCTGACTATAGTGGATCTGGAGGCCTTTATCTGGATAGTTACAGTGCAGATTGACAGGAAACAGAGACGGGGAGTGAGTGACACGCAGGGAAGGCCGTCAGGCTTGGGAATTGAACTCCCAGCCCACTGAGAGGCTGCACTATTAGCACTAACAACCCATAGACGTGGTACACGCCTTAACCCCTAGGTTACCGGCACCCTAGCCTCACATAGCTAGAACAGTGTTTCTCAAACTTTTACATTTCAAAGTCTTCCCTCAACGGGTCCATTTGTTTCCATTTGTATACTGTCAGAGTTACAGACTTGTATGGGTCAATTTAGACCCCCATACAGGAACACACAAAGTCCCTGGAATCCATTTTGAGAAACACTGAGCTAGACAATATCATTTTTTTTCCCCTTTGCAATGGCAGATTCGTCTGGCTACGCGAGGCTATTGGCGCCGCAGCAGATTCTGAATTTGAAAAGCTTTACATTCAGACGCGGTTTCCATTGTGTGGGCCTGTAGATAGTGTGCGGTGTCCCTGTTGTTCAGATGTGAGCTCATGTCTCTGTCTTGGCTCTCCCTGACAGATAACGTGTCAGACATTACATTAGCACGTGGGAATGAATGGCTCTGACTAGTGCCGAGGGCAGCCTGACAGCAGTGCTGGGGGAGTAGCAGAATGCATTTACTCAAGTACTGTACAATGTTGAGCGCATTTTTAAACTTGTGAGACGCACAATAACTATACGTTTACCTTTGATAATTCATGTATATTTTGACGCCAATACTTTTGTGCTTTTACTCAAGTGAAATTCTGTATAAAGAAGGCTTTTTACTTGTAACTGCTGTAGTATTTTTTATATTGTCTCGATCTGTTGGGTGGAAACCTCATTATGTCCAAAACAGTGACTTTTCAGGATTCAACTTCGAAAACGTGAAGCGCTGTGTTTCGAGCTTGTAGATCTGCTATTTTTGATGCATTAAATGCATCAAAAAAATGTGTGTGACGGTGTAGTATGATTACATATCCACAACTTTCGGCTGCATCTGCGACGCGATGTGAGCTTGTACAGGTATGTCTGCTGTTTACCGGAAGTGTGGTGCAAAAAATTCTCCAGTAAATTCCTGCGGAAAGAGGTGGATAGGGGATTCATTTACAGAAAAACACAGAAAGTTAGAATATGGAGATAAGAGAGCCCGACAGCAAATACATCCTGGCAGACACGTGCACACATAGACATCAAAGGGGGCTTGAGCCCCTGCCCTTTTATCCACCTGTAAAAAGTGCCCTCTCCAGACCATGAATGCAGTTTTTATTATGGTGAAAGAAATGCTAATGTCCTCTTTCCATGCCATACCCGAGAAAGCAGCATTCAAGAGAATTGCCTTGTCCAAAGTCCCCTGAACTTGAATGCAGCATCTTGTGTTGAAAGAATTGCCTTTTCTGTCCAGAAATCCACACCACCATCTCCAGTATTGCCTTTTTTATGCTTAGTTTAGTGTGTTATGAAGTACCGAAAATAGCCGACCTCCAAGCTCACAACGCGTCGCAGCGAGGTCTGCCATTTTCACTATTTCCACCAAAAGGACCTTTTAGAAGTTTCAGCCCCTGTCTCTAACATTCTCTGCACGTCCCTGCATCCTGGTATTGCCATACTCTTACTTCAGTAACAAACACATCCAGAGTGCCCTGCATGCCGAGAGGCTGAGAGTCACTTGGGTTTGTGAGTGAAGGCCAGAGGCTGAGCCAGGGATTGAGACAGAAACAATAAGCTGTCTGGGAGGGTGAGCTCACCGTTTTAAAGACAGGGTGGAGAGCAGAGTGTCTGAACCAGAGGATCCAGCATGGATTTAACCCAGACTGACATGGTTATATACGCCACTTCAGAGGTCATGATTCACACAACATGTGACGCACGCATGTGCAGCCGCACTGCGCGCATGCACACACAGACACACACACGTGCGCGCACGCACGCATGTTTGTGGCGACCATAGGTTGCGGTTTACTATCGGAACTAGAGGTGTAACCAGTGCTGTGTTCACTTCTACCTGTAATGCACGTATACAGCGTCTGCTGTCGGAAATAAAAATATGAATAGCATCTGTCCTCGTGAACCTTTCAAAGTAGCGTATTTGATAGGCATTATGCACTGGCGTATGCCCTGGCCACACGAATAGCCGAGGATCATAGATCCACTGGGTGTAACGATATAGTAACTGAATCGAAAAATCAATTTTTATTTGCAATGATCTACTATATCGATATTCAAAATGCATATATCCTACCATTTTGGCTTTGTATCGTATCGGTATCGTTTAAAATGCAGATAATCGGTATCGAATCATTTTGCAGTGCAAATAATTGATTGTATGGAAACTAAGTATTTGTGCCTTGTATTTAGCAATTTTAAGAAGGAAAATGTAATTACTTTTCCATTCCATATAGCTACTCTTGGTTTATCGATAAATGTGTGTAATCTCTGACATCTGACATCACTGTGATGCCAGGGGAACCAAATCATGGAGATCCCTGTGATGCCAGGGGAACCAAATCCCTTTTATGCCCAATGCCCATATATGGAGATACGGAGATCCCTGTTAAGGGGAAGCGAATCCCTTTTATGCCCATATATGGAGATCCCTGATGTCATCAATATTAAGCCCATATCTGTGAATGCCAATATAAAATCACTGATGTCAGGGGAACCAAGTCCCATTTATTGCCATATATGGAGATCCCTGTGATGCTAGGGGAACCAAATCCCTTTGACCAGATGGCCAAGACATGGCCAAGACACTTTCGCCCTTAGGGCGTCTTAACTTGTGAGGAATGTAAAATGCATTACCTAGAAAATAAATTAAATTCGATTTTATTTATTTTTTAATCCTAAGCATAAATTCTGAGTTGAATTGTGCACATCCAAATTGCCGATCTACAAACTCATTTCTCACTGTAATAATGTGAGGACTTGTCTTCTTCACACGCAAGCACGCGCATACAAACTCACTGGAAATGTCAGGGCCTCCCTCTCATAGATCCTTATCATTGTCTGTTCCCCCGAAAACCTTCAAAAACACACTCTTTCCCCCCGTATGTGATGTCGTCTGTTGTTATAGTAACCAGACGAGAAGGAGGAGGAGGAGGAGGAGGAGGAGGAGGAGGAGGAGGAGGAGAGGAAGGGAGCGAGCCTGAGCTAAGCTCCCTCTGGCTGGCACCCGGCCAACACCCTCCCTGACACCTGTGTTGATTTCGTCGACTAAAACTATGACAAAAGATATTTGTCAACATGCTTTTTATCACTGACGAAAACTAAGCCATGATGACTAAAACTAAGACTAAATATATTGACAATTTCGCCAACAAATAAAAACTAGACAACTAGTCATTTTATGTTTGGTTGCGCTCGGGAGTCGCACTCTGAAAATAGCAGATCTGCAAACTGCGTTGTGACCTTATAGATCGGCTATTTTCGGCATGCAACCAAGTGTAAAATCAGCCGTCAAAGCCTGCCAAAATGTCAACATTTGTGTCGACAAAATCAACTGTAGATTTAGTCGACTGAAATCGTATATTTAGTCGACTACAGCTGGACTAAAATTAAAAGATTTCAAATATATAAATATGACTAAAACTATTAAGTTTCTGCTCTTGTGTGTCGTGTTAGTGTCAGGTTTTTTTTTTTTTTTTTTTTCGTATGTTGTTGTACTTTCTTTTGTTTTGCTTGTTTTGTCTGTATGTAGCCTGTTGTTGTCCTGTGTATGTTGTTTTGTACTTTGAAAAGAATGAAAAACAAAAAAAAAAACTATTAAGTTTCATTCAAAAGACTATGACTAAAACTGAATCAAAAAGTCCTGTCTAAATCAACACAGCCTCCCTGTGACACCAGCCTGACCTGATGTCAACTCATTCAGTCATGTGTGAATTCCAGGGCAGCATGACCCGACGGAGAGGAGGACCACGCCAAAACAATGATGTCACTGTCAGCACTGGAGAAAGCTTTCAAATGACTTAAGTAAAAGTATCAATGCTGCAATGTAGAAATATCTGGTCATAAAGATTTACTTGAGTAAAAGTACCTGAGTATCTCTATCAAAATCCAAAAAAGGTAGAAAGTACTCATTATGCATTATGCTCATTAACTCATTGAGTGCCAATCCCGAACTAGTTCGGCTTTATTATCGTATGGCAGAGTGCCGATCCCGAACTAGTTCGGCTTTAAAAAAAAAAAAAAAAAAAATTTGAAAACATTTTTTTTGATTTTTTTTTTTTGGACCCCATCAAATCTGGTGAACATGATTTCAATCGCGATTTTGCATGTTCCACCCCCATACAACCCCATCTAACATACAGGGCAGCCATTTTTGTTTACATAACATGTAAAACATAATGGCTATTATCTCAAGAATGCCTGAACGGATTTCCAATCGGATTTTTTTGTTTGAAAGCTGTGAACAAACTGCACAAATCCACTCCAATGCAATCCAGGATTGCATTGGATTTTTTAGAGCTCATTCTTCTCTGTTTTTTTCCCATGCATGAGGTGTGCAAGGTTTAATCGTGGCTAAATTGCAGAAAATAGATCTTCTAAAATGCTTGGTAGCCAATAGCTAACTTCAAGCTAACTTCATCCTCTTCCTGTACATGCACAAAGGAAAGTGTTCAGGCATGTCATGGCTGCAGGGCTTGTGCATATACCAGCACTGTCTAAGTAGAATTCTCTGGTCATTGGGGCCCTCTAGTGGTGAAAAAGGGGGCACTCAAAGAGTTAAGTGCTCAGAAGTTTTCAAATGTATAAAAATCTTTTGAAAATAGCAGATCTACAAGCTCACATTGTGTCGCAATGCAATGCATTGTGAGCTTAGCTATTGTGAGCTATTGGATATTGTAAGCTTGGGGATTTTTATAGGATATAGGGCTGAAGTGGGTAACGTATGTTTTGTAATAATGATAAAAATCTACAAAGTAACTAGTAATTAACTCACTTTGTGCCAAGGCCACAAGAGGCCGCTAGAGTGCCAGACATTTCTCCATAAGGCTTCATAGTATCATCCGGGTACCCAGGCAGAAGTGGCTTGCGTTTTCACTGCATGCAGTGTTATGACCGTGGACCGGAGGAAGAGAGCTAAGAGTTACCTTTTTTTTATAAGCCCGATCTATTTAGCCGCAAAAAAAACTTTGTCGCTGCCCTGGGAACACAGTTCAGAGAAAAAGGTCTCTAAAGATGTGAGAATGTATTGGATTAGGCGGCGCGGTGCGGCGGCGTTACCCGATTACGGGCCGGTGGAAAGAGAGCGCCGTAGGCGGCCTGGATCCAAAATTAGACCGGGGCTTCGTTGAGGCCTCCGATTAATTAATTCATTTTATTAAAAAAGCCGGACTAGATCGGGATCGGCACCCCGGAATACGTCGCGCCGCCGACAGTATAGATTGAGGTTTTTTTGGGGGGCTCTAAACTTTATTCTAAACCATTTTCAATGGAATAAATCGTCGGACCATCTAGACTCGTCGTTGGAAAGCGTAGGACGAGCCAGGACCACCCACATCTCTACAAGCAGCTCAGGGTAAGTAAAATAGCAAAACATTGTATTGTATTGAAAAAAAGGCGAACTTGTTCGGGATGGGCACAAGAAGGGTTAAGGTAGTGGAGTAAAAGCACGATATTTGTGTCTAGGATGTAGTGGAGTAGAAGTAAAAGTACTGAAAATTGGAAATATTCCACAGTGAAGTAATAAAAACATACCTCAAAATTTTACTTACAGTAAGTGCAGTACTTGAGTAAATGTACTTAGTTACTATAATAGAGCACAGACAATGATGTCACTGTGTGAGGTCAGTGACACTCAGCGGACCAGAGAGAGGTCTCTTCCCCACCTGATCTTTTCCCCCACTACACAGAGTTCATCCAGAACTTTCATGAAATCTTCCGTTGAAATCTTCCGTAATAACCTGGAATCTTACAGAACCTGAGGGATTTTACATTATCTTGTTGCTGTCGGGGGACACAAACCTCTTACCTTTGTTCCCTATTGAGCTTGGCACATTTCCTGGGGCAAGCTGCACCATTAATATATCACAGTTCTAGGTGGTCAAAGTCGCTGCACAGAAACAAGATAAAAACTACTTTAGGAAAAACTAGATCAAAACTAAATGAAAGCTAAACAAAGGATGGTCGGGATTTATGTACTGTATAGGGAACGCGAAAAGGTTTTGAGTGTGGTTGTGGTTACGGTGGGAGTGAGTTCCACAGTACACAGAGAAGGCCCTGTCACCCTAGTTTAAAGGGGAAACCACCCATTTTCAATATTGAACTACAGTATGTCATTAATATAGGAGTTGTGTGGAAATCAATAAAAAGTTCCCCCCTTTCTGTGTTGCCTAGAACTGGGGGATTGATTTTGGGGTTTGTATTACAAATCACACCATGATGACATCACACCGGTGTACTTGGCAATACAAACCCCAAAATCAAACCTCCAGTTCTAGGCAACACAGAAGGGGGGGGAACTTTTTATATATCCACACAACTCCTCTAAGGTATATTAATGACATAGTTCAATATTGAAAATGGGTGGTTTTCCCCTTTAACCTATTTGTCCTGGGGGTGAACAGGAGGTATAGGTATCACCCGACCTGAGGGAGCGAGAGGGGGCGTGGTGTTGGGTGAGGTCAGAGCGGTATAGCGGGTCCTGGTTGTTGAGGGCTCTGTAGGTACTAGGTAGTGATTTAGTATTTTTACGTGAATTCTGTGCTTGACTGAGAGCCAGTGGAGGTCACAGAGGACTGGTCTGATGTGGTACAAGCTCTTGAATTCTAGGTTCCCAAAAATCTCTAAGGGCTAGCCTAGAACAGGGGTTTTCAAAGTGGGTGACGCGACGGCAGTCCAGGGGTGCCGCGAGATCATTTGATAATATTTGGAATCTATTTGGACACTTGAAAAAAATATTTAGTATCATTTTAAACTTGAAGTACAACGTTATTTTCAGTCAGTTCTAACCAAAATGGCTATTATCTAAATTTTTTCCTCATAAACATAATCACTAAAATATCGTCACTGTCGGGCAGAAACCCTGTATCTCTAAGTTTCAAATGTGTATGTATTTTGCCCTGCTTCACACAAGACCGTCGCAATGCGAGGCGTTGTGTGCTTGTAGATCTGCTGTTTTCACTAGTTTGGTACATTTTATAGATGATAAATGCAAAACGAACGGTTTTGGAATTACAAGGTTTCCACCCGACAACGACGATATGCTATAAATATAAGGTGCTGGGAGTGAAAATTATTATGTAATCAAAATATTGATGGGGTGCCCTGAGACGAAAAGGTTTGGGAACCCCTGCCCTAGGGGGCCGGTCCTCAGAGTTACCACAAGGGTTCCGCCAAAGTGTGTGTGTGATGGAGAACATTACCTGAAAATAGCAGATCTACAAGCTTGTGGATCTGCTATTTTTCTGAGAGTTGGTATAGAGGGAAAAAGAGATCAAGTTGACTAAATATTCTGAAATAAATAGTCTGAAAAAAATAGCCTGAAAAAAGTAGCAAATCCAACTATCTATGAAATCGATGAAAAAGTGCAATGTGCAACACAGTTTTAAAAAAATATGTAGTGGTTCATAGTGAAAACAGCAGATCTACAAGCACACAACGTGCTTAGTTGTAGATCGGCTGTTTTCACTAGTTTTGTGCGATAGTCTTGTATGATGAAGCAGGGCTTTGCTTTACCAAAAGACGTACACATTTGAAACTTGGAGATACAAGGTTTCTGCCCGACAGTGACGATATTTTAGTGATTATGTTGCGAGGAAAACGTTGAGATAATAGCCATTTTGGTTAGAAAATAACTTTGTACTTCCAAGTTTAAAATTATATTAAATCTTTTTTCAAGTGTCCAAATAAATTCCAAATATTATCAAATGATCTCGCGGCACCCCTGGACTGCTGTCATGGCACCCCAGGGTGCCCCGTCACCCACTTAGAAAACCCCTGTTCTAAATGCTCCACATGTCCCTCAGTGACAAGGGTCTGGGTGACCTCAAACGTCATGTGTCTCTTTTTGACAAGAGCTAAGTGAGACGAACAACAGGCTATGCATGTGTTTCCGGACGCCCCGTTGAAGAACCATGGGCTAATATGAATATCAAACATATCAGATGAAAGAAAATGTATCTACCGTATTTCATTCAGCCTGCCCACAAGCATACCGAAAGAAGAGGCGGTCTTGATCCCAAAGGCCTATGCAGCGTGTCACCTCCAATCTCTATCTCTCTCCCCATGCATGTCCTGTCAGCTTACTGTCCTGTCAATGATTAAAAAAAAAGAAAAACATAAAAAGCTGTCCACTGGGCCAATGGCGCAGCGGTCTAGGCACCTAGTCTCGGTATAGCCTGACAGTTTGTCTCCGGTTTGGGTCCCGATCCCGATGGCCTTTGCTGCATGTCACTCCTCATCTCTCCTCCATTTACAGTCTCTCTCTACCAATAAAAATAACATTGAATTACATTTTTAATCTGGGGCGCACACATACCACATATAGGGGACTGCCCATAAGTCAGAAAGCTCATTAGTCAGAATGAAATCTCATTAGTCCGAATTTAGTTAGGGTTAGGTTTTAGGGTTAGATTTGGGCATAGTTTTACTGAGGTTAGGGCAGGGCCGGATCTAGGCATAGGCAAGGGGGGGGCAATGCCCCCCTAAATGCCCTGTCTGCCCCACCCAACATGATGGCATGCAAAAATCTAAAAATTCAAAAATATGAAACTATTTGAAATGTTATGCTACAACTAGGTAGTCAGATAGATAAACTAATAAGATATTAGAGAGAGAGAGATAGATAGATAGGTGTAAGACCCGTTGTTTGTATTGCATGTTATAGGTATAAGTGTGTCAAAATGCTTAGTTTTCTATGCATTTCTGGTGTTTTAGGAGGTGACTCCCCTATCACTTCTTCCTGCCCCACCTAGTGCTAAAGGCTAGATCCGGCCCTGGGTTAGGGTTAGGTTTAGGTTTAGGCATAGTATTTTTCACCAGGTTAACATCACCAGATTCTGACCAATGGGATGTAGGAACAATGACACTTCTGACCAATGCCATGGCACCCTCACATAAGGCTCTGATGCCTTTGAATCCCGATCCCGACCACGTTGCTGCATGTCACTCACCGTCTCTCTCTCTCTCTCTCTCTCCCCGTTTCCTGTCTACTGTGTAGGCCAGTGTTTCTCAACCTTTTTTCTTTTCACACTTTTCATGTCCCAAGAATCCATGGGTACACCAACATAAGACGGGGGTGTAAATATCGTCACTGTCGGGAAGAAACCTTGTATCTCCAAGTTTCAAATGTGTACGTTTCTTCGCAAAGTAAAGCCCTGCTTCATCACACAAGGCTGTCGCACAACAGTAGTGAAAACAGCAGATCTACAAGCACACAACGCCTCGCACCGCGCGAGGCGTTGTGTGCTTGTAGATTGGCTGTTTTCACTAGTTTAAATCATTTTTAAAATGATAAATACAATACTGGCTTTCAAGCAGTTTCAAGGGGCACACTTGACCCTTCTCGGGGGCACACCAAAGATCCCCAGGCAGGGTGGTTGAGAAACACTGGTGTAGGTTACTATCAATAAAGGCAGAAAAGCCCCCCAAAAATAACAATAACAATAAATAAATAAAATCCCCCAATGTCACTTTTCCTTCCCGTCAATGTTTTCTGCCTTCGGCTTTCTCCCAGCCTGTGTAAAAAAAAAAGGGTTGAGTCTTGAATGTTGCAAATAAAGGACAAGGTCCAGAGTTGTCCGGGTGAAAGTGTCCCAGTGGACTGTAGGGTGAACGTGTCCCAGTGGACTGTAGGGTGGGACGGGGCCCAGTGGACTGTAGGGTGGGACGGGGCCCAGTGGACTGTAGGGTGAACGTGTCCCAGTGGACTGTAGGGTGAACGTGTCCCAGTGGACTGTAGGGTGAACGTGTCCCAGTGGACTGTAGGGTGAACGTGTCCCAGTGGACTGTAGGGTGAACGTGTCCCAGTGGACTGTAGGGTGAACGTGTCCCAGTGGACTGTAGGGTGAACGTGTCCCAGTGGACTGTAGGGTGAACGTGTCCCAGTGGACTGTAGGGTGAACGTGTCCCAGTGGACTGTAGGGTGAACGTGTCCCAGTGGACTGTAGGGTGAACGTGTCCCAGTGGACTGTAGGGTGAACGTGTCCCAGTGGACTGTAGGGTGGGACGGGGGCCCAGTGGACTGTAGGGTGAACGTGTCCCAGTGGACTGTAGGGTGAACGTGTCCCAGTGGACTGTAGGGTGGGACGGGGGCCCAGTGGACTGTAGGGTGAACGTGTCCCAGTGGACTGTAGGGTGAACGTGTCCCAGTGGACTGTAGGGTGAACGTGTCCCAGTGGACTGTAGGGTGGGACGGGGGCCCAGGAAGCCAACACTCAGGGGTGAACGTGTCCCAGTGGACTGTAGGGTGGGACGGGGGCCCAGGAAGCCAACACTCAGGGGTGAACGTGTCCCAGTGGACTGTAGGGTGGGACGGGGGCCCAGTGGACTAGTCTGTGTGGGACGGGGCCCAGGAAGCCAACACTCAGGGGTGAACGTGTCCCAGTGGACTGTAGGGTGGGACGGGGGCCCAGGAAGCCAACACTCAGGGGTGAACGTGTCCCAGTGGACTGTAGGGTGGGACGGGGGCCCAGTGGACTAGTCTGTGTGGGACGGGGCCCAGGAAGCCAACACTCAGGGGTGAACGTGTCCCAGTGGACTGTAGGGTGGGACGGGGGCCCAGAGTCTGTGTGGGACGGGGCCCAGGAAGCCAACACTCAGGGGTGTCACACCAAATTCTGGGCCCTGGGTACAGGGATTCACTTCAATTATTTTGTGCTTTAACTATTGAAAAAATAGCAGATCTACAAGCTCACAGCGCGTAGATCTGCTATTTTTGAAAAAATCTTGAAAATTCTTTCACGAGTCTTTGAATATTTCAAATCCTTCATAGGTTTTTGAAAAACCTATATGTTTCTATGTCAGTGATGCTCAAACTTTTTCACGTGAAGGACCCCCAAAATTATATGTATTTGACCACGGACCCCCCCATCTCAAAATATTTAGTTCCAGGAACCACCCCAGAAGCAAAAGTTTAGATACAAAACGCTTAAAAAAATACATATATTCAAAGATTTGCACACATTTTCACGACTTTTTCAAAAAATAGCAGATCTACAAAGTCGCAGCGTGGCACTCGGTGCCGCGCTGTGAGCTTGTATATCTTCTATTTTTCAATAGCTAAAATAGCAGATCTGCTGCGAGCTTGTAGATCTGCTATTTTTGAAAAAATCGTGAACATTTGTGCAAGTCTTTGAATATTTCAAATCCTTATATGTTTCTATGTCAGTGGTGCTCAAACTTTTTCACGTGAAAGACCCCCAAAATGTAATTGACCACGGACCCCCCATCTCAAAATATTTCGTTCCAGGAACCACCCCAGAAGCAAAAGTTTAGTTACAAAACGCTTAAAAAAAAAAAAAAACATATATCCAAAGATTTGCACACATTTTCACAACTTTTTCAAAAAATAGCAGATCTTACAAGCTCGCAGCGTGGCACTCGGTGCCGCGCTGTGAGCTTGTATATCTTCTATTTTTCAATAGCTAAAATAGCAGATCTGCTGCGAGCTTGCAGATCTGCTGCGAGCTTGTAGATCTGCTATTTTTGAAAAAATCGTGAACATTTGTGCAAGTCTTTGAATATTTCAAATCCTTATATGTTTCTATGTCAGTGGTGCTCAAACTTTTTTTCACGTGAAAGACCCCCAAAATGTAATTGACCACGGACCCCCCATCTCAAAATATTTCGTTCCAGGAACCACCCCAGAAGCAAAAGTTTAGTTACAAAACGCTTAAAAAAACAAACAAACATATATCCAAAGATTTGCACACATTTTCACGACTTTTTCAAAAAATAGCAGATCTTACAAGCTCGCAGCGTGGCACTCGGTGCCGCGCTGTGAGCTTGTATATCTTCTATTTTTCAATAGCTAAAGCATATAAAATAATGAAGGCCCCTCCACCTTGGGCCCTAGTAACTCAGTCCCACTCCCCCCCCCCCCCCTAGTGACACCCGTGGCCACGCTCAACAACAACAATAGAATGTATGGCTCCCTCTCTCACAGTCATTAGTGTCAAGGGAGCGCGAACGTGGGGAGAAATAAAAGACATTATTTTCTGTTTTATTTCCCGGGCCACTCCCTGACAGCGGCGCACATAAATCAACCCCGGAGCAACACAAAGTGTAATGAAGAAACCCCAGAGGGAAAGCTTTTCATACCAAGGACGTTGTGTGCGCCGAAACCGTACAGCTGCACGTGCTTTGTTTGGTTGTTGTTCGGCCTTTTCAATGCATCGGCATTAAATTTAGGCCTAGAATTATTGAATGCTTTAACCAGTGAAAAATAGCAGATATACAAGCTCACAGCGCGGCACCGAGTGCCGCGCTGCGAGCTTGTAGATCTACTATTTTTGAAAAAGTCGTGAAAATGTGTGCAAATCTTTGAATATATGTATTTTCAAAGCGAACGTTTGTAACTCAAATTTTGCTTCTGGGGGGTCCCTGGAACTAAATATTTTGAGATGGGGGTCCGTGGCCAAATAAATATCATTTTGGGGGTCCTTCACATGAAAAGGTTTGAGAACCAATGACATACGGTAGTCTCTCAAGAACAGACTAACTGAGCTCCAGTTAAGTGAAAAGGACGTTTTCTTTGACGATGGCTAGCCAGATTGCTGACATAGAAACATAGTTTATTTTTTTTTAAATCTTAGAAGGATTCAAAAGACACTGCAGAATCGGGTCAAAATTCGAATTTTCACTATTTTTCAAAAATAGCAGATCTACAAGCTCGCAGCACTGCACTCGGTGCCGCGCTGTGAGCTTGTATATCTGCTATTTTTCAATAGATAAAGCATAAAATAATGATACGCAATAATGTGTACCCGTTCTGACTTGTGGTGGACAGCAACATTCTTGTTGCCATTTTAACCCTAATCACGACGCACAGCGCATTGATTGCGTGGTGATGAGTTGTGAGCTTGTAGATCGGCTATTTCCGGTGTGCGACACCAGCGCGCAACTATGTATGAATCAGGCATAACTCCAATCCCATAAATCCGAAACCTAACCTTCAAATATATTTATTCCAAATATATATTTACTCCTAAACCCAATTAGAATATTTTTGTTCGAATGGTAAGCTAATTCTTGTAAGCTATAAAGGATTGACCAAATCGTTTTTTTTTTGTTTTTTTTTTACCATACAACTATCATTTCCCTTGTCAGATTCAGGAAAATTGTCCACACAATAGCCGCTTTCCAATCCGAGGGATTCACACTTTGAAGTGCGCATTTCAAGGGCTATGACGTCACTGTTCGCAGATCTACAAGCTCACAATGCGTCGCAACGCAACGCATTGTGAGCTTGTAGATTGCTATTTGGCGCGGCCCAGTGACGTCATAGCCCTTCAAATGCGCACTTCAAAGTGCGAACCCCTCGGATTGGAAAGCGGCTATTGTCTGTTTCTCAAATACTATAAATGCAGTATACATTTGACCCTCACAAGTAGAGTACACACGCGCACGCACGCACACGCACGCACACGCACACACACACACACACACACATACATACACACACACATGCACGCACGCACAAGCACGCACACATACACTCACACAAGCCCTCACTCACCCTCCACTCAGTCAAGTACAAGCGCAGGGCGTCACTGTGATTTATGAAGCCAATTCAGGAAGCTGTACAACAGGGTAATGCATTAAGCTCTTATCTGCGGGGGGGTTAGGGTTTGGGGGGGGGGGGGACGGACCACCTCCCTCGTATACCATTTAGGACTGCAATGGTAGTTTTTATAAACCAATGCTGCTGCTGCTGCTGCCTGCTGTCGGGTGGAATCCTTGTATGCCGTGTTTGCAGCTGCTCCTGATGAGCAGGTTGGAGCCTGGCATGGTTTCCTCTGCCATCGGTGCATGAATGTGTGTGTGAATTAGGGACGGGGACGATACACGATATTATCGTTTATCGTGATAAAAAAAAACACTCACGATAATCGTATCGTGGAGATTTAATGTATCGTGATGTCGTCCTCCGTCGTGCACTGGGATCAATTCAGCTTTTATTTGCCGAGCTGCATATCTGTTACCACTTAAACCCTCTTTAATTGGTAAAAGGTACATATAATATACGTACTAGAAACAGTCTTTTTTCACTCTATCAAATGTCTTTGCGACACGTTGTGAGCTTTGGATAAGCCTCGGATAAAAGCACCATTTACATAAATATTATAAATGATATATGATATATTTTATAAATAAAATATTGTTGCGAGAAATACGCAACCAGGATTTGAAAACAAGCCCAAAAGAACCGATTATGGGCCACATGAGCACTTAGAACCTATAGCCGTCGGTTATTTGAAATGAGCCGATCTACAATAACACAACGATGGTTGTGCGATGGTCTTGTACGATGAAGCAGGGCTTTAACTTAGCGGAAAAAAGTACACATTTGACATTTGAAACTTGGAGATACGAGGTTTCTGCCCGACAGTGACGATAAGCAACTACACTAGAAACAAGCCCCAAAAACCCTCAATTACGACTGCGTACCAACAAGCGTCTTTACAGAAGACACAAACTCAAAGTCGCTTATAATAACCAGACTTATTGGCGACACTGATAAACTGATAAACACTGGTATATTTTTATTTTTAAAGCTCTCTCAGGATTGCTCCCCCCTTATATTTGTTCAATGCTGAATCTGGACCCTAGTCCCTATCAGACGCGCTCAAGCGACATTTTGACGCTCGAGGTTCCATTTGCTCATACAGAGCTTGGCAAGGCAGCATTTTCTATCAGTGCTCCACTTGCATGGAACAAGCTCCAAAAATCATTAAAAATAAAATATCTGCCGGCCTTAGGCCAATTTAGGATGATGGTTTCTAACACCTTTGTTCTAAACTGTATATGTTTTAATTAATTTAGCTTTTAGTTTCTTGAACTTTCTACAGTTTTCAAGTATTCTCTTTTTGATTATTTCAAATGATGTCTGTAAATGTATATATGTATATATGTTGTTGTTCATTGTTGTATCTCGGTTGCGTTGTAAATGAGTGCTTGCTCTCAATTGTATTTCCGAGTTTAAATAAAGGTAACAAACAAACAAACAAACAAACAAACTGCTCGTATGTCCAAAACTGTTACTTTACAGGGAATGGAAGAACAAAAAGAACCTGCGCTCCAATGGATCCAATGCTACACGATCCATCCTGTTGGTGCTTTTCATTTGACTACTACTACTGCGACTAACTAACTTATACTTTCACTTTTAATTTCAAATAATACACAAAAATAGCCGAACTAATTTCAAATAATATACGAAAATAGCCGATTTACAAGCTATAGGCCTATGGTACTCTTTGCATGACACTTGTGTACGACAGAGTGTAATGGCCTTATCATAGTAGGCACCGCGGTGATAAGCTATCCACCGCGGTGTAGTCTTTTTAAGTCATAAAAACTACAACATTACGTCATTACTCGCAGTTGTTGTAAAGTTGAACCTTGAAGAGCTATCCACCGCGAACCCCGACACATCTCTCTGTTTTTACTTTCAGACAGATCGGCCCATCACCCCGTTCACTGATTGGTCGATCTAGACCACAGTGTTAGGACTTCACCGTGACTGACTATGATGGCATCCAATTGTTTTCTGACTTTAGGTGAATAGTTTATCACCTAAAATCTGCGGCGATAGGCTCTTCGCCGCAGACTCTGATAAGGGCTTAAGGCGTCGTTTTGACGAAGGAAACATCAGAAGTTGACATGTGGAGAATCTGGAGATACAAGGTTTCTTCCCTGACATCATTGAAAGGCACTAAAGGAAGGCTTTCATATATATATATATATATATATGTCCACACAGGACGGATCAATGCTTGTAAAAGCTGCAGAGACCGCACAAACACAAACAAACAGGAATCCTCCTTATGGGAGGGAAGCCTACAGCACTAGTGGGAGGGAGGCAGCAGTGTTTACAACGCTTTCACACTCTGAGGGAGAGGTACAACCTACAGCACAGCGAATACAGCACAATATGTGAGCTTATCGTCACTGTCGGGCAGAAACCTCGTATCTCCGAGTTTCACATTTGCTGTTTTTTTTTTGTAAAGCAAATCCCTGCTTCATACAAGTCTGTTCGCACAAAACTATTGAAAATAGCAGATCTAAAAGCACACAACGGCACGGCATCGCCCCGCGATGTGAGGCATTGTGTGCTTATAGATCAGCTATTTTCACTAGTTTAAATATTTTTGTAATTATAAATACAAAACCAATGGTTTTGGACATACAAGGTTATGTCAATTAATATAAATATATTTAATATGACTAGTTAATATAAATATATAATTACATACACTATACAGTGTAGTATGATCAATAATGTATGAAAAAAAAGTATAACATATGGAGACAAGAGGTTTCTGCCCGACAGCAACCATATGTACGTAATACTCAAGTAAATGCACTTTAGTTTAGGCCACAAACCAAACCATCTGTCGAAAAGGTCCGGTTCAACCACAAAAATGACGTCACTCTCAACTTCTGATAAGCATTACCCCGAATTAGAGTTCGGAAAGATGCACGTCGCAAAGTCTGAACTTTCTGACGGAAATGTTCGGTTTTGGAGAGATTATGGACTTATTATGGAGATTACTGTCCACCGCTCCTTAATGGTATATAACTTGAGGTCAACGAGTACTTGGCCTGTCCTCACCTTTAATTCGTGCACTCACACACACACATTGTGTAATGGACTCCATAGTAGTGTGTAATGTACCTATACCTGCATACAGGGGCGTCAATTGGGTATGGCAGGGGTATGCAGCTGCCATACCCTGGGTCCAGGGTGGAAAATAAAAGTTACTTTTAAGTATAAATCCATGAATGTCTCTTTGTCTATCTGTGCTGGTTATTATGTTGTTAAAATACAGTAAAATAACTACAAATGCAAAATTAAACAAAATGGTCACTTTAACAAGGTATTATAATTGTTTTCTCCACACTTGTATTGTCCCCATCTTGACAGAATGGTATATTCCCAGGTTCCGCAGGTCAGCTCCACAGGTGCAATGCATTATTGTTAATTGTGGCACATTTACTAACATGCTAAGTTTAGCTGCGCTTGAACAACCGTTCCAGGCTGCCCAAGAAACCGTAGAAACGGAGGAAAAAATAAAATGTACTTCTTAAAATAAATATATCATGCCTGTTGCTAAGGTATGGCAACATGACTGGTGTCTTGCACGCGCGCGAAGGCGCGTGCAAGACACCAGTCATGTTGCCATACCTTAGCTTTTTCTGAACTGACGCCACTGCCTGGATAGGTTTCATTAGAAAGGGGACGGAGATATGGAGAGAATGAAGGCTTTCTTTCTATGTGCATTAGCCTACAGCTGCATACCAACCAAACCTCTGCTTATCTGTGGCATTTAGTGCTCATGTGATAATAATACAGCTGCCACCTACCCTGAATCAGTTCACTTTGTGCTAATGCGCTGCCTGTAAGCCAGTGGTTCTCAACCTGTGGGTCAGGACCCAGGGGCAGGTCCCCAAAAGCTTTTTTGGGGGGTCCCCAGATGACAGTGAAGTGACAATTTAAGGATATTTAAGACCTTATTAATACATTAAAATACATCAAACGTAATCAACAAACTAATATAACATAAAAAGTGGTCAAAAGAAAGAAAATAGCCCATCTACAAGTTTGTAGATCGGTTATTTTCACAATATTTATAAGTGAAAGTGAGTCAAACTACAGAGACGTGTTGTCCCGCCCCTAAAAATGCATATCCGTTTCCGCTTCCGGTCCCAAACCGGAAGTACTGTCTTTGGGGCACTTAGGAACGGCGGATCGGCGATCCGATTTTGGATTGTTTTTAATCAAATCTAATTTACGAAAAAACATTGCATGGATGCACCTGGGACGTATCCTCAGTGACGTAGCCCAAGCTCATCTGGGTTTTGGGTCTCGCAACATCATACCCCTCACTTGGGTGACACAGCCAGTGTTGATCAAGTCCCGATTTACGTCCCAGTAGCTACCCACGATCAGTCCCATTAGGGAAAGACACTCCACTGCTCCGGAACTACTCTGCCGAGACTGGGAGAGGAAATCTGGCGCATGGAAGGACTAGGCTCTGTGGATTGACTCCTGTCCGGGCCCCTCCTACGTCTCACCTAATTGATTAATAGCTTGATTAATAACTCTTGTCTTAATTCATCTAGATTTGCTTGTTATTATTCAGCCAATTAAAACTTCAATGTAGGACTATATGTCAGTCAACACTAGATTGAAATAGAATAGAAGGGTTCTAGCCATTTTTCATTTGTCAAGACACTCACTGCATATACAAAAATGATATAAATGACCGTGCACATAGATTTGCGAGACGACTTTGACCACTTTAAAATTGCAGACCTACCACTCACAATGTGTCATAATCTGCTGCAAAAGCAGCAGATCTACAAGCTCATTGCCACGCTGTGAGCTTGTATATCTACCATTTATCAATAGTTAAAGCACAAAATGTGAGTGAATCCTTGTACCCAGGGCCCAGAATTCGGTGTGACACCGCTGTCCACGTGCATTAGGGCCAAGACAAACAAAAAAAAAGAAGAAAAAGACCAAAACCAAAAAGAAGAAAAAGACCAAAACCAAACTACTGCTCACTCGTTGAATTCCAGGTATAGTTGGCAGCCCCCATTGGCGCATAACAACCCTGAGCTTGATTCATGCACGCGGCACCGAGCTATGCTCGGAATCTTGGCTTCAGTTTTGTGTTTTGTGTTTGGAGCTCATTCCTTATAAGAAGCCGCACCTGCCGCACAGCTTGACTGATAAAAGAGAGCCGAGGCCCTTTCACTCTTCATCAAAGGGGGGGAAAAAAGCACCCCGGGCGTCTCTCTGTCATTCCCCTAACAATAATACCTTCTGCACGTACAATTACAACCTCTGCGCGTCGATTCTCTCCGCATATATGCGGTCGGTCTCCAGTGTTCGGCAGGTAGGCGGTGATAAACAACACCACAATGGCCCAGGGCTCATAACAAAGTGTGTGTGCAAGTCATGGCAAGTGGTGCCGTATATTATAAGAGGGCGTTTTGTAGAAGAGAAGGCATTCATCATCATAATTTCATCATTTATTCATTTAAAAACCTCGGGAAAGAGTGCACTGAGGGCGCGCGAACTCAGTGGTTGCCGCCGAGATACGGGCACACAACAGGCAGCTCAGGTCGAACATGGTTGTATCAATTAAAACGCAATTAAAATATTGCAGCACTGAAGGAAAATAAATAAGAGTATGAGCTGACAATGTGACAATAAATTGGTTAGAGCTGCACTATGTGACTTTCATCTTCTACCAAGGATTTGAACATGGTTTCCTGCGCAAGTGCTGATTTATTTTCTTTCTTTTCTCTACCATTGAGCTAATAGAGCCAGCGTGCTTGCTCAGGGCATACATGTAATCTTGACCATCAGGTCAGATTTCCATGTAGACTATATTGTAATGATGCTTTGCAGTGAAAAACTACAAAAAAGAATCAGAAGTCTAAATGAGTTTGTGTGGAAAACGTTGTTTGATTCGTTCTCGCCATTTCAAAAGGCCTCACATGCGCACCCGGCACCGCCAACTCAGAGTATGAGTAGCACGGCTTTGGTGCGACAAGCGACAAGTACGTATAGTCCATGGGCCATACGAGATGTCGGTATCCGAAAGGTGGCAAAGGTTACCATGAATTTTTGAAAAGCTCTATATTAGATTATATTTTGGTATGATAACCCTTTCTGAGACACAGCTAAATTGGTGCTATCAGCCGCCAGAGTTGGTGTCCCAATAACCGAAATGTTGTATATTCATGCTTTTATTTTAAACTTGCATGTACAAGTGGCCGACTGGCCGTACCACTGCCATTTATAAACATAACTTATTAACTAAGAACCAATGTCAATACTATCGATCTAATGTGTCAATTGCGCAATAATCATGTATACAAGCTATTCAGAAGAGACATAATTATGTTTTTTTTATATTTAAAGACAAAACAATTTTCTTTCTCTTTTTCTAAATAAAAATAAAAAGTATATAAAATGTTTTAAAAAGTATATAACATTTTTTATTATTATTATATCATTATTATTATATATAATGATATATCTAATGAATAGGAGTGTATGATTCCATAACGTTCAGCCACCCCATATCTTAACCCAGAGCTCACTTCATTACCGTAGGACTGAACAAGAAGCAAATGGATGAGCTTCAGGTTACCAGTGTTGTTTTTGACAGCAAATTTTGATTTAGTTTTAGTCATAGTCTTTTGAATAAAATTGTCATTTAGTTTTAGTCACCTGAAAGGTATTAGTTTTAGTCTATTTTAGGCGACTAAATCTATTGATTTAGTTGACTAAAATGTATTTTGGCAGGCCTTGATGGCATCGTAATGACTGATTTTACACTTGGTTGTGTGCTGAAAATAGCAGATCTACAAGCTCACAACAAGCTCACATCTACATCTACAAGCTCACGACGTGTTGTGAGCTTGTAGATCGGCTATTTTCAGCATGCAACACCTGAGAGCAACCAAACATAAAATTAGTCTCTTCTCCACTAGTCCCTCCCTAACATTTTAGTCTAGTTTTTATTTTGTTGACAAAATTGTCAATATATTTAGTCTCCACAGCTTAGTTTTTATTTTGTTTTTATTTAGGTTTCGTCAGTGAAATAGACACAGTCGACAAACATTTTTCGTCATAGTTTTAGTCGACGAAATCAACACTGCGGGTTACGACGTCCCTATGCTGCTTCCTGTCACCTGAGCGGGCGGAGCCTCCGGCGTCATCCGTGCTATTTGGCAGAGTGAGAGGCTGGGCGGGGCTGCCTGCTCGCTTGTTTGAGTTTGAAGACGAAGATGCGGAGATGACCGGCGATCTGGTTGCAGACGCTGACACTGTAGCGCACCAGGTCAAGGGCGGACAGGAACAGTGCCACCCAGAGAACCAGGTACTCGTCTACTAAACAGTTTAAAAAGTACTGATTTAGGAAGAGCAGCACTGGCCCCAGGAAAGTAAGATCGAGGAGACACATCTCACTCTTTGTCATATGAGCCACCACTAATTTGTTGGTGATCTTGGCGGACACGAAGCCAAAGGCTAGAACATAGAGGCAGGGATGCTTCTGGAATAGCTGCGCGGGTGACTTGTAGATCATGAAGGCCAGAATTATCAAGGCAACAATGTGGAAGAATGGTCCCCGTAGTACACTGGTCCATATGGTGGATCCATTCTTTCCTATTCCACCTGTGAATATGACCCTGAAGTAGTTGAAGCAGGAGAAAATGGCTCCTGCCACCGTGAGGAGGGCTGGAATCATCTTCACCTGGATGTTGAGCAGAGGAATCGAGAACTGCCAAAAAGCCGTTCCTCCAAAGGCAGCCAGCACATACATGGCCATTATGAACATCTGCACTTCAGTCACATCAAGGATGCCAAAGCGTAGGGTGCCCGACACATAGGTCTGCCAGTGGGCACAATAGAACATGAACATGGCGACGAAGCAGCAGAAGAACATCCAGTCAGGATGAGTGCCCAGCTGGGCGGCGATGCACATGCCCAGAACCACAAACACTGTGGAGAGAGAGTCACAACCGTGATCAAAGAGCTCCCCCAGTGGAGTGCTGCTGTTGGTCCGACGGGCCTGCTTCCCGTCTATGGCATCCAGTGACTGGTAGAGGAACAGGCCCGCAGCACACGCCATGTACACCCACGACGGTGCCTGCTCAGTGGCAGTGGGGCAATAGTAGACCAGCACCAGGGTGGTGACGATGTTGACGGCCAGGCCGATGACGGTGATGAGGTTGGGAGCGATCCATGTCGGCATGTGTCCTGCCAGCCACTCCCAGAAGTGCTGCATGAGCGGCTCCAGAAGGGAGCGTCCTGCACTGCTGTACTTGTGTTCCTCTAGCTTCTTCAGCTGGTCAACTGAGAGAGGAGGCGCGGGCATCTGAACCAACTTGCTCAGGGCACAACTTACATCGCCGCCGCCACAGGTTGCGGCCTGGCCCTTGACGGTGGCTGGCTTATACGGAGCGTCAACGCTTGGACCCAGTGATGACCATGTTGTTGTGGATCCAGCCGTGCCACGGCTTGCTTTTGCAGTTCGAGACCGTCGATTCCTTCGGCCAGCGCTTCTACCCATGGAGGAAGTTGAACCGCTTTGCCTTTCACTCCCCTGGCACAGCTTTGAGTCCTAGTAATCCACAATCTGGGCAAAATGGGGCGGTGTGGTCTTTGTGCGTGTTGGCTGATTGTGTCGATGTTGCTGTTGTAAGGACAAGCTCTGAATGCTTGGACCGAGCCGGAACTACTACACAAGTGGATTAGTGTATAGGGCTGAGGCAGGTTTTGGTTGGAGCAGGTGGAAAACAGCACGACGGACCACCGCAATGAGAAACAGCACAGTGACAATAGCCAAAACCAGAATACAGACTTCTAATGTGTGCTTCAAGAAATGAGTGTTGTCTTTGCCTTGGAAAGTGATGTGTCTCTACAAACCTTGTAAGGATGTCTAAGATCAGTAAATGTAGTTTAAGATCAGTAAATGTAGTATGGATACTTTTGACAACCCTAGAGGCTAGTCTGATGTCATGGAACCCCTTATTTGGGCAAGACTGACACAGAACACCATATTTGAGCATGGTTGACATCATAGTGATGATGCGAGTGTCAAGGAACAGCAGCTTAAAACGGAATACAAGGTTGAAGCTGTGAACTATATTCTTCTGTTATTCCCACAATACAGTAACAGCCCACTTGTTTGAAGTTAAACATGTTTAATGTTTTAATAGTTTTACTTTGTGTGGGTTGTACCATTTGGACATTGGTTAAGACACTGATCACAATGCCTCCAACCCCCATGGCAGTGGCCAGCAACACGTTTTCCCTGTCTCTGTTCAATCAGCTGTCAGAAGATAACACTGGCAATGTGTTCTACTCTCCTCTCAGCATCTCCTCTGCTCTGGCCATGGTGCTGCTGGGTGCCCGAGGCAACACAGCCTCACAGATGTCAGAGGTCCTGCACTTTAAGGATGACTTACATATGGACTTTTCTAAGCTTATGAGTCACATGAGCAAGTCAGGGAGGTCCTACGCTCTCAGCTTGGCCAACCGCCTGTATGGAGAGCAGTCCTACCCGTTTGTTGAGGAGTTCTTAAGTGCCACCAGAAAACACTATAACGCACAGCTGGAGCCTGTGGACTTCATTGACAACGCAGAAGGAGCCAGGTTGAACATAAACGGCTGGGTGGAGAAACAGACTCAAGATAAAATCAAGGACTTGCTTGCCCCAGGTGTGTTGGATGAAGATACCAGACTGGTGTTGGTCAATCTACTTCAAAGCCAAGTGGGACAAGTCGTTTCATGAGGACAGCACCAGGGATGAACAGTTCAGCCTTAGCCAAACTGAAAGCAAGCCGGTGAAGATGATGTACCAGGACTCTAGGTTCCCTTTTGCCTTCATTCCCGAGGTCAACTGTCAGGTCCTGGAGCTTCCATACACAGGGAAAGACCTCAGTATGCTCATCTTTCTGCCTGATGAGATAGAGGACGATACAACTGGTCTGGAGAAGCTAGAAAAAGAGCTAACTTATAAAAGGTTTATGGACTGGACCAATCCAGGCAAGATGGCGCAGACAAAGGTTCTGCTTGGCCTGCCTCGTTTCAAGATGGAGGAGACATATGACATGGAAGAGATCTTGATCAAGATGGGCATGGTGGATGCCTTTGACGAAAGAAAGTGTGACTTCTCCGGCATGTCTCCAACCAATGACCTGGTGCTTTCCAAAGTGGTGCACAAGTCCTTTGTGGAAGTGAACGAGGAGGGAACCGAGGCAGCTGCCGCCACTGCTGCCATAGTGGCGGTAAAACTATCTGCCCGCTCTGCCCCACCTCCTCGCTTTGTTGCTGACCACCCCTTCCTCTTCTTCATCCGACACAACCCCACCATGAGCATCCTCTTTGCAGGGCGATACTGCTGCCCTTCTTGAGTTGGGGTCCTGGGTACCTGGACCCCAATGGAGATGACATCACAGACTGGCCTGGACACGGAACACCATATGGGCATGAAAGAGAGACAGACAGACAGACAGGGGGATACAACCATGGTAACAGCCGCATGCTGAAACAATGCCCAAATTGTCTATCTGACATGATGAAACAAACAAGAGTGACCAAATTTGGAGATGACTGACATCACTGACCGTCATCACTACTGTGCCCAAATTTGGAGATGACATCACAGACTTGGCCAGGACACAGAACACCACAAAAGTCCATTGAGTTCAGTGGACGTTTTCTGTAACCCCAACATATCCAGGATGCACTCCTCCAGCACGTGAAACGGGCAGTCTACCAAGCAGGCATCTGGGCCACCACCAGCACACAAAGCCACCAAGTGATTCCTTCTCCATGGAACTATGGATGGGCCAAGGAAGAAGGGTCATGGGTCATGGCTTCCCAAGGTTTCCAGAGCTTGCAGAGAGCTGATCAGATGCGGCTGTAAAGGTGACTGTAGTACCTTGCAGCATTGCAATTTGGACTGTTCCCCACTTTGCAAATGCAGTTGTGACAGCTATACAGAATGCACTGCTCTATACCATGTTTCACACTATGATGCATATTCATTTGTATTCTTCATTGCTATAAAGGTGGAATTGATGATAACTTCATGTTCTGTTACTTTAATTCTGTCAAAATAAGTCAACTTTATCACATTTGGAAGTAATCTGATCATTTTATGATGTAAATAGTCTGAAGAAATACTAGACGGATTTTCACATATATCATTGATATTGATAGTCTTACAATTTGATATTACTCCTAGGCTAAAATTCAATAACTAACCCTAAGGAACCATCATGCTAAAAAAAATGCCCTTTTATCTGCAATTGCAAAATCCTTTCACTAAGCCACTGGACTACCATTTGGTAGTTATTTAAAACACTCGCAGACAACAGACACCATGAGCGACCTCGCTGTGTGTGGAAGGGAACAGGGGTGCAGACAAGTACTTGCATAATTCCAGTGATCCAACTACGTTGATATATAAACAGCAACCACTACTTGTATGGATCTAAAAGTCGTTCTGCAATTCAGAGAATTTATTGTATCGATAATAACGTAATAATAACTTGTGCCTTGTATTTAACCGTGTTAAAAGGAGGAAGAGAGGTTTAATTAGTTAATGAATGCTTAACGTTCCATTATGGTACCCTTCCTCAAAGATGCATGGAATCTATGTGTACATGCCAAGGTGTGACCACATGTGTTCAAATAAAATGTATTTGTATTTTCCAGTGAATACTTATCTCCATTAAAAGACAAATCCTGCACTATACACATATAATCCATATATATTTCTCAGAGATATCATTTTGGCCAAATATCGATTTTAAATCATTGAATCGTACCATATTGTATCACTAAATGAACAAATATCCATGTATCGCATTGTCAAACATATATCCTATCTTGTTGTTGTTAAATACTAGCACCTGATATGTCAAACACTGGCTGAACATTAATTTTGTCACCAAATGTGGTTGCTGTGGATGGTTTGGTATCCACACACACAAACACACGCACGCACGCACGCACGCACGCACGCACGCACACACACACGCACGCACGCACGCACACACACACGCACGCACAGACCAAGATTACCAGTGGCTCAGTCCTTGTTGACAGTGATGTTATCCACCTAAACCCCTATGTACTTAATTGACCGGCACCCCCCAGGGCTTTATACTAGGCCCCTCTCCTTTTCTCCTCTACTCCAAATCTCTTTGCCGAAAACAGACAATCTACTCTAACTGATCTACAAACACACAGCAACAGCAACAACAACAACAACAACAACACTTGTAGATCTGCACTGTTTTGCTGAATGTTGGGCCCATAATAGGGTTGTGGTTGATCCATTTGCTCATGCCTTGACTTTCATGTCAAAATGCTTTGCCGAATGTATTGTCCGTCTTCTGAGATTCCGTGACAATAAAGGTCAAGGAAGAAATGTCACTCTTCATTTTTAAAATGGGCCTCATGGTGGCGCTATACCAAGCAGATTCACGTTTTGGCCTATGGGGCTTTTAAGCCGTGACATCATTTTGTAGGCAGAGGAGAACTCTGCCCCCAGAGCATTTTCTGTCCCTCGCTATTTCAACAGATCCGAGACAAAAATAACGACTAAAGTATAATTCTAACACTTTCCTTTCAACAACAAAGAGAAGAAAAATGTTTAAATAGTAAGAATAGTAAAAAGATTCACGGAAACTGGGGGCAGAAATTCTCCTCTGCCTACAAAATGATGTCATACTTAACACATTGACCGCCATTTTAACATACCTCCGTACTCCCACCTGCCATTCGTCTCCATAGACTTCCATATAATTGGGTGTGCACGGATCATGCACACCCATGCCTAGATAATGCACCACGTGTGTCCACATTGCTCACAGCTTTCAAACAAAAAAATCCGAATGGAAATCCGTTCAGGCATTCATGAGATAACAGCCACTATGTTTAACAAAGATGGCTGCCAAAATGGCTGCCATGCTTGAAAGATGGGGTTGCTATGGGGGTTAAACATGCAATTTCGCGATTGCTATCATGCCTACTCCATTTTTGGGGGTCAACATTTTTTTTTGAATTTTTTTTTTTTTTTTTTTTTTTTAATTCTCGGGACTATCGGGCCTGGCGGGGAAAGACATTGGAATAATCTCGGGACTATCGGGCCTGGCAGGGAATGAGTTAACAGCCCCATAGCTCTTGAATCGTATCATTTTGAACCATTTTTCCCCCCTTACTTAGACATTTTTTGAGGATCACATTTTTCTAGCTTATTATTTGAAGTGTTGATCAAACGCTACAGTATTTTCTTGTTGCCCTTGTTTTTTATTTGTACTTTGTATTTAATCTCAAGTCCAAAAATGTTAAGAAGTAAGCCCAGTCTTTATCTATTTTCCAACTGTGACTTTTCTGTTTGTCCTTTCAGGATTTGAAAAGAATTATTCATGCGTGCGTCTAGTCATGCTTGGATTATCATAATCACTTGTTTACTTTAACCAATGAAGCACCTGGTCAGGTTGCTGCTCGTTCAGAGCGCCGCTGGAAGACTTTAATCAACACCATATGTAGGTCAGGTTCTGTACTTCACTGGTTCTCATTTGAGTTTATCAAAAAGTTTTGCCAGGGACCCCCAGAAGAGAAGGTTTATGTTAAAAGATTATCAAAATGATTAAACATTTTCGATCTAAAACAAAAAAGAAGAAAAAAAAAAACATAATTTAAAAAATAATCCAGCAGATGTACTTCACCCTCTTTTTTGTTACCAAATTTCTTGGCAAAAAAATTGCCGATCTACAAAGTCACAACACGTCACAATGCGAAATCCATGACCCAACTTTGAGTATTTCCTTTTTTTAAATACTTTATATTTCTACTCCACCTCGTCCGAGGGGGAAATGATGTTCTTTTTACTCCCCAGCAATTATTTGATATAGTTACTAGTATCTTTTAAGAAAACCTGCCTCTTGATTATTCGATTAATCTACATGAGCAACATTAAGTCAGCTACAGGTGGTTGGTTGGTTAATATATTATTATTTCCCGTGTTGTCACTGCTGTTGCGTCCTACTGACTGCCAGTGAGGAGCCCCCACTGGGAGGACGTGGATAACCTTCGTCCTACTCCTATACCACCCAACATACTGACAGGCTCCGGACAGAGTATTTCTACTCAAGAGTATTGGTACTTTTACTTAAAGACCCGAAATTATAATAGTATGATACTGTGGTCACGTGGTCTCTCTGAAAACGGTCTGAAATAGTCTGAAACTCATGTCACAGTGTAATCTGCCCCTCGCCCCCAACAACAGCTGACCAGTACAGTAAGTAGTCCAAGTACAGTCAATTAATTTGATTGGCTTATAATTACACATTCCCACAATGACATAATACAAATATTAACTCATATTTTAAGGTGACTTTTTTAAAGTGACAGTACCCCTTTAGGTGACAGTACCCCTTTAAGTCAAAAAAGGTTTTCCACCACTGGTTGTGAGTTGAAGGTTTGCCCCAGAAAAGGAGACTCTAGGGTTCAGGTGGTTAAATATTCATACAGGAGTGCACGGTCCAGCATAAATGTATGTCAGTGAGCTGTTGTTCTCCTACAATAGCCTCCCGGTCTCAGACATGCTCTGAATGGTGTCTGTTTCCGACGTCTAGGCTTACACGCCGTAAATTAAATGGTGTCTTTGCCGTGACCCTATAGGCACGTATGACCGCGCAACAACCTCCCTTCAACCCCACACTAATAGCGGAACAATAACGGAAGAAGTAGTCTATTTTGGTTTTTGCTTAACCCATTTAGACCTGAGGCCGATTCTTACAAATGTCTTAACCCAGGGGTCTTCAACGTTTTCAGGCCAAGGACCTGAAAATCGTTTCATCGTTTGACAGCACAATCATCAGTGTATTTTGGATTCATGTCAATTTGTGTTTTCTTATATTTAACCACTTGAACCAACAATACTTAATAAACTTGACCTTGACCAAAAGCATCCATCAATCCATCCATCCATCCATCCATCCATCCATCTTCAACTGCTTATCCGGAATCGGGTCGCGGGGGTAACAGTTCCAACTGAGACTTACAGATTTCCTTATCCCGAGCAACTTCCTCCACTCCCTCAGGGAGTATACCGAGGCGTTCCCAAGCCAGTTTGGAGATATAATCCTTCCATCTGGTCTTTGGTCTGCCACGGGGTCTCCTCCTAGTGGGACGTACATCGAGGACCTTCCTAGGAAGGCGCTCGGGGGGCATCCGTACTAGATGCCCGAACCACCTAAGCTGACTCCTTTCCAAGTTTAGGAGCAGCGGTTCTACTCCAAGTCTCTCTCAGGTGAGGGTGACTGAACTTCTCACCCTATCTCTAAGGGAGATACCAGCCACCCGTCTGAGGAAACCCATTTCGGCCGCTTGCACCCGCAACCTTATACTTTCGGTCATGACCCACACTTCTTGACCATAGGTGAGAGTAGGAACGAAGATCACAAAAGCATCAACAGTAGCAAATCAGCAAGCTCGAAGCGCAGCACAAAGTGACAGTTTTGGACATACGTGTACAAGCCAAGGTTTCCACCCAGACAGAGACGATATACTCAATGCCAAAAGTAAAAGTACTCATTATTTTCTAAAACAATATCAGATCTACAAGCTCACAATAGGTCACGATAAGACCTAAAATGGTTAACGTATATTTATGGTTAATAGTAAACTAAATCCATAAAGTGACTAGTAACTATAACATTTTCAAATAGTGGAGTAAAAGTACAATAATTGTCTCTGCTAGTGGAACTACTTGAAGTCTTTAAAGTAAATGTATTTTCGCCATCGTTTCGGTGATTCGATTTTCCTATAGTTTTATGTTGTTTATGTTGTATGTTTTCCATCCTTTTTACGCCACAGTAAAGCAGTGGTTCTCAACCTTTTCAGGCCGCGACCCCCAAAATAATCATATTTTAACTGGGGACCCCCCCACCCTGACGAGCACTAAGAGTTGAGGCATTACATTTTGTATAACTCGGTTCTATTGTGAAAATAGCCGATCTACATGCTCACAACGCCTCGCGTTACGAGGCGTTGTGAGCATGTAGATCGGCTATTTTCACAATGTCTGCCTCAATATTTGACAATTTGATCAATGTTTAATAATTTTAGAGGTATTAAAGAGTCCTTAAATTGTCAATTTAGAAATGTGCATGCACCCTCTACACTTAAACTTTATGTTGGTTTGTTTACTGTTGAGTGAGAAAACAATGGTGCACATTAAGTCAATCATCTGGGGACCCCCCCAAAATAATTTGTGTGGGCTCCCGACCCACAGGTTGAGAACCACTGCTGTAAAGAACGGCGGGTTGGTATAAAAGAAGGACGTACATACGGTACTGAGTGTGAGCATCTCGCATGCAGTGTCCTTAGAAGTAGGTGAGGCGAGGCGGCATGCTGCAACACTAGGAGCATGCAGTGTCCTTAGAAGTAGGTGAGGCGAGGCGGCATGCTGCAACACTAGGAGCATGCAGTGTCCTTAGAAGTGGTGAGGCGAGGCGGCATGCTGCAACACTAGGAGCTGATGAAATAAACATGAAGCAGTCCCATGGGGCGCATCATTCAGTCTGGAGGCAACCCTATCTGCAGCGTGGGCTGCTCACGCACATACGCGTGCACGCATGTCGCATGCACACTCACTCACACATGCGCGCACACACGCACGAGCACACACACACACACGCGCGCGCGTTCAGGGACGTGCAGAGAATGTTAGAGAGGCAGGGGCTGAAATTTCTAAAAGGGCCTTTTGGTGAAAATATTGAAAATAGCAGACCTCCAAGCTCACAACGTGTCGCACTGCGACGCGGAAAGGGAACTCTCTTGAATGCTGCCTTCAGGTACGGCATGGAAAGAGGGCATCTGCATTTCTTTCACCATAGTAAAGACTGCGTTCATGGTCTGGAGAGGGCACATTTTAAGACGGATTATATTGTCACTTTTGAAATGTGCAGATACCCTCTATACACTCAACCTTTATGTTGGTTTGTTTACTGTTGAGTGAGAAAACAATGTTGCACATTAAGTTAATCATCTGGGGACCCCTCAAAATAATTTGGGGACCCCCATGGGGGTCCCGACCCACAGGTTGAGAACCACTGGCCTAGAACTAGAAGAAATATTTTGAATGCCATACAAACCAACCACTTCTCTCGTGAGAGCCAGGAAAACTGTCCTCACAATGTCTCGTTCTCAAATTCTACAATAGTTGTGTGCCACAAGTGCACGCACAGACGCGCACGCACGCACGCACGCACGCACGCACGCACGCACGCGCGCGCGCGCGCACACACACACACACACACACACACACACACACACACACACACACACACACACACACACACACACACACACACACACACACACACACACACACACACACACACACACACACACACACACACACACAAGGAAGGAAACACACAACAAACACACCGCCATCTGTTGCTCAACAGCATTCCGCTCTGTTCTCTGGAAGCGTCCGTTGACAGTTGACGACTATTAATATTTGACGGATAGTACCATGCATGCAAATGAAGTTGCGACTGTGTTTGACTTCTAATTAAATAAAAGGCAGGAAACAGCAGTACTGAGTTACTAGGGCCCAAGGTGGAGGGGCCTTAATTATGTTATACTTTAGCTATTGAAAAATAGCAGATATACAAGCTCACAGCGTGGCACCGAGTCATAGACTGTAAAAAAATATGGACGATGCCAAGCCATTGGTTTCTATGCTGCGAAAATGACGTTTTTTTGTCCCTTGTATGGGTGTCGCCATCATTGTTTTAATGGTACCCCAGGAGGAGGTGGCGCGAGATAATTTGATAATATTTGGAATTTATTTGGACACCTAAAACAATATTTAGTATAATTTTTAACTTTAATTACAAAGTTATTTTCAGTCAATTCTAATCAAAATGGCTATTATCTCAACGTTTTCCTCGCAACATAATCGCTAAAATATGGCATAAATATAAGGTGTTGGGAGTGAAAATTATGAATATAATGCAGGGGTGCCTCGGATGAAAATAATATTTATAGGGGTGCTCTGAGCCAAAAGAGTTTGGGAACCCCTGTTTTAAGCGAACATTTTTAACTCAAATTTTGCTTCTGGGAGGGTCCCTGGAACGAAATATTTTGAGATGGGGTCCGTGGCCAAATACATATAATTTTGGGGGTCCTTCACATAAAACAGTTTGAGCACCACTGACATAGAAACTTAAGTTTTTCAAAAACCCTTAGAAGGATTTGAAATAGGCCTATTCAAAGACTTGCACAAATTTTCAAGATTTTTCAAAAATAGCAAATCTACAAGCTCGCAGCACGGCACTCTGTGCCGCGCTGTGAGCTAGTATATCTGCTATTTTTCAATAGTTTAAAGTACCCAGGGCCCAGAATTTGGTGCTGAGTCTGCATGAGCCTGCATCGGGTGGAGTTGTTGAGCCTGTTGTTGTGTGTTTGGAGTTTGGCACAACCCCATCATTCACTCCTAATGGCTGCAGAGAGAAAAGGGAGGCCAACGTTACATTATTAATCTGATGTTGGCTAAACCCATTTTCAAGACATTCAGCAGAACCCTGTAGGCTGATATCGTTCACACTTCACACACAAGAAAAGCACTTTGTGGAAAATTGAAAAATGATATACCCGTAATTGCCGGACTATAAGCCGTAGCTTTTTCCCCACGTTTTGAACCCTGCGGCTTATACAAACGTGCGGCTTATATAAAGATTTTTTACAGCTAACGGCCAGTTAGTTCGATTTACAATGGTCTTTAAAGACCCAATGAAATGACTATTTTGGGTAAGTTTCAGTTTGAAAAGGAAGTCTGTGTGTTTCTGAACCAATCCGAGGGGACCAGCCCTTCAGGCGATGGGATGTAAAATCTGAGTAATGGGAGTAATGGGAGCCAGCAATGGGAAACAAACAGGTGTATGTAATCAAAGGTTAATTCATATGCAAGCGGACCTGTCGATGTCATCACTTTTTAGGAAGTAATTAACTCTTCCCACGCTTTGAACGTTAACGTTCGCCCCATTTTTTACAGAACCTCGATGCCAATACGGCGCTCGTTCGGTTCGTTCGTCTGATGACTGTAAGCTGATGAGGGGTCGCGCGGCCGTCTACTGTAAACACATTTTCCGCGGTGATGGTGTAAAAAATCCATTATGCGTTAGATCAACGGAGAACAATTCACTTCCTTGTTGATTTCCTCGGGCTGTAAGGCTCTGTGGCCAGTGACTGGTCTTCTTCTTCTTCAGCACATAACAGGCAAATTCACATTCATTCTCGCATGACGCCGCCCTCTGCTGCCTGGCAGACCAAAGTGCACTATTGCACAACCAAAAAAAATAAAAAATAAAAAATAAATGTCTGTCTGTCTATCTACTATAACGTCGCCAAGGTAAGCCGCTTTTTGATGGCGCCAGACCCAATAAATAAATAAATAATCTGGCAGTAGGAGAGTTAAGAATGGCCTATTTAGGGACCTTTGATATAAATATACACAAAAATTGTTTATTGTCTATTTTTTTGGCATCTAGTGTTAGGAATGCCCATATGATTACCACGGATAAGCTCTAAAAGTGTGAAAAACGTATTATTCATTTCACTGGGTCTTTAACAAGGATTTATATATAGATTTATACAGCTAACAGCCACCAGGGGCGCTCTAGCGGGAAGCAGGTGGGACACCTGCGGCTTATATATGTAAACTTTTGTTTTTTCTAAATTTAGCTGGTGCGGCTTATATTCAGGTGCGGCTTATAGTCCAGCAATTACGGTACATGAAAGAAATTATCTATAATAGAATCTATACTGTATATTATTAAAGTAATGCGTAATCAGGCACCAAGTGAACAGAACTATGAATTATGTATCCCTGGCACTGGGCGAGGTCTTGAAGGTAGGCTGATTTTATTCGGTTATATTAAGTGTTAAATAACTCTATATTCTGATAGTACTTGTTGCTATAGCGTGTCTGCTTGGTAACAGGAGTCTCCAGTCTCTCCAGCTCTTTATTAAACAGAAAAGGCGTTTTCAGGTCAGGTTACCAATCTTATCCAATCAGGATATAGAGAACTCAGACAGAATACAGATTAAACAAGTGAGATTGGAAGTGATGACTAGAGATGGGACTATAAGCGATATTATCGTTTATCGTGATAGAATACACTCACGGAAAATGCTGATAAATGGGTAGTCTCTCCTGGTTGGCTGAAACTTTGCAACCCACCTGAAAATCGTCACTGTCGGGCAGAAACCTCGTATCACCAAGTTTCAAATTTGAACGTTTTTTTTTCGTAAAGTAAAGCCCTTCTTCATCACACAAGGATGACATTTTATAGCAGATGAAAATAGCAGATGAAATAGCAGATGAAAATAGCAGATCTACAAGCACACAACGCCTCGCGGTACGAGGCGCTGTGTGCTTGTAGATTGGCTATTTTCACTAGTTTAGTTCATTTTTTAAATGATAAATACAAAACGAACGGTTTTGGACATGCAAGGTTTTCACCCGACAACGACGAAATGTATTTTCAGTTTTTGTCTGTCTTGAAGAGCCAGTGCGACGGTGCGTCCACTGTTACTGAACAAACACTCAATAGCAACGATTACTATCAGAAAATAGTGCTTTAACGTTTTTAACAAAAATAGATTTTTCTTATTTCATCCTGTATCCACTGTCTCTTACTGCTGTGTGCTGCTATTGGAAAGTGATTTTCCCCTGCGGGAATGAATGAAGCAGCACTTTATCTGTCCACAGTATCTATCTATTCTCCTGGAGGCTATCTCGCTCCCCCTCAGTACAGCCCCTCCATCCATCTGGTTCCATTTGTACCCTACACAGAGTTGCAGACCAGTAAGGGTCCATTTGGCTCCATTTGTACACTGCACCAGTGGTTGTCAAACCTTTTCATATCAAGGTCCTTTATTTATTCGGCATTTGAGCCACGGACCACTGTTCGATGAGATTTAGCCTCTCAGACCCAAAAGGAAAGAATGTTGGATTGAAGTTGGTACCAGTAAGACTCTCTAATCAGGAGATAAGCGACCGTCACGTCGCATACACAAACTTTAGAAGGCAATTGTAGCTAATCAGGAGGGAATATGGGAAATGGGACAGATCCATGTTGATGACATGACTTTAGAGATACTGTGTATCGCTTTGCGTGATTCTAGGCCAAAATCTGTAGGAGCAGTGTCCAAAAATGTGTTTTAAAAAAATCGGCCTGATGGTGGCGCTAGAAGAGGGCCATGTGAGAAATCAGGGCTGGAGGTTGTGATTTGCCATCCAAGGAGTGTGTGTGCAAAGTCTGGCATCGATAGGGCGGGCCTACGGTGGCAGAGATAAGAGTAGGGGCAAAAGTGTGACGTGACAGACGGACAGACAGCCGGTAAAGCTTTTCATAGTAACTTGCGACCTGACAGTCGCAACCATAGGAGAGATAACAGGCAAACGTCGATCAAAATAACAATTCTTCTACATTCTCTAATTGTGTAGATTTTAGTAATGGAGATGTTTAACAATAATGTAACATAATAATGTAGGGTCCATTTTGGATTTCAGTTAAAGATCTAGAAGGGTTTAATTTGGTTACCAACTCTCGATCATTTAGCTGGGACCACCTGGAACCTCCTCAAGGACCACTGGTGGTCCCCGGACAACTGGGTGAGAACCACTGCACTACACAGAGTTGCAGACCAGCAAGGGTCCATTTTGGTTCCTAACTATCAGCCATCTAGCTGGGGTGGGTGTTTTTTTTTATCTCAGAATGCAGAATGACTTTATTGTCATGACAGACAGTATTCACATTAGGACTATACAGCCTGCTGCATACTCCAGTACGTATACAGCAGGACTTATGACGGGTGGAGACCTGTTACTTTTAAGGGTTCAAATTCAAAGCTCAAAGTCATTCGGTGTAACGTCATCGGGAAATCAACTTAATGACACCACAATGTCGACATCACGACCACCTTTAAAATGAGTCGTGCAATAAACGCCATTCAGCGACTTTTACCGAATATTCTGTTTTCTATTTATCAACATACTGCTGACAAGAGTGTATTGCTGTGTGTATTGCCACTGAACAGACTTTTGCAGCGAGGAATTCCAGAACCGTCCTGGGCTGCGATTGCTGCCGTTGATCAACGTGCTAGATTAGCAAAATCAACAATCGCCGCCCGTCAGTTTTGCTTCTACAAAGCGATTTACGTATCCAACTTGAAATACAGTGTGAGAAATGTTTCGCTGGACGGTGCATCTGAGTGGAGGAGCGAGACGAGTTGGAATCCATTGCGCAGTTGTGGTGGAACACAAGATTTACTACTTTGAAGGTTGCATAGTAGGGCAGATATACCTCGAGGTGAACATCTTCAACACAGTATCTTTGCGTTGGAAGAAGTTGCAACCTCCCCCGGAGGCTCCTCCCAGGCGCCACGGCTACTCAGCTGTGCTGATCGAAGATGCCTTCTACATCTGGGGAGGGGTTTTTTCTTCGACTTTGACGCACTGCAATGTGCTTTATGCATTTGACGTCGACACCCACAGATGGTTCAATCCGGAGGTGTCTGGGACAGTTCCAGAGGGGAGGCAGGACCATTCGGCCTGTGTCTTGGAGAAGGTCATGTATGTCTATGGAGGATCTACCGGAAAGACTGAACATGTTGACATCTACAAGTTGGACACCACCACGATGGTCTGGTCTTTGATTAACACCAGAGGCACTCCACCTACATCATGTCCCCTAATTCATACCACCATCGTCGGGACAAAGATGTTTTTATTTCAGAGCCTTTGTAATCCGGTCCAATATGGCAATTTAAGAGTGTTTGACACCGAGACCAACTGCTGGCTGAGCAAGCCTTCTGCACCGGTTCTTCCAGGAAGACGCTGGTATTATTCACCCTTTGTCTACAATGGCCAGCTGTACCTGTTTGGTGGTGATGAATATCTGAAAGAGACCTTCAACGATCTGTTCATCTACAATCCAGAGACCTCCTCCTGGAAGAAGGTTGGACCCAAGGGGAAATGCCCATTTCCAACAATTGGTTATTGCTGTTGCATTGTGGGAGACCGTGTCTTTCTATTCGGAGGAGTGGAGGTACCCCATGACCTGTACGTCCTAGACTTAAATCCTAGTCTGAAGGCGTTATGTAAGCTAGCAGTCATTCAGTACGGTCTGGAACAGTCGGAACTCCCGCACGACATCAGGTGGGAACTGGCAGCCATGACTATCAGCAGCAACTGAATAAATCACACCCAATGTGAAGTGAACGGTGGTCGTGCTTGCATAACGTCATCAGACTAGGATTTGAGTCTAGGATGTACAGGGTATGCTACACACAACGTTTTGCTATGGCAAAACGCTGAAGAAAAAGGCTACAGACACACGACGATGACATCACTAGACAAACATGATGCTACGTACACACATTTTACTATGGCAAAACGCTGAGGAAAAAGGCTACAGACACACGCACAGCCACGTATAGGAGCGGTTTACCACCGCTCAAAAGATAAAACTAAACAAAACAGGTTGAGGAACAACCTACTGTAGACCAGCGTTCTCAAACTATAGGTCGCTGGATAAGTGGGGTCACTGGAAGGTGCTGTTGGGGATGGCAACCCCAAAAATATGTTTTTTTTGAGTGGTGCTCCTGGAAGGAGCTACAGTACTGTAAGCTCCAACATCTGGCTTTGGCCGAGACGTGAAACATGGCCAACAACTGGCCTATCTTGGCACAAAGCGCTCAAAGTATTTTGCATGCCCAAGGTCACATTGGCCAAGCTTTGCGGGACGCTTAATGAAACTAGAAATGCAGTAGAAAATGTACACATCCGAATTCTGAGTCAACATGGACAGGTGCAGAATTTACCTTGTGACTGTTGCTACTGAGGGGCACCATTGTGGGACAGGAAAATATTGTCCAATTATTCACACATAACCCAAACTTGCTGAAAATGCACACCGAGTATATATTGTGTACAGTAGTAATTGAGCTCAAGGGGATTTTATGATGCCATAATTCGAGAGATATAATAATAATAAATAGCATCATGTCATTTATATTACCTTAACTCCACACTGGCTGTATTTTTTTCCTTATTTTTTTGTAGTTATGGCTATTTAAAGCACATCCGATAGGAACACAGAGTGGACTTCAGCGATTACAGCTCATCCCTAATAGTAGTCTGAGTGCATATCAACACTTCCCCAAAGACTCTCATTATAATGAATGTAATCATGTATGTGTAATAACCTCTAACATGTCTTAAGTATATAAGAATCTCCAGCACAAAGATTGTGGGAGTAGTATATTATGTACACTAGAAAATGTACACATCCCACCTCGGACCATTCAGCTCAAGCCCAAGCAGTAATATAAATGGTAAGACAGAATTCATACACATACAGTAAGATGAACAATTTGAAGTTTGGAATTTGAACCTGGAAGAAATAGGGTGCCAAAAAGTGTCATGGGACACACTTAACTCATAAATAGCAACTTCTCACTTCACACCGGGTCCCAGATGCATTGTGGGGGAATTGTATTATCTGGATGATCAACATTTTCTTACGTCGACAAACGTCTAAAGCCTCTATCAGAGTCGGCTATCCACCGCTGTGTAGTCTTTTTGAGTCATAAAACTACAACGTTACCGCGAGTCCCGACATATCTCTCTGTTTTATTGGTCGATCTAGACTGGTCAGTCACGGTGAATAGGACTCCACCGTGACGGACTATGATGGCCTTCACTTATTTTCTGACTTGAGGTGGAAAGCTTTCCACCTCAAATTTGCGGTGGATAGCTCTTCACCGCAGACTCTGATAGAGGCTTTACGTCACGACCGTCATGAATGTCGCACTATGTCCATTGAAACCCATGGCAGACCCCAGCTTTGACCACCATGTCCTTTTGCTTCAACTCTAGCCCTGGGTTCTATGTGGGCTGTAAACCCCTGTGGTGTGACAACAAAGCTGAAAGATGATTCTGAGAATGGGTACAGCTGCCTGGTGCCATGTCATTTTTCCCGACCACCCACATTTCCGACCCGACCACCTAAACTTAACCCTAACCCTAACCTCAGTAAAACTAACGCTGGTGAATGCTAACCTGGTTGAAATGCTAACCTGTTGACGCTGGTGAATGCTAACCTGGTGAATGTTGCCTGAACCAATGCTCAGTCCCCCAGCCACGCTCCTCTGTATGGTGGATTCGATTCTTGTCTGAATGCAACCTGCCTGGGCGGGTGGGTGCAGGCACGTGCACACATAGACATCAAAAGGGTCTTGAGCCCCTTTTGATGTCTATGCCCTCTCCAGAGCCATGAATGCAGTTGCCACATCACTATTGTGATTGTATTATTGTATTTATATCACTGCATTGTCTGTAAGGATGCCGAACAAAAATAACTTTTACTCTTATGTACCTGTACAAAAGACGTAACAATAAAGTACAACCTTGAACCTTGGAACCTTGAACCTTGGACATCACATCTCCAGAATTTACTCGATTATGCTTAGTTCAGTCAGTGTGGCAAGCACTGAAAATAGCCGACCTCCAAGCTCAGCTGAGCTTGGAGGTCTGCTATTTTCGATATTTTCACCAAAAAAGACCTTTTAGAAATGTCAGCCCCTGCCTCTCTAACATTTTCTGCACGTCCCTGGGCGGGTGGGAGGGAGGGGAGGGGAGCGGAGCATGAATTTGGTTAATGGGAATGTGTCAGTCACCATATCTTAACTTGCTTTACATTCAATTACCCGCTGCCTGCCTGCCTGCCCTACACGGCTGCCTGTAATTATTTACTGATCTAGATGCTTTGAAGAGCCAGTGGAGTGGAGGAGATGGGGAGGGGGGGGAGGGGGGGAGCGCGGTCATGACTCATTGGAGTTCAGTTTGCCTCATGACAGCCGACTTCCCTCTGATCTCACCTCGTTTATCATTTATAATTAAGAGGGAACTACAGTCATTACATTACATGGTTATATATATATTTATTTTCTTCTTTTTTTAAGCGGTGAAAGCCGCTTCCAATGAGTGGCTTTGTGTGTCCCATGTCCATATGGTCATTTCAGTCCAGAATGAACAGGTTTTATCTGTCCCGTACGTCCAGAATATGTGTGTAGTGTGTAGGTCTGATGATTGGATACTTTGAGGATTGGTCAAGCTTCACATGACAATTCGGCCCTCCAGATAAAATCATTCATTCATTCATTCAGAATATAAAGAATGTACAGATCACAGAGTTCATAACTCTAGAACACATAGAATAACAGTTCACCGCTTCACTTCGAACCGAGGTTTGTTTTTTTCTACTTTGATTTAACCCATTAAGACCTGAGGCCGATCCTAAAAATGCTTTCTAAATCAGTACAGTTGCTGTTCTCCAACTTTTTAGTGGACCCCTAAATTCGCGCGCACGCACGCACACACACGCGCGCACACACACACAAATATACAGTATATTGATTAGGGATGCACGATTAATCGGGCCATCATATCGGTATCGAAAATATCGTCCATAAAATGCATTATCGGTATCGAACCGATATCAAAATAAAAGATCGGTTTAGACAATGTTTTGTTTTATAATATTCACATTTGAATGTGAAGCTGAAAAAGCCCTTTAGGCTGAAGGTTCAATCAGGGTTTTCTTGGGAAAGCTTTTCAACTTGGATCTTTCAAAATACAAATATTACATTTTGATATTTTCAGTGTCATAATCTGTCGATAGCGATTCCGATAATATATTGCATTATCATACCAGTAAGACTCCCTAATCGAGAGATAAGCGACCGTTGGTCGCTTATCTCCACAAATAGGCCAAAAGTTTGTTTTACCAATTATCAAGAAAATACGGGCAGTTGACAGTTTGCCATGGTTACTCATTGAAGTTGAATCTCCATATATGGAGATAACCTACGCATCACACTAAGTCTGACCTCACCAGCCCATATTTGAGCAACTTATGTCTCCATATATGGAGATATGATGACATCACACAGTCCTCAGCCGATGATGTGGCGTGATGTCATACAATACACAAACGAGCCCTACAGTATAAAGGGGCAATTCTTGCCAGGAAAGAAGCATTTCTTCGACTCAGACCTTATCGCCAGGGTTGGCTTATAGCAGCTGTCGGTAGGACCATATATGGATTCTGTTAGTGTGGATCTCCTAACAGGGCATCATCTGGGATACAATCCCTTTTATGCCCATATATGGAGATCCCTAACAGAATCCCTTTCATGCCCATATATGGAGATCCCTAACAGAATCCCTTTTATGCCCATATATGGAGATCCCTAACAGCATCCCTTTTATGTCCATATATGGAGATCACTAACAGCTAACAGAATCCCTTTTATGCCCATATATGGAGATCCCTAACAGAATCCCTTTTATGCCCATATATGGAGATCCCTAACAGAATCCCTTTTTTATGCCCATATATGGAGATCCCTAACAGAATCCCTTTTATGCCCATATATGGAGATCCCTAACAGAATCCCTTTTATGCCCATATATGGAGATCCCTAACAGAATCCCTTGTATGCCCATATATGGAGATCCCTAACAGAATCCCTTTTATGCCCATATATGGAGATCCCTAACAGAATCCCTTTTATGCCCATATATGGAGATCCCTAACAGAATCCCTTGTATGCCCATATATGGAGATCCCTAACAGAATCCCTTTTATGCCCATATATGGAGATCCCTAACAGAATCCCTTTTATGCCCATATATGGAGATCCCTGCTCTGCGTATCTGGTTGCTATGGTAAACAGTTGGTTGCTAGGGTAAAAAAACATGGTTGCTATGGTAAACAGTTGGTTGCTAGGGTAAACAGTTGGTTGCTAGGGTAAAACCATGGTTGCTAAGGTGGTTGCTAACGTACACTAACAGACCAGCAACAACAGACTGTTGCCACAGCAACGTACACAAAGGTTTGTGTACACATGTGGTGTGATGTCATACTGATGCGGAGATATGAGCAGGGCAAAGGTGTGACGTGTGACGGACGGACGGACGGACGGACGGCCGGTGGAGGTTTTCATAGTAAACTGCTCCCTGACGGTCGCAATAATAATGTAATGCATATCGGTATCGGAATCGGTATCGACAGATATGAGCTTGTAAAATATAGGTTATCGGATATCGGCCATAATTTCGTGATCGTACATCTCTAATATTTATATATATTTGGCCGGACCACTCCACCCCCGAAGAGAAAGAGAGAGAGAGAGACAGACAGACAGACAGACAAACAGAGAGAGACAGAGAAAGCACATCAATATAGCCTCACTGTCGGGCAGAAACCTCGTATCTCCAAGTTTCAAATTTGTATAGTTTTTTTTCGTGAAGTAAAGCCCTGCTTCATCAGACAAGGCCGTTGCACAAAAGTAGTGAAAACAGCAGATCTACAAGCACACAATGCCTCGCATCGCGAGGCGTTGTGTGCTTGTAGATCGGCTGTTTTCACTAGTTTAGTTAATTTTTTTAAATGATAAAAACAAATGGTTTTGGATATACAAGGTTTCCACCCGACAACGACAATAGGATGTATAGGCCTAATAGCGTGTATTGCATTTAGTTCTACCCTTGTGGTCTGTATTGACCTCAAGAAATCCACATTCAGACACTGTGTACAACCATGGCATCGTAAACCTAATTTACAAGTTACTACCACTTAAACCCTCAATACTTAATCAACCTGACCATTGTCTCTGTAATGGGTTTGCTCCTTTTTCCCTCTACAGTACACCAGACAAACATAGCCAATCTACCATTCTCTTCGAGATCTGCCATTCTTTGCTTATGTTCCCCTCAGAGGGAGGCTGGGATTCACATGGTTAATGTAAACAAAGAAATCGAACCTCTGTTCGAAGTGGAGCTGTGTGTGTGTGTGTGTGTGTGTGTGTGTGTGTGTGTGTGTGTGTGTGTGTGTGTGTGTGTGTGTGTGTGTGTGTGTGTGTGTGTATTGCAGTTGATGCTCAGGGCAGGCTAGACTCAACAGCACCTCTCTGGTCACCCAGGGTTACTACATACAGGCTACATACAGACCCACAGACCCACCCACCCACATACCCACATACCCACCCACATACCTACACACACGGCCACGTATAGGGAGCTTGTGTTCCACACAGCTCCAAAAAGTTCCTATCACACAAACATTTGGCGCCCTCCCTGTAGTAACTCTGAGGACCCCTGGCCTAATTCACGCTCTGTCGTATGTATCAGTGGTTCTCAACCTTTTCAGGCCACAATCGGATCGGCTATTTTCCACAATTTCTGCATCTAATATTTGACAATTTGGCCAATGCTTAATTGTTAATTTTAGAGGTATTAAAAAGTCCTTAAATTGTCACTTTAGAAATGTGCAGATACCCTCTATATACACTTAAACCTTATGCTGGTTTGTTTACTGTTGAGTGAGAAAACAATGTTGCACATTAAGTTAATCATCTGGGGACCCCTAAAAATAATTTGGGGACCCCTCTGGGGGTCCCGACCCGCAGGTTGAGAACCACTGGTATATACGACGGTGTCAACCTCCCGAAAATAGGCCGACCTAACAGTACAAGCTCAGGAGGCACGGTCGCGGATCTGGGTTTTTAGGTTGTCTATTTTCGCCGCGCCGCCGTCTTACGACGAAGTATGAATCGAGCCCAAGTCACCGCCCCCACCCCTTGAACAGGCCATCAGCACCAATGAATGTGTATATGTAACAGTTTACAGTTTACAGTTTAGGCATTTAGCAGACGCTTTTAATCCAAAGCGACTTACAATAAGCAGATAACATCACAATAATAAACAAGATAATATGTCAGTACATCATCAACAATATAACAAATGCAAATGGATATCTATCTAGAAAAAAAACGCAATATAATCAAAGTTCTGAAAAACCTAAAAAACAAAAACAAATGCTAACTAGCTTCATGTATTCATTGATTCTTTTTCTGTAGTGCTAAGGGTTTAGGTGGAGTTTGAAAAGGTGAGTCTTCAGTCCACGGCGAAAGCTAGCGAGTGAGTCCGTTGTTCTAAGTGCGACAGGGAGTTTATTCCACAACTTGGGGGCCAGGAGGGCAAACTGTCTCGGACGAGTGGATTTTTGCCCTGGAGTTTTTAGCGAAGGTTCTGTCAGCATCCCTGTGTTGGCTGATCTAAGTGACCGGGTGGGGGTGTAGGGGTTGATCAGCTTCTGGAGGTATGGAGGAGCCATACCTTTGGCTGCTTTGAAGGTCAGCATCAGTGTTTTGTATTCAGTGCGGGCCGCAACCGGGAGCCAGTGGAGGCTGCGGAGAAGGGGAGAGACATGTGAGAACTTAGGCTGGTTGAAGACCAGTCGTGCCGCGGCATTTTGGATCAGTTGGAGAGGTTTAAGTGCACATGCCGGGAGACCAGTGAGGAGAGAGTTACAATAGTCAAGCTTTGATATGACAGATGTCTGAATGAGGAGCTGGGCTGCCTCCTGGGTGAGGAAGGGTCTGATTTTACGGATGTTATAGAGTGTGAACCTACATGACCGGGTGACTGATGCAATGTGTGCCTTGAATGATAGCTGGCTGTCCAGGACCACACCAAGGTTTCTAGCAGTAGGAACTGAAGTCACAAATGCATTATCTATGGAAATAGTGAGATCTTGCATGGGGCAAGACTTAGCTGGGAAGAAGAGTAGCTCCGTCTTGTCCGGGTTCAGCTTAATAATTTAATGGGTTGGGGGGGGGGGGGGGGGTGGAGGAGGGGGGGTGGAGGAGGGGGGGGGTGGTAATGTGACTCCACTAATCTATGGCCTGCTGACATTTGGCTGGCACGAGGCCAAGGTGGCCCTTTTTTCCTCTCAAGGTCTGTCCTTTTCTCTTTCCCCAACCTAGGGATGGACGATAAGCCATATTATCGTATATCGTGATAAAAAACACTCACGATTATCGTATCGTGGAGATTTAATTTATCGTGATATCGTCCTCCGTCAAGCACTGGGATCAATTCACCATTTTATTTGCCGAGCTGCATATCCGGTACCACTTAAACCCTCTGTAAATGGTAAAAGGTACTTATAATACACAGTACATACTTGATACAGTCCTTTTTTCACCCTCTATCAAAAGTCTTTATCGGTTATTTTTTGGCAAATGTTCCGACCCAGGATGATGGATTTTGATTATTGCAATAATATCGTAAATCGCGATTTCTTTTGTCACTATAATCGTGACATGACATTTTGATATCGTCCCATCCCTACCTTAACCCCCCAACGGACTCTGTCTGCAGAGTCTCTTTTCTCCTCCCGCAGAGATTTTTGCTCTCCCTTCGTTCCCTCGTTGCTGCCCTATCATAGGTATTAATCTCACACTCTACTACTTCACTCAGCAGGTCTTATTGTGAGAGCCACCTGCCCTGAAGTGGAGGATATATAGAGAGACAGAGACCACCCTAACGCCCCCCCCCCCCCCCCCCCACACCTCGGCAGACTCTCGCACTTCACTCCTCTCTCCTCTCCTCCTCTCTCCTCTTCTCTCCGTTTTTCTCTTCTCCTCTTTTCTCTCCTCTTCTCCTTCTTAAGAGTGGTCAGGTAGGGCGAAAGGACAAAAAAAAAACTTCTGGCCTACTCTTTTTGGGAAAGAAGAACGCGAACTAAAGGTAAAATAACCTTTAGCCTGAAATTCTCCTTTAACCATTAGACCCTCTGTACTTATTAAAGGAGAACTTCAGCCCAAAAGGCTATCTTTAAAAGTACTTATTTGGTCCCCAAACTGATGGTCCAGGTGTTGTTTTTTCAAAAGAAGCAATATGTAAATTTTTGCTCAATCTGTTCTACCCAATCAGGGCTTCAGACAGGACCAATCTGTTCTACCCAATCAGGGCTTCAGACAGGACCGATCAATCTGTTCTACCCAATCAGGGCTTCAGACAGGACCGATCAATCTGTTCTACCCAACCAGGGCTTCAGACAGGACCGATCAATCTGTTCTACCCAACCAGGGCTTCAGACAGGACCGATCTGTTCTACCCAACCAGGGCTTCAGACAGGACCGATCAATCTGTTCTACCCAATCAGGGCTTCAGACAGGACCGATCAATCTGTTCTACCCAATCAGGGCTTCAGACAGGACCGATCAATCTGTTCTACCCAACCAGGGCTTCAGACAGGACCGATCAATCTGTTCTACCCAACCAGGGCTTCAGACAGGACCGATCAATCTGTTCTACCCAATCAGGGCTTCAGACAGGACCGATCAATCTGTTCTACCCAACCAGGGCTTCAGACAGGACCGATCAATCTGTTCTACCCAACCAGGGCTTCAGACAGGACCGATCAATCTGTTCTACCCAACCAGGGCTTCAGACAGGACCGATCAATCTGTTCTACCCAACCAGGGCTTCAGACAGGACCGATCAATCTGTTCTACCCAACCAGGGCTTCAGACAGGACCGATCTGTTCTACCCAACCAGGGCTTCAGACAGGACCGATCTGTTCTACCCAACCAGGGCTTCAGACAGGACCGATCTGTTCTACCCAACCAGGGCTTCAGACAGGACCGATCTGTTCTACCCAACCAGGGCTTCAGACAGGACCGATCTGTTCTACCCAACCAGGGCTTCAGACAGGACCGATCTGTTCTACCCAACCAGGGCTTCAGACAGGACCGATCTGTTCTACCCAACCAGGGCTTCAGACAGGACCGATCTGTTCTACCCAACCAGGGCTTCAGACAGGACCGATCTGTTCTACCCAACCAGGGCTTCAGACAGGACCGATCAATCTGTTCTACCCAACCAGGGCTTCAGACAGGACCGATCTGTTCTACACAACCAGGGCTTCAGACTGGACCGATCGGATAAATTGTTAATCCACGTATTTGTCTCGCTACATGCATGCTACATGCCTGTGGCTGATAATGGCTACTTGTTTTTTTCCACACAGCGCCAGTTGAAATCTTATATCTCACGCTACTTCCGTTGCAAAGAAAGTAGGGTGACCATACGTCCTCTTTCCCCCGGACATGTCCTCCTTTAGGGGGCTGTCCGGCCTGTCCGGGGGGGTTTTATAAATTCCTTCAAATGTCCGGGGTTTCGCGCATATCACAGTTAAAGTTTGGAAAAACACTGTGAGAGGCCGGTTTCACCCCTAACCCCGGAACGTGTATTATTCATACTACTCTCTGCCTGCGCTGCGATCCCTCCCTCCCTCAGCCTGTCTTGCTTTCAGATCAGAGGCAGAGCAGTGCGAGCTCGGCAGCAGCTCGCGCTGCTCAAGCCAAACGAACGAACTGCAAACGCAATTAATGCTGTTTCACTGATGAAATGCACAAAAAGTGCCAGTGACCAACATTGAGAAGCAGAGCGTTCTGTCAGCAAAGCTGGTACTCTTCTGTGTCCATTTAGGCATTTACAAATAAAAGTTCTTCTGCTTCAAGCCCATATCAACACTGCAAAGTAGCTTACTACAAGACAGTCTGTGCAAGGTGAGAGCTCTTCTGCTAACTAAATTGACAGAATCTTTTGTACAACCTTGTAAAGCAGAAGATACGGCGGTTTGACTAATGGGCTATCTCTCTTTTATTTAGTTACAAAGCTGAACGTTCATACAGGAGTCAAAAGGCATACTTTATCAGTGGATCTCTCTAGCCTATTAATAGATTTGTAAAGGGTCCAATTGGTACCCCCTAAAAAATGAATACATAACTAATAATAGGCTATTAGTGGTATAGGGTATAATTGAGCTGTAAACTAATAATAGAATTTTTTTGGGGGGGGGATATATATATATATATATATATATATGCCAGGTAGAGTGTCCTCTTTTTGGATTTTCAGAATATGGTCACCCTAAAAGAAAGTGAATGGGCTCCCGGAAGTAGCGTGAGACACAAGATTTCAACGGGAGTTCAAAGTTTGCAGCTTTACAGCAATAATGGCGGCGCTGGGTAAAAAAAAACACACACAAAAAAAAGTAAGGACTCGAGGCATTGTCAGCAGCAGGCATGTTGCTCACTCAAGCTGCCTTCTTGACAAATAAAAACAACAACACCACGCTCGGGCATAAATCAATAAACACGTCACACATCAAGATTTTGGGGCAAAAGTTAATATTTGGTGAAAATCTCGCACCGGGGCCTGACGCCACTGTTCAAATCAATCAATCAAGCAAAAAACTAAAGACACCCAGCGTGATCACGGTATGAAGTGCTAAAACTCCAGTTCAGGTGAAAGCAAGGTGCTCTCACAACACAAAGTCAATTTAGTCGACTAGAGAAAAAAATAAAGGAAAGCCCTTGGGCTAATACTTCAGGCACAGTGGGAGCCAAGGATGTGCAACAGTTAAAATGCCTTCACTAAACAAATAAAGGCTTTTTCTTTTTTAACAATGTCCTTGGCTCGATGCGAGTTGTGCCTGCAGTAAAGCCCTGGGGCTTTTCTTTTCTCTAGAAACAATCAATCACTTTTGATTGGGGAAATGAGCATAGCAGCATAAACTCTGCTAAGAGACAAATACACCACACACAGTGTGTCTAATGAAATGTCACCTTGAATCTCTCCCTGGACCAGCTTTTCAGCCACATACTGTACTATGATTATGTCATATGCTGTTGGGTTGGAAACTGGAATTCTTGCATGAACAAAACCGCTCCCTTTTTTAATTATTATTGGAAAAATATTTCTAAGCTATCTATGTGTCGCGGTGCGTTGTGAGCGACACTTTAGAGAGACACTTTGGTATGATGAATCAACGATATATAAAATTGTGTGTGTGTGTGTGTGTGTGTGTGTGTGTGTGTGTGTGTGTGTGTGTGTGTGTGTGTTGGGCAAGTATTTCTGTTGTTAACTTGGCAGACTCGGCAGGCACTATGGGTGGTCTGTGAGATTAACACCCTTTTACAGATTGAGAAAGAACACGAAATTAAACTGCAGCAAATAATTGATCAGTATGCAAGTGCCAAAAACCGGAGGCTGCAGTTCATTGTGTAATAAGGATGATTGCTTGATTGCTTGATGATTAACTTGATGTTTGGCTTGCCTTTATATGTCCCGTGCTGCCTCTGCCTGCAAAATATAAGTAAATAAATTAGCTCTTTTTTTTTTTTTACTTTAGTTCTTAAACTGCAGTTTCTTAAGTTAAGTATCAATTCTGCAATGTAGAAACACACTGTTGCAAATAAAAGTTCGGCATACAACATTTAGAAACGTATTGGCATCAAAATGTACTTAACTCATTGACTGCCAAGGCACGAGTTTCACGAGTTATTACAGTACTCCCAGGCTGCCACAGCCCGAGTTTCCCGAGTTGGAAGCCATTTTGAAAAAAAAAAAAAAAAAAAAAAAAAAATTTTTTTTCAAATTTTTTTTTTATAAAAAAAATTCTAAAAATGCCTCAAATGTATTAGGCATGATCGCAATTGCGAAATTGCATGTTTAGCCCCATAACAAACACATCTTTCAAAATGTAAAAAATGGCTGTTTTGTCTGACTTTGAAGGCTTGTATCTCATGAATGCCTGAACGGATTTCCAAGCGGATTTTTTTGTTTGAAAGCTGTTAAAAAGTACTACACATATGGTGCATGATCTAGGCATGGGCGTGCACGATCCGTGCACTAAAAATTGATCCGTGCACTAGAAATTTGGAAGGTGGCAGTGTTTGTTTTGTCTGACTTTGAAGGCTTCTATCTCATGAATGCCTGAACGGATTTCCAAGCGGATTTTTTTGTTTGAAAGCTGTTAAAAAGTACTACACATATGATGCATATATGGTGCATGGGCGTGCATGATCCGTGCACTAAAAATTGATCCGTGCACTAGAAATCTAGGATAGTGGCAGTCTGGTACTTGGGGGCCATCTTGAAATGGCATTCAATGAGTTAAGTGCAAAAGTGAAAGTACTCATTATGCAAAACGTCCCATTTCACAAGTTTTCAAATGTATAAATTGTATACAAATCTTTTGAAAATAGCTGATCTACAAGCCCAACTGAAAATTGGAAATACTCCAGTAAAGTCAAAATAGCCTACCTCAAAACATTTACTCAAGTAGTTGAGTAAATGTACTTAGTTACTTTTACCCAAGTGGAATGGGATCAGACTCATACATCTTAATCACGCGCCTCCAAAGGTAGATGCGTACTAGGGCATTAAAGTGGACTCAGTCAACTTCATTACACAAGTTGACTCCCACGGTCCCACCAGAGAAAGTCGAAGTTGAAAAAAATAAAATAAACGCGAGGCGTTGTGAGCATGTAGATCTGCTATTTTCACAATTTCTGCCTCTATATTTTTGACAATTTGGACAATATTTAATTTGTCATTTTAGAGGTATTAAAAAGTCCTTAAATACTCACCTTTGTCACTTTAGAAATGTGAAGATACGCTCTATACACTTAAACGTTATGTTGGTTTGTTTACAGTTGAGTGAGAAAACAATGTTGCGCATTAAGCTAATCATCTGGGGACCCCCCCCCCCCCCCCCCCCCAAAAATAATTGGGGGGTTGTGTGTGACGTGGTGACGTCATCAAACGATAAAGTCGACTTCAACTCAACTTTTTACTGAGTCGAGTCGACTTCACGTCATGAGCTTGTAGATGTGCAAGCCCCCCCCCCCCCCCCCCCTGAAAAAATAAATAAATAATAAAAATAAAAAGATGCAACTGCAAATATTTACAAGCGACTTTGGAGGAAAAACAGGCCCAAAGTCACGTATAGTTATACTTGGCATGGCAACACTGTTTAAGAGCTTAATGTACGTATGAATTATTCACCACTCGCTGCACTCATCTCCCAAGAATTCACATTGTCAGTATAATTATCAACAATGTATGTACAGTATATTCAAAGCCGCAGTTCCCCCGCCAGGGGCGTCAATTGGGTATGGCAGGCAGGGGTATGCAGCTGCCATACCCTGGGTCCAGGGGGGAAGTTAAAAGTGACTTTTAAATATAAATCCACGAATGTCTCTTTGTCTATCTGTGCTGGTTATTATGTTGTTAAATTACAGTAAAATAACTACAAATGCAAAATTTTACAAAATGGTACTTTAACAAGGTAGGCTATTATAATTATATTCTCCACTCTTGTATTCTCCCCATCTTGACAAGATGGTATATTCCCAGGTTCCGTAGGTCAGCTGCACAGGTGCAATGCATTAGTGTTAATTGTGGCACTTTTATTAACATGCCAAGTTTAGATGCACTTGAACAACCAGTTCCAGGCTGCCATATCCAGCCCAAGAAACCGTAGAAATGGGGGGGAAAATAGAATGTACTTCTTAACTCATTGAGTGCCAATCCCGAACTAGTTCGGCTTTATTAGCGTATCGCAGAGTGCCGATCCCGAACTAGTTCGGCTTTTTTTTTGAATTTTTTTTTTTTGATTTTTTTTTTTTTTTTTGGACCCCATCAAATCTGGTGAACATGATTTCAATCGCGATTTTGCATGTTCCACCCCATACAACCCCATCTAACATACAGGGCAGCCATTTTTGTTTACATAACATGTAAAACATAATGGCCATTATCTCAAGAATGCCTGAACGGATTTCCAATCGGATTTTTTTGTTTGAAAGCTGTGAACAAACTGCACAAATCCACTCCAATGCAATCCAGGATTGCATTGGATTTTTTAGAGCTCATTCTTCTCTGTTTTTTTCCCATGCATGAGGTGTGCAAGGTTTAATCGTGGCTAAATTGCAGAAAATAGATCTTCTAAAATGCTTGGTAGCCAATAGCTAACTTCAAGCTAACTTCATCCTCTTCCTGTACATGCACAAAGGAAAGTGTTCAGGCAAGTCATGGCTGCAGGGCTTCTGCATATACCAGCATATCTCTATGGGATTTTCTATGGCCACTGGGCGCCCTCTAGTGGTGAACGGGGTGGCACTCAAAGAGTTAAAATAAATGTATCATGCCTGTTGCTAAGGCATGGCAATATGACCGGTGTCTTGAACGCGCGTGCGAAGACACCAGTCATGTTGCCATACCTTAGCTTTTTCTGAACTGACGCCACTGAGTATAATATTCAAAGCCGCAGTTCCCCCGCGAGGAGATTCTTTTCCTTACGCGGTGGAAACTGACGACTGCTGTCATGCTGTTTTATATTTCACTAATTCATGTGATGCTTTTCTTCTTTCTTCCCCTCTTCTCTTTCATCTTTGCCTCCCGTTCAGGAATGAGGGTTAGCTCGCTTTACGGTTTTTAACCTTTTTAGAACGGTGTACGCATTATTGCGTATAATTATTTAACTTTAAATAATTATACGCTTTATTATTATTATTATTATTATATTTATTAACTTTAAAAAAAATAGCAGATCCACTAGCTCACTGCGAGCTTGTAGATCTGTTGTTTTTTAAAAATGGTGAACATTTGAATTTTGACCCGATTTTGACCCGATTTCTATAAGTGTCTTCTAAATCCTTCTAAGGTTTTTTTTTTTTTTTTTTTTTAAACACTTGTTTCTACGTCCGTGGTTCTCAAACTCTTTCATGCCGAGGACCCCTAGAATTATATGCATTTGGCCGCCGACCCCCGTCTCAAAATATTTAGTTCCAGGGACCCCCCAGAGGCAAAATCTGGGTTACAAATGTTGGCTTTAAAAATACATATATTCGGTAAATTATGCTCGTATCTGGAGGACTGGATTCCTAAGGCTCTGAATGTCAAACCTACTTCCAAGATATTTCTTGGGAGGGTTCATAGGCTGGGCCCGAGAAAGGATGCAAGAGCACACCCCAGAACCATTATCATGCAGTTTCTTAATGATCGGGACAAAGACATGGTTTGGGAAGCTGCCAGGAAGAAGAAGGAGATCAAGCTAGGCAACAGACGTGTGTGGTTCCAGACAGACGTACCACCAGAACTCTACCAGAAGAAGAAACGATTCGACTCGGTCGTAAAGAAGTTCCAGGATATGAACATCAGAGCCGGAGTCGTTTACCCTATGTGCCGGCTTCGGGTGACCTATTTGGGGAGAACGCACTCATTCGACAACCCGGAGGACGCAGAGGTTCTGGCTGGGACGATCAACAGAGAGACGAATGGCGAAGGGGTTCCACTATCTGAGACGCAGGACGAGGACAATGGGACGGGGTAATGTTCATCGATCGGCTGACTGTTTTCTAATTCACTAACTTTATTAATGTCGAGGACTATTCTTCATTGAACCTGATTCAACCCACCGATCGTATCCTTTTGCTGCTGAAATCAGCCTCTGCCCACAACTTTTCTTTGTTTTATAATTTATTTTTTTATTCTTATTAATATTGTTTATTGTATTCCCTTAGATTTTGGCTTTTTTCTTAGCTACGAAATGAGATGCGGACAGGACTAACGAACTGAGATATAACTCTTGTGGCTTTGCCCGAAATGATCGCAATATTTGATTGCTGGTTTTAAATCCGTAGTCTCATTTCTCCGATAACTACTAGGCTACTCATCTGAATTCTCACCCCCCTTTCGTTTTTTTTTTCTGATCGAGTACTGATGTGCTGTTTTCCTATTATTGTTACTATCATTTTGTCAAGGCTTGAAAATAACTAAGGGAACTATTTTTGTTACTTTATTGTATCTAGGGGAGGGGGGATTTTACAGCCTTCTCTTTTCTTGTTTATGTAGCTATAGTAGCCATATGAGAACTGGCGTTTAATTATTATTATTTTTTATTATTAGTGGCATGCACTACTACTATTCTATTCTGTTTGGGTTTGGGAGTGATCAAGGCAGCTACTGTTATTGTATTGGTTACGAAATGGGTTCGTTGGAATGATAACCCCCTTTTTTTGTGTGTTTTTTTTTCTTTTCTTCCATGCTGACTTTATTACCACCCCCGTTTGTTGTTTTTGTATTGAAATGGAGGCATGGCGTCGTTTCTCTAAGCCGCGGTTCGCTGTGGATTGGAGGTGCCGACGTCGTAGCTATTATATTTTAGACTTCATTAATAACAACCGTGATTAAACATAGGTTCGGCAGCGCTGTCGTGCGCTAGCCGTTAGCTTTTCTGTTCAAAACTGCCACTCGCCTACTTAAATGGTCTGCGCTCATTATACTATTTTTGTTTTTTAATTATTGCTCTATAATTTGTAACGTTAAGGTTCAGACCTATTAGATCGCTGATTGTATTTTCTGACAATTGTTATATGCGAGTGAGCACAAGGGGGTGGTAGGATTTATGCTTTTGTGTTTACGTTCCTGAAACTACAATGCTTGCTAACGTGGCTATGATGCCATTGTGTACTGAACCTACAGAACCCTATATCCCACAATGCACTTCGCGGCAATACTTCTTTCACATCCGGGTCTAACGCGACCTACTTCCGGCTCATGCCGAAGTGACGTTGGTTGCTGTTTGGGTGACGCTGCATGTGTGGTGTAACCCTTGCAGTGCCTTGAGTTTTCCACAGAGTAGATTGGCATTGAACATAATGTGGATTGTGGTTAAGAGGCTGGGATCAAAGAGATTACTTATATGGGTTTACCCATTGTACTATAAGCAGTTGCACATCAATAATATTAATAACAAATCGGGAATAAATATATAAAAAAATATATATATATATATATTAAAAAAAAAAAAAAAAAAAAAAAAGATAAAATGATAAAAATTGAGGGGGGAAAAAAAAAAAAAGAAATGTTTTTCGATGAAAAAGCAAAAAAAGTAGAGAAAAAGACTAAATAAAGGGAAATGGGTTCTGTAGGCCCCCTTTTTTTTTCTTTTGTTTGTTTTCTGTTCTTCTTTCTTGCTGATCGTTGCTACATATTATATTGCTCATTATTCCATATTTAGGTCGATTAGAACTGTTTTCATATTTAGCTATAGGAGGGTCCACTTGGTTAGTCTGTATCTACAATGATACTCACGTCTGTGCTTCCAGGAGGACTTTCGCTGTTTTTGTTTTTGGCTTTTTATTTTTTGGATTGTTTTGGATTTGTGTGCTTGTGTGTGTGTACCCCTCCCCTCCCTCCCTTCTCCTCCCCACTCCCTCTCTCTCTGCTCAGATGCCGATATAATTTAGACGTTGGTGCCAATGACTGGTAGGAATATTAATTTCATTTCCTGGAATGTCAAAGGGCTAAATATTTCTTCCAAGATTGGAAAAGTACTTTCACACCTACAACAGTTGAAGGGGGATGTTTGTTTCTTACAAGAAACACATCTCCGCACAAAAGACATTTCTAGTCTTAAAAGATCTTGGATGGGCCACCTATTTCATTCTAGATACTCTGAAAAGGCAAGAGGGGCTGCTATAATTATACATAGAGATGTTGCCTTTGAACTGAACACAACAAAGATTGACCCCAATGGTAGATATGTAATAGTGTCGGGCAAATTGCAGGGCACTCCCGTGGTCCTGGCCTCTCTGTATGCCCCTACTTGGGACGATGAGGGATTTATTTCTAGGTTCTTCTCCTCGATACCTAATTTAAATGACCATCAGATTATAATTGGCGGAGATTGGAACCTTGTTTTGAATCCTAATCTTGATAGGTCATCTGCCGCTCAATCTACGCTATCTAAATCGGCCAAAGCAGTGACATTTCACGCCGACCAACTTGGCTTGTTAGACCCATGGAGGACCAAATCCCCTTCGGACAAAGTATTTTCCTTCTTTTCATATGTACACCGTTCGTACTCTCGTATTGACTTCTTTTTGTTGGATAAGAGACTACTGCATAGTGTCGAGGCATGTAAATACCACGCCATAGTTATTTCGGACCATGCCCCGACTTCCTTAGTACTCAAATTTCAGCAAGGCAGACCTCCATCCAAATTTTGGAAATTTAGCTCTCATCTGCTCTCGGAAATCATGTTCAAAGACTTCCTCGACATACAAATAAAACAGTATTTTGAGATTAATGATACCCCAGATGTGTGCAGTAGCATACTTTGGGAAGCATTTAAGGCTTATCTCCGGGGTCAGATAATTTCTTTTGTTGCTTATTTCAAAAGAACGGAAAAAAACAAATTAATTTCAATAGCGGACAAAATACGAGATCTGGATGCTCAATATTCAGTCAACCCTTCTCCGGCCCTTTATACGACTCGGGTCCAACTTCAAGCTGAATATGATATGTTATCCACGACGATTGTTCAAAGACAGCTCCTTCAGACTAGACAACGCTACTTTGAACACGGGGACAAAGCGGGGAAACTGCTTGCATACCAAGCAAGGGCGGCGGAAGCCTCGAGGCTGGTCCCTAGAATAAAAACACCCGCGGGAGAAACGATAACCGACCCTGCCAATATCAGTAATGTTTTTTCTGACTTTTACCTTAAGTTATATACATCAGAATCCAATATAAACGATTGGGAAGGACCCAACCCACTAGATAACTTGAATTATCCCCAGATTGGAGAAGGGCCTACAACTACACTTGGTGCCCCTTTAATGGTGTGGGAGATTATTGATGCTATAAAGTCTCTACAGAGCGGCAAATCTCCAGGACCTGATGGTTATACAACAGATTTCTATAAAGCATTTGCTGAAATACTTGCTCCCACTTTAGTGCGCGTTTACAATGACGCCTTTGAGAAAGGCCAGCTCCCCCCTACTTTGACAGAAGCCTCGATTTCGGTATTGCTTAAAAAAGATAAAGACCCGCTTTTGTGCAGTAGCTATAGACCAATTTCCCTTTTAAACGTGGACTTTAAGATTATGGCCAAGGTCTTGGCGACTCGCCTTCAAGGTGTGATGCCGGACCTTATTAATCCTGATCAAACAGGTTTTATCACCGGGAGGCATTCTTTTTTTAACACGAGAAGATTATTTAATATTCTTTACACTCCCGCCTCTGACTCACCTGAAATTGTGCTTTCTTTAGATGCCGAAAAAGCGTTTGATCGCGTGGAATGGGGGTACCTATTCTACGTTCTTGACAAATTTGGTTTCCCCCCAGAATTTATTAAATGGATCAAACTTATGTACACTTCCCCAGTATCTTCGGTTAATGTAAATGGAATGAAATCGGGTCGTTTCACGCTTTCCCGCGGGAATAGGCAAGGTTGCCCTTTGTCTCCGTCGTTGTTTGCCCTCGCCATCGAACCACTGGCCTTATGGCTGCGCGGAGAAGAGGGGTTCAAGGGCATCTCCCGTTTTGGGCACGTGCACAAATTGTCGCTTTATGCAGATGACCTTTTATTATACATTTCGGACCCAGTGACCTCTCTACCTATTATCTTGCGCATTATAGAACAATTCAAGGTGCTATCGGGCTATAAACTTAATCTCCAAAAGAGCGAGTACTTAGCGATTAATCCCTTGGCCGATCAAATTCCCCACTCTCGCTTTCCCTTTAGGAAGGTTACAGAAGGGTTTAAATATTTGGGTATCAATGTCACTAAATCATTCACTGGACTTTTCGCCAGGAACTTCAGCCCACTGGTAGATAAGTGTAAAGAGGAATTGGCTCGTTGGTCTACCCTGCCCCTTTCTTTATTGGGTAGGGTCAATCTGATTAAAATGATAATACTCCCCCGATTTTTGTACCCTTTTCAACACGTTCCTATTTTTATCAGTAAATCATTTTTCACCAATCTTGACCGGCTTATTAGAACCTTTCTATGGTGTAATAAAAAGGCACGTATTAGGCTAGATATTCTCCAACTTTCCAAAGATGAGGGAGGCTTAGCACTTCCTAATATTCGCCACTATTACTGGTCCGCCAACATCAATAAGATCCTTTTTTGGAATACTGAACAAGCAACAGGCTCTATACCCCTATGGGCTGAAATGGAGGCTGCATCCTCGGAGTATTCTCTATGGTCTATGATTTGCTCCCATTTGCCGATTCAGTTTAAGGAAGCCTCTAATAATCCCTTGGTTGTAAATACATTGAAAATCTGGTCTCAACTGAGAAAACAACACGGTTTACATACAGCTTCCGGGCTTGCCCCTGTATATCGAAATCATCTCTTCCCTCTGTCATGCTCGGACCCGGGCTTCCGGATCTGGTCAGAAGGGGGTGCGCGATCTATCGGGGATCTCTTTTCAAATGGTATATTCTCCTCATTTGCTGAACTGAAAGTAAAATTCAATCTACCCAACAGTCACCATTTTCGCTTTCTCCAATTTAGAGACTTTGTCAGGAATATGTACCCTCATTACCCTAATCGCCCACCAGAGACTGCCTTTGATTCCTTTTTGAAGTTTAACCCTGGAGATAAAAAATTAATTTCAATGATATACGATGACATCTCCAAGTTGAATCATACTCATTTAAACTCATTAAGAGCTGCATGGGACCAGGACCTCGGAATTACCCTCTCAGACGAGCAGTGGGATGAAATATTAGAACTGGTACATACTACTTCTATTTGTGCTAGGCACAGGCTTATTCAGTGTAAGATTTTACATAGAGTTCACTTTACTAATGCCAAACTGGCTAGGATATACCCTGATAGATCAGATGCCTGCAATAGATGTAAACAATCCCCAGCGGACTACATGCACATGTTTTGGTCCTGTTCTAAATTGACAAGTTTTTGGACTGCTGTATTCGACACCCTAAGCAGAGCAATAGGTGTACGTATTGATCCAGATCCCCTTATTGCCATTTTCGGTCTCACCTCAATCCCCAATTCAACATCTGCCATTCAAAGAGTTATAGCTTTTACGACCCTACTAGCTAGGAGGTTAATTCTTTTAAATTGGATACATCCTTCTCCTCCTACTCACAATAGGTGGATCCAGGAAATTTTGTATTGTATAAAACTGGAAAGGCTCAGGGCCTCGCTGGGTGGCTCATTGGAGTCCTTCTATAAAAAATGGCAGCCCATGCTGGACCATATTGGCACCCTGACCATAATCGACGACCTCTCCTTCTAGGCTAAGAGCAGAGAAACCCCCTCTCCCCTTCCTATCCTCCTCCCCACCTTGGATGAATGTGTTTGTGTGGTTGCTTCTTCTTGTTTTCTTTTGTTCTTCTTTATTGGAAAAAAAACAGATATGTAATTTTGTATGACTAATCCTTTATTCTGTTCATCTGCCAAAAAACAATAAAGAAATTTGTAAAAAAAAAAAAAATACATATATTCAAAGATTTGCACACATTTTCATGATTTCCCAAAAAATAGCAGATCTACAAGCTCGCAGCGCGGCACTCGGTGCCGCGCTGTGAGCTTGTATATCTGCTATTTTTCAGTAGTTAAAGCATAAAATAATCCTAGGCCTAAAAGGCTTAATTGTTTGCCGACCTGACAGAGTAGATACTGACATTTCTCTTTGAAATTTGCATATTGCGTTGGATGAAAATGTGTATCGCTTTCTGCTTTCGAGCCCGAGGGCCACTCGTAACGTTCCAACTTTTACACGTGAGCGAGGAGGAGGGCACTGAGAACACACACATAGGCCTGTCACGGCCATGACATTTTACGTGACGATAAATTGTCACTAAAATAATTGCGATTTCATTGTGTTTTCTTGTAGGACAATTACATTTCTGTTTGGCTTGTAGGCTTTGAAGTTGCATATCGTCACACGGCCACGGGCAGAAATCTTGTATCTCCAAGTTTCAAGTTTGTACGTTTTTTCACCAAGCAAAGCCCCTGCTTCATCATACAAGGCTGTCGCACAAAAGTAGTGAAAACAGCCGATCTACAAACACACAACGCCTCGCGGTGCGAGGCGTTGTGTGCTTGTAGATCTGCTGTTTTCACTAGTTTAGTTCATTTTTTAAATGATAAATACAAAACGAACGGTCTTGGACATACAAGGTTTCCACCCGACAACGACGATATGGCAAATATGATACATAACCTAAATATACAAAGAAATGACTGACATATTTGACAACATTATACTTACTTAAAACATTGATAGTGGGAATAGCCGATCTACGTTGTGAGCTTGTAGATCTGCCATTTCCATCATCTTTGAAAATTTTAGAAAATAGATGAACATTTTTCATGCACGGAAATGAGTATGACGATTATGACAAAATAATTGCGATCAAGTCAAATAATTGCGATTAGACGATTATGTAATAATTGTGACAGTCCTAGAGTGGTTGTAGAGCAGGGGTCTTGGGCGTTTTGTCAGGCCATGGACCCCTCAGCTGACAGAGAGATGGAGCAGCCAGGGACCCCTCAGCTGACAGAGAGATGGAGCAGCCAGGGACCCCTCAGCTGACAGAGAGATGGAGCAGCCAGGGACCCCTCAGCTGACAGAGAGATGGAGCAGCCAGGGACCCCTCAGCTGACAGAGAGATGGAGCAGCCAGGGACCCCTCAGCTGACAGAGAGATGGAGCAGCCAGGGACCCCTCAGCTGACAGAGAGATGGAGCAGCCAGGGACCCCTCAGCTGACAGAGAGATGGAGCAGCCAGGGACCCCTCAGCTGACAGAGAGATGGAGCAGCCAGGGACCCCTCAGCTGACAGAGAGATGGAGCAGCCAGGGACCCCTCAGCTGACAGAGAGATGGAGCAGCCAGGGACCCCTCAGCTGACAGAGAGATGGAGCAGCCAGGGACCCCTCAGCTGACAGAGAGATGGAGCAGCCAGGGACCCCTCAGCTGACAGAGAGATGGAGCAGCCAGGGACCCCTCAGCTGACAGAGAGATGGAGCAGCCAGGGACCCCTCAGCTGACAGAGAGATGGAGCAGCCAGGGACCCCTCAGCTGACAGAGAGATGGAGCAGCCAGGGACCCCTCAGCTGACAGAGAGATGGAGCAGCCAGGGACCCCTCAGCTGACAGAGAGATGGAGCAGCCAGGGACCCCTCAGCTGACAGAGAGATGGAGCAGCCAGGGACCCCTCAGCTGACAGAGAGATGGAGCAGCCAGGGACCCCTCAGCTGACAGAGAGATGGAGCAGCCAGGGACCCCTCAGCTGACAGAGAGATGGAGCAGCCAGGGACCCCTCAGCTGACAGAGAGATGGAGCAGCCAGGGACCCCTCAGCTGATAGAGAGATGGAGCAGCCAGGGACCCCTCAGCTGACAGAGAGATGGAGCAGCCAGGGACCCCTCAGCTGACAGAGAGATGGAGCAGCCAGGGACCCCCATTATGTATCGATTTCATGGATAGCTTCATAGACTTGTTTGACAGCACCGTCATCATTATCTTTTCTATTCATATGTTGGGTTCATGTACCCCCAGAAGAGAAGACTTACTGTATGTAAAAGAAATCAAAAGGATTCAACATTGGTCACTGCTGAAGTAGCGTCCGCTGACCTAGTTACCTGGGAACATATAGGCTCAAATGTAGCCTGACGGCACTTCGCAGGTTCGAGTCCCATTCCTGACGACCTTTTCTGCATCTCTCCTTGTCTCCCTCTCCCTGATTCCTGTCAATCTTTACTTAAAGGAGTGGCGACACCGGCCGAAATGTAACATTATGATACAGTAGGTCACGTGGTGTTTCTTCAAACAGTCTGAAAAGGAGGCGGGCCGTATCAGTTAGCAGTGAATGTATACTTCGTCCGTCGTGCCGTGCCGCGCACAACGTGATGTTGTTGTTAGCGTGTAGCCGCGCCGCACCGCAAGGCTATTTTGGAGAGCTATTGTGTGTGTACACACACACACAGGCTACACACACAGAGTGTATGAGCCACGGACCTCAGTCCTCCGAGACAGCAGGACATATGTCTGCTAAAAGGGCCCAGAGCTGCCGAGGAGGAGGAGATCGCTGGACGCTCGTTCTAAGCTTGCTCCGGTGTCCCGGCCAGGTCCTCCAGTCAGGTTTAGGGGAAGACACAGCAGGGTATGGCCGACAAAACCGTCTCATAGACGGGGAGAAGCGTGTTGACCCTCGTAACTAATCTCTGACACCTTTTTTGAAGAAGACATGTACTTTTTTATCGGTCTAACCATTGATTTTATAGCGAATGCTATATAATTTTTACCCCTAGAACTGATAGTTTTAAAGTTGGTTTAGAAAGTCAGAAACACACCTCGGACAGCTTTTTTTGGGGCAGTTTCAAAAGATAATGATATGGATAATCGACTCTGCCCCTCCCCCCATATTAGCCCAATCAAATTAATTTATTTCAGTTACTGTACAGAAAGTACTACTTTCAGTACAGTAACTACAATAAATTAATTTGATTGGGTCATTTAACATGGGGGTACATGACATCATTAAAAAAATTGGCTAATTTGATAGCCTTAATTAGCTGTTTTGGCCATGTCACTCCACCTTCAATAACTATCAATAAAGGCAGAAAAGCCTAAAAGAAATAGTAAAAAAAAAAAAATTATGGCGTGCGACACAGGCAGGCAACTATGTATAAACAAAGCAATAGCGGACAAGTTAAGGTCTTTTAGAGACAAATTTATTTTGGTTCGACTCTGTCTAAACTACAACATGACGTCATTCAGAGGTTCGGAGGTGGGTACCATCATTAATTCAGCTGTTTGGTGCTGCTGAGATTTTGTGACTCCCCGAACCGAAACGAAATAAATTTGTCTCTAAAAGTGGAGTGTGCATCGGCCCTTAATGTTGATGGTGATCGATCGGTGAATTCACCCTTTGTCAGCCTTCTGATTGGTCCCTGACTAACCAACCAGCAGGCTCTTTCTGCCTTGTTCCACCCTTGTTCCGCCTTTTTTATGTTGAATTTGCTAAAACATACATTTTGGAGAAATAAAAACATTTAAAAACATGCCGCGTCACTATACTGCACCTGAGAGGCTCCTTTTTTACTGAAACCAAGTTTAAAATGAGAATTGAATACACAAAATAACAATAAGAAGCAACTGAATTTCAATGGTAGTGGATGGAGAGAAAGGACTTTTGTCCCACCAAGACACAGCAACCAATGGGTGCGAAGAGGGGCAGGACAACGGGCGGGACATGACAAAGGGTGAATTGTCCCTTCCATTCTGCAAGAGGCCTGGTACAAAAGTCAGGTGGTTTCTGTCAGGTTCAGGAGGACCACAACGCGCTGTGAGCTTGTAGATGAGCTATTTTTGGCAGAGAGTTTCGGTGTGCAGAGGGATCAAAGTAAATAGGGGTTTAAGTGGTTTAACAGTGGAAAACAATTTTGACACAAAATCACACACGCACAGACAGCATAGATTAAGGAATGAAAGCACACGAATGTATGCACTCACAGAAGATTAAACAGTCAAAACGTGTTCCCACATGAAAGATGCGGTACACCTTCAAGAAGGATTAGCGGCATCGAACAGTCATATTATGGACAGACACTTTTAGTAGTTTTTAAGTGTGAGAGGCACGCACGTTTCCATGGCGCTCAACGTGTGATGAGCTGAGCATGCAGCCCTCAGGTAAAGACAAAGAAAAACCCTTCAACACAGGCTTTATGAAAATCTCATAACATGTGTTCCGCACTCTGGCAAAAAGTCCCTTTTTGCTAAAGGGTAACAACTATTCAAAAAGCTTTTGCACAGCTGAATAAAAACGTCTCTGTGACAGGTACGTGTTATAAGGCGCAATGTGTAACAAGAAACGAAGAAATACCCTCGC